>NW_004444073.1:898104-910829 GCF_000243295.1 Trichechus manatus latirostris | reverse complement strand
AACTAGATAGTAGACAAGAATTATCTTAGGTGAAGGGAAGGACAGCACACACTACAGGGGAAGTCAGCAAAACTGGACTAAACCAAAAGCTAAGAAGTTTCCTGAATACAATCAAACACTTCGAGGGACAGAGTAGCAGGGGCGGGGGTCTGGGGACCATGGTTTCAAGGGACATCTAGGTCAACTGGCATAACAAAGTTTATGAAAAAAATGTTCTGCATCCTACTTTGGTGAGTGGCATCTGGGGTCTTAAAAGCTAGTGAATGGCCACCTCAGATGCATCAATTTGTCCCAGCCCACCTGCAGTAAAGGAGAATGAAGAACACCAAAGATACAAGGAAAGTATTAGCCCAAGAGACAGAAAGGGCCACATAAACCAGAGACTGCATCATCCTGAGACCAGAAGAACTAGATGGTGCCTGGCTACCACCAGTGATCACCCTGACAGGGAACACAACAGAGAGTCCCTGATAGAGCAGGAGAAAGGTAGAGTGCAGGACTCAAATTCTAGTAAAAAGACCAGACTTAATGGTCTGACTGAGACTGGAGGAACTCCAGAGAGCACGGCCCCTGGACTCTGTCATCCCAGAACTAAAACCATTTCCGAGGCCAACTCTTCAGACAAAGATTAGACTGGACTATGGGACATGAAATGATACTCATGAAGAGTGTGCTTCTTAGCTCAAGACTAAACGGGCAGCTTCTGTCCAAAGGTGAGATGAGAAGGCAGAGAGGGTCGGGAGCTGGTGGAATGGACACGGGAAATCAGGAGTGGAAAGGAGGAGTGTGCTGTCACAGTATAGGGACAGCAATTAGGGTCACATAACAATGTATGTATAAATTTTTGTATGAGAGACTAACTTGAATTGTAAACTTTCACTTAAACTAAAACAATAAATATTTAAAAAAAAAAACATAAGAGAGTTTAATATCTTGCCTATCTTCACAATGAAGCTGGGACTTGAATCCTGGCAGTCTGAAGTCCATGTTCTTAACTACTATACTAAAAGAAAGACTGGTTACCTGTGTGGTGGGAAATCTACATGATGGAGTTCTACGCCACCTTATAAAATTATGTCATAGTTATAACCGAAAAGGACAAGAATATTAAATGTATGTTGATTGTATTTTGTATAGAGTTTCTGTAATATTATAGATTCCACAACATTCTTTGGTGGTTACCAGGGATGGAAGGGAGGGGAAATCACTCTCTAGACAGTAGATACTTGTTATTTTTGGTGACAGGAAAAGCAATAAAAAACACGGGTGAAGTTGGCACAACTTGACCAAGGTAAATGAAGATACTATGAAGTACACAAGAATGAGACTTTATGGTAAATGCTGTAACATATACAATTATGCAATAACAGCAATATCAACCAAAAAATGTATGTGTGGTTAATAGGTAGATAAATATGCATATATGTGTATAGGAAGGTATATGTGTGCACATATGTGTCCACATATAAGTGTGTCTGTAGGCATAGCTATATACATGTTTGTGCTGCATATATACTCATATGTATAATAAAACACAAAGTGGGCACAGTTACAGATACTTCCTAGACATAACCAAACACCTCACGGGTTTACTGAGTCTGAAGGCTTAGGACCATAGTCTCGTGGGAAAACTTGGTCAATTGGCATAAAAAAGTTCATAAAGTTTATGTTCTACATCCTAGTCTGGTGAGTAGCATCTGGGGTCTTAACAACTTGCAAGTGACCATCTAAGATACAACTATTTGTCTCTACTTGTCTGGTGCAAAACAGAAAGAATAAAACCAAAGACTCAAAGAAGAAATTGCTCTATAGGACAAATCTATCCTGAGACCAGAAGAACTAGATGGTGCCCGGCTACCACTACCGATCATTCTGACCAGGGACACAATATATGGTCTGGATAGAATGAGAGAGAAATGTAGAACAAAACTCAAATTCTTAAAAATGGCCAGACTTATTGGACTGGTAGAGACCAGAGGAACCCTTGAGACTGTCACCGTGAGAAACCTTTTAAACCTGGAGCTGAAACAACTTCCAGAGATTACCTTTTAGTTAAATAATAGATTAGCTCATAAAATAAACATCACCCTGGAGTACTGTAGTTTTTAAAAACAAAACTCAGCTATGTGAGACCAAACAGTCAACATTTACCCTAAAGCAAAGATGAGAAGGGAGGTGGGGAGGGGTATAGAAACTAGATTAATAGAAACGGAACAACCAAAATGGAAATAATGACAACGTTAACACATTGTGAAAAATGTAACTAATCTCATTGAACAATATGCATAGAAAGTGTTAAATGGGAACCTAATTTGCTGTGTAAACTTTCACCAAAAGCACAATAAAATACTATTTAATAAATAAATAAATAGATGTATGCTCAGTCATAAAGAGAAATGAAGTCCTGACATATGTTACAAGTTGGATGAACCTTGAAAACATCATGCTGAGTGAAATAAGTCAGTCACAAAATATTATATGATCTCTCTTACGTGAAATAGCTAAAATAGGCAAATGTATAGAGACGAAAGTTTATTTGTAGTTACCAGGGATGGAGGTGGGGGTGGGGTAGTCATTGTTTAGGAAGCATTGGGTTTCTGTCAATGGTGCCAGAAAATTTGGCAATGAATACTGGTAATGGTTGCACAGCATGACAGACATGATCAATGTTACTGAATTGTACATGTAAAAAAATACTGAATTATCTAGTTTTGTGTTGTATATATTTTTACCACAATAAAAAAATGTGGGGATTATAAAATACACTTAATAGCTTTAAACAGATACTGTTACTACAAAATATATTTGTGAAGAATATTTCACTTAAAAGCTCCACAATAGTTTAAAGGTACAAAAATATGCAGAGAAATGATATACATCAGCACCATGATAAAAGGAAAGGGGGGGTGGGGGAGGAAAAGAGGGTTATACATTAACTGGATCTGTAATGTCCTATATCCTTAATAATCCCCCTCCCAAAATAAAGATGCTTGAAGAAAATATACCAAAATGTTGATATCTGTTAAATCTGAGGGGTGGTGTGATTGTTAAGATTGTGTACCAACATGGCTGGACCATGATGCTCAGTGTTTTGGCAGTTGTATAATGTGATCACTTCCCTGTTGAGATTTGATATGTGATCACCCCCACGATGGGATCTTCTATGAGTGGTACCAGCAGGGGCTGGGCCTGGGGTAGCTCCCCACCCCCTCAGCCTTCATCCCTCTGCCCTCCACCACCTAGTCCTTCCTACTCTCCTTGCCCAGGCTTTGCTTGTTCTGGATCCTGCAGCTGGCTCGTGTTCATCTGACCTCCAGTTCTTGGGACTTGAGCTAGCAGCTTACCTGCCGTCTTGCCTGCCAATCTTGAGATCTGTCAATCTTCACAACCTGTACGCAACAGCCCTGCTCTTCGGCCTGCCAATCTTGGGTTCGCCAGCCCCTGCGCCTACGTGAATCAGAAGAAGCCTCTTTCCTGCCCCACAGACTTGGGATGTTACAGCCTCTCAAAATCGAATGAGCCATTTCCTTGATGTAAGTCTCTCCCTCTCTCTATATATATATATATTTATATGCTTTACTGGTTTTTCCTTTCTAGAAAACCCAGCCTAGAGACAGGTGGGTACCTTTTATATCCCATACTTCTCCTATGTTTGACATATTGCATAATTACCATTTTAATTTAGAAAAGCTCCATTTTATTAATTTAAAGCACAATTAAACTACTATCTAACCATAGTAAACTCAAGTAGGTTTAATAACGTCAAGACTTCGCACTTAAAATATTATGGAATAATACAATGTAAGAGCAAAGGTAATTGTTGCCACAAAATGCAAATGGGTGCTTACAGTTGATAATACCTTCATACTGATTATGTTATCGTTTCCCTCTGCTCTGTGGTGGTCTGTAAAGAAGAACTGAAATGTATTTTCAACAACAAAGAAGGAAGCAAAATACTAAAGAAGCCCCTTAGAGATCAGTTTTCATATTTTATTTCATGAAATGCAGTAGATACCTTTGTTCCTCGTAGATGAGGAATATTAATAGGAGCATTTCAAAACCTCCACAAATGAATCTTTCTTAAACAGACTGTGCATATTTGGGCAGTCTTTGTAAAACCATTCTGAGCATATTTATATAAAATCCTCCCTCGTCTACAAAAGAACATTCTTTCCTCTCCTAGTCCCCATTCTAGTAAACGATCTTTTTTTTCTCTGACACCCCCTGAGGTGAAACGAGCTGGTGTCAGCTTCTCACATTATTCAGACGGAACACAAGAGAAGGTAGAATGGTCTGCTCCTTCACAAACTGCCTGCTGTAACCAGTTGTCGTTGACTCAACCCCAAGGTCATGGCGACCTCACGTGTGTCAGAGTAGAACTATGCTCCATGGGGTTTTCAATGGCTGAGTTTTCGGAAGTAGACCACCAGGCCTTTTATCAGCAGCTAAGCGCTTCACCTAGGGACTCCTCTCCCTCTGTAGAACTGATACAGGTAATACCTCGTTCAGTGGCCAAAGGTGGGAAGGGAAAAATCAAGGAACATCTCAGAGGAAGTACAGCTGGCTCTCAGAAGACCCCAGAAGAGCCCACCCCAGAAGTGGAGAAAGAATGCCTGACCTCAATCTAGTGCCCACCATCTTCACATGGCCTGTGTACCTCCAGAGACACCACTCCCGCTGGGCTTCACATCTGGCAAAGACCTTGGTCCTTGAAGCCTCATAGTCTTCCTCTGTAAAGAGCCTGGTAATCTCAAAAGGCGAGAAACACACTTAGAAGGCAGTACTGCCTAGTGGTTTGCAGCATGGATTTTGGAAAGAGACCAACCTGGGTTCCAGTGCAATCTCCAAATATTAGTTGAAGCTCTTAAAAAAGTAGCTGCACTTCTCTAAGACCACTTCTTCATCTGTAACACTGTATAGGTAGTTACCTCTCTCACTGGTATGAAAATGTTTTAAACAGAGCCTACCACCAGGTAAGCCCAGGATACCTGG
Source organism: Trichechus manatus latirostris (assembly GCF_000243295.1). Taxonomy (NCBI): domain Eukaryota; kingdom Metazoa; phylum Chordata; class Mammalia; order Sirenia; family Trichechidae; genus Trichechus; species Trichechus manatus. The sequence continues at coordinate 905,837 of NW_004444073.1, read as the reverse complement.
AAATCGCTTATCAATTTTCAATACATATTTGGGTCAATGTTCTCCACCACATTCTGCTGAAGCTCCCTGGTCTAAATATTCTGGTCCCTACAACTGACCTTGAACTCTTAGACATCAGATATCATTCATTTGGAGTTTGGCTTTCTCACTGGCCCCACGGTTGATTCCCTACACCATCCTCAAATCACACTTACTCCTAGGTCTCACAAACATTGTACAAAGAAGCCTGTTTCTTGACATTAAACTTCGTCCCCCTCCCCAGGGTTCTGTCAACATAATCAGACAACTAACTAAAGAATCAAAAGCCCTCAAATATCCTGGGGAATACTCTAACTTCTCTATCTCCCTGAATTCAAGCATGGAAATTTTCACTCCTCCACCAGGATGGTAACTTGTTCTATTTATAAAAACTGGCAAACAAGATTGAATAGCACTTCTCATTTTTCATTATACTTGACTTCCAGGTGCCAGGTTACATAAGATAATGTAATGATGTACTCTGACTATTGTGTCAGTTCAAAATTAGTGACCCTAAAACCCCACTGCTGTTGAGTTGATTCTGACATATAGCCACCCTATAGACCCCTTCAAATATGAAACAATTTAATTACCATCTTTGGATCATGGCTAGGTACACCAGGTAAGGTGATCATTGTAATGTTCTAACATATATGAAATTTCTCTTCACTAATTTGTGTGTGTTTCATTGATGGGCATTTACTGTAATGCCTTCTGCTAAGGTGAAGTATGGCCTTGAACTAACCAAATAAATATGTCTCAGTTAAACATGATGTCATCTTCCACACCACCACAAATGGGGAAGCCTTGGTGAATGAATAAGTAGGCAGATAGAAGAAAAAGAGGGAGGGAGAAGAAAGGGAAGGGAGGCATGGGATTAATGAAAGAGGGAGAGAGATAGAGAAAGAATAATGGGGTGGGAGGGTACAATGGTTGAGTTTAAGTACAGCAGATTACCCTCCATAATGTGAGTGGGCCTCATCCAACCAGCTGAAGGCCTTAAGAGCGAAAAAGAGGTTTCCTGAGAGTGAAAAATTCTGCCTCAAAGCTGTAAATGATATCTTGTGAAAATTTCTAGCCCTCTTGGACTATGAATTCTGGACACAAGACTGCTGGTGTTTTCAGCCTGTAGACCGACCTATGAATTTTGGACTTGGCAGCCCCCACAATCACGTGAGCCAATTTCTTAAAACCTATTTCTCTTTCTCTCTTTATCTGCATATATGCATAAGTAAGGTATATGTATGTGTGTGTATATATATATACACACATGTACATTTATACACTATATACACAGTTGGGGGTTTAGAGACCCCACTCCAGGTGCTAAAGAAACAAGCACAAACACCTGTCTCCACGGGGCACCTCTGTACCCTCAGGCTGCTCTCCAGAAAGGAGTTTCACGACTCTATACCATTCCAGTGCTGGCTGGAATCTTGCAATTCCATTCACTGCCCAGCTCGGGCTCTGGAAGCTCTTTCTTCCATACAAGGAGACTCATACATTAATCACGCTGCAATCGACAGAGGAAGTCAAACTTATGCACAATATCAGCTGTCTGCTTTGGAACCTGGTAAACACACATTATCATGCTTTCAGATCACTATGAAACTATGAACAAGCACACTGGTCAATCAGTCTACAAATATCCATCACTATGATTGGTAATAACTGTTTTACTTGAGATATTTAAAACGTCACAAAGTAAAATATTCAAAAAGTTAAAAATATGACGTATAAAAATAGATTTATAAAGATTTACTTGTCAGAGATTTACTCAGTTTAACAATGAAAAAACCAGCAGGACAGTAAAGCTGGTTCAAAGGGCATTTGAGGGAGGAAATATGATAATATTTGAAAAAAGACTGTCAGCGTAAGATTGCTAGGTTAGCTATAATGCTGGTTCATGTACTATGCTGTATTACAACATCTGGGGTTAGCTTTCTACTGGACAGCTCTACCAGTCAAAAATCTGCACCTTGACATACAACTTCCCAGTGTCTGGGCTCTAATTAATAATAAACAGCAAAGCCAAACACAGGTGTGTTTTTCTGGAGAATTAAATAATCCTTGGTCAGGCTTATTTTTAAAATGTTCCAATATGACATTGAAAGGACATGTTGTCCTATCTTAGCCTTATTTCCAGGTTTTGAATAATATTTCTTAGCATCTTATTGGCTATAATGGAGTCCTGGTGGCACAATGGTTAAGAGCTAGAGCTGCTACTCAAAAGGTCAGCAGTTCAAATCCACCAGCCACTCCTTGGAAACCCTACGAGGCAGTTCTGTTCTATCTTATAGGGTCACTATAGTTGGAATTGACTTGATGGCAACAGGTTTGATTTTTTGCTTTTTTTATTGGCTATAATACTATACTTTCCAAAGAAGGGAAAAAATAGCCAAGATCTGAGCCAAGCTGGGCTGCAAATGTAGATATTTTTGTGTTGTTTTTCCCTTTTCCAATTAGAATATCACCTTTATACCATCAATTTCTGGATTACTTATAGTAGAATAAACAGCTGACCCATTTAAAAAAATTTTTTTTTTAACCTGCCACTGAAAAGAAATTTGTCCTCAATACTTGTGGGCATGCTAAGGAAGGGGAGGTTCACACTTAAGAACCCAAGGCATGTCAAAATCTCAAAGTTTATTGCTTTTGACTTTTAAAGAACACTGCGAAAGTCCACAATTTAGATAGTCCGTCTGAAACATTAAGCATTCTAGAAGTTCTGTTTTTAATTAACAAGACTCTTGGAATTAATATTACCATATTTCATTGGTTCTAAGACACATTTTTTTTTCATATTCCAACAGTACTGAATTTGGGTAGCTTCTCACAATCAGTGGCATCTTTGGATTGCTGTCAGTCAGATGGTAGTCATAAAGTAATTTTTACTGCATGGGCGTGTATGAAGGAGTCCTGGCGGTGCAGTGGTTAAAGTGGCTGGCTGCTAACTGCAAGGTCAGCAGTTTGAACCCGTCAGCTCTCCATGGGAGAAAGATGTCACAGTATTTTTAGCCTTGGAAACCCTATCAGGCAGTTCTACTCTGTCCTATAGGGTCGCTATGAGTTGGAATTAACACAGTGGCAGTGGGTTTGGTTTTGGTTTTGGGGCATGTGTGAATGACAAAAGCCCAGCACTGAACTTGCAGAATGGGTATCAGGGTCTGGAATAAAAACCCTGAGACAATACTAGCACCAAATGATTGTGGGGAGGTGGTAAAGAAGACCTGTTTACTATATTCCCAACCCAGCAGGAATCGAAAGCATGTTAACTATGCAAAATTAGAGGTAGTTTAAGAGCACAGCACCAATGGCTTTTAATTCTTTTTCAACCCTATCACTAGCACTCTTAAAGGCACAGATTCAGTAGCTGGACTCTCATGGGTAGAAGTTTCAGGAATGCCTTACCTAATTTATTTCACTTATATTTTCTTTACCAAAACCAAAAACCAAACCCATTGCCATCAAGTCGATTCTGACTCATAGCGACCCTATAGTACAGAGTAGAAATGCCCCATATGGTTTCCAAGGAGCAGCTGGTGGGTTCAAACCGCCAACCTTTTGGTTAGCAGCTGAGCTCTTAACCACTGCACCATCAGGGCTCCATTTTCTTTACATATGTGTACAGAAGTATTAAATGAAACATATTAATGCATCATTAAGTCTAACAGAGCTCCTTCAATAAACATAAAATGTTTACATAATCATATATAAATACATATATAATTTTTAACATGATTAACGTAATTGGTGCCACTAAACTGTATGTGTGAAAAACATGGAATTGCCAAATTTGATGTTATATATATTTTTATTAAAAAATTATTCAAAAAATATAAAACTTAAAAAATATGTAAGTAATGGGAAGTACTGGGTAATAGTTTAATTGGCAAGGTTTTTTTTTCTTTCTTACACCTGTTGCTGTCAAGTCAATTCCGACTCACAGTGACCCTAGGACCCTTTCTTCATAGTATATAAAATCTGTATCTACCAACCAACGGCATCTGAGAGTCAATAAAATAAGGGCATGTGAATACAGATACAGCAGTAAGAAAGCATAGTTGATTTCTTGGTAAACTTACGCTATTAGTGAAACAGAACCCATTGGTTTATTATTATAATATGATCTTACTTTCTCTTCCAGTACATTTTAGATTTATGGGAACCAATACACATGTCTATCCAAAAGAACTATATATAGCCCTACCAGCTCCTAAGGACAATCAGATTCCAACAAAAATTTAAAATAAATAAAAAATGGTTGGGAATATTGGCTTCTGTGAAAGGGAAGAGGGAGACAGGAAGAAAGTGGTGGGAAAAAACACTTCACTATCTACCTTTTGTACCTTCTGGATTTTGAACTATTTTCTTTTCAGTATATAAGTTAATAAACATTTTTTTAAAATAAAAACGTCACTTGGAAGAAGAACATACTTTTCGTATTTATATGACACAAAATGTCAGAAAATGATAGAAGCCAGGGATTAACAGAGCCTCCAAATAACCATTCTGTAAGAGAATTCTTCAAAACAGAGCTGTTTCAAGGACTTAGAGTGAGTACGATATCTAGAGGCGAAGAAAAAGCAATCCCAGACTGAAGAGTTTTAGCTTTATATGACTTCTCTTGTCAATTTCATGTCTATTTCTCCTCGCCTTTCAAATTCACTGTCCCCAGAAATTCTTTAAAGTATTGGGGATGGAGAGAGAAGTGTCTGTGCTTTCATTTAAAAAAAAAAAAAAAGTCATCAAATACTGAAGTCCTAAGTCACAGGCTATTTCAGAAAAGAAATCTACTCTTGTATTGAGGAAATTTTCTCTTAACATAAGGAAGGCTAAGTGAGACATTCTAATGTATCTCTCATTTCAGTTGCTCCCTGCAGCCCTAGCCCAAACACCACAACACTGGAACCAGTTTGTAATAGTATTCTCTATCCTTTTATAGACTCACTCCATCAGCTCAATGCAGAAAAGGTAAGTGTAAGCCCATGCGACATTTACTTGAATGGAGGAGCTAATCCTCCACCACATGGCACGAACAGCCTTGATTAGAATATTAGAGTCTACAGCCAGTGGTCAAATGACTTGTCTTAGGTGAGCACATTGCCAAGAACACCAGAAATAGAACTCAGGCCAACCGCCTCCTAAACTACTCAACTGCCATTCATTAGTACATCTATATGCTATGCTGAGAAGGAAAACTGCCATCTTAGTGCCAACTCTAGAATAAATAAACAGGTCCCATGTATGCATATAAGTACCACATGCCTGACACAGCAAACAAGGGTTTCCATTTACATTTTTCATTGAGTTCAAATTCTCCACCCTGGCAGAGGCTTCTTACTCATCTCAACAAGCTCCTAGCAAACTGGACTTTCTACTGTGCACGGAGGGCAGCAGGGAACTGAGATCCTGAAACAATGAGATTGAGTCAAACGAAGAGCAACAACCTTCTGTTACAGTAAACGACTTCCACAAAACTCGACTTTCCAATGAAATGTGAACTAGCATTTCCTGCATCTTAATTTAATCTGCCTAATAAAATGTCTCAAAGTATTACATCATCTACAACTTTACAAAATTTAAGACAAACTCAATTAACTCTACAGATACACTCTTTGAAATGAGGTTTAGTGACTATAGATCTATATCCCTCTTCTCAGACCTGTCAGTATGGGCACAGGGCACTGCAGCCCACCTCTTCTTATATGTAGTACATCACCTGTTAGCCCCACATCCCCAATCTGGGGTTTCAAGGAAAAGGACCACTGGGGGAGTACAGGCCAACTCACTATGGCCCCTTTTCATGGAAGGAAACAATGGGATAGATGACCCAAAGATCATTTTGATTTGCCTTCGAATGTATTATTTCAAATCTGCTGTTGATTGCCAGTACCAATGATTGTCAAATCAACTCCAAGTCATGGCGACCCCATGTGGGTCAGGGCAGAACTATGCTTCATGGGGTTTTCTGGAAGTAGATTATCAGGCCTTCTTTTCTGAGGTGCCTCTGGGTGGACTCAAACCACCAATCCCTTGGGTAGCAGCTAAGAACTGTTGATTACAGAAGGAGCCAAATATCAGGGAATTCATTTCAAAGAAAACAGGCAAGCTAAATTGCAGAAGCTAAATTGCTCATAGTTCATGCTGATGATTTTGAGTGAATAATTAAATAAATGAATCAGAAGGGGGTTCAGACAGCCCAGGTTTTCCGTCTAACATCTCTGACCTTCTCTTCCATCCTCAGGGCAGCTTCCTTCCACAGATAGACTCAAAGCACAAACCCAAGGTGAAATCTTTCTTTGATCTCAGTTTGTTAAGCTCAAAACTTACTTACAGAAGAAAAAAGAGAACGTTTTGCTTTTAAAAGGCCTCTTGTCCTCTTGGGCTCCTCTTAGACAATCACCCCAAACCCAAAAGCACACCAAAGACAGTGCCTCCTCTGTTGGCTTTCATGGGAGTTGGCAAAGATAAATCACAACAGTGGTGGTTCACCCAACCCCTGGCAATTCAAGATCATATCTTCCCATCTTCCAGTTAAACTATCATGATCCTGGCTTGTGCTGCAGATTTAATTCTGACTAATACGTTAGTGATCGTGGAACAATTGTTTCTACTCAGCCCTGCTTTCCTCTGCTGCCCTGAATCTGTTTGAAGGACCTCACTGAATGCACTAATGTAATAACTGGAACCATGACTGAGGGTTCAAATCTCTGCTTTGTGCCCCCACTCATTCTACTCCAACTTATTTTATGCATCTCAAGCAACAGAGTTACACATTCTAAGCGTTTTTATGTAGTTTTTTCTTTTTTTTTCCCCGTAAACGTCCTGGGCAGCTGACTCTTGTTTCTGTTAATCAAAATATACAACACAGAAGTAGTGAAAAGAATTGAATTCACTGTATCTATCATCAAGGGAGGCAAACTTACTTGACTATGTAAACCTCTGTTCAAGGTGTCTGGGGCTCAGGGAAATCTGTTTAGAAACCTAGTTTAATTACCAATAACACAGCCTCCCCTACCTCCGGCCAAACTTCAGCTGGAAAATAAATGGAAATGTTTTATGATTGCTTCGAAACAGCCAACGCAGATGATAGTTCTAAAGAGCAAAGGGTCATTTTGCCCCTGGGCTCCCGGACTCATCAGCCTGAAGCTTCAAAACTCATCAGCCATCTGTATTCAGCAGATGTCTGGGGGATGTATGTCAGAGGTCTCTGAATCCAGCATCAAGCAAGTGAGTTTAAGTGTCACTCCTGGCTAGACAGACGGCATACCCATACCTACTAGGTCCCTTGGGCAAGACAAACTGCAGGCACCAGTCCACGATATTAGTCACTGAGCTGCCTTTACTTTATGATCTGTGGCTGGCATGCTGTTAATTACATGGCAAGGAGAGGTCAAAATCAGGCTTAAATGGAATCCAGCTAGCCTATGAAATAATCAAATCCACCTGAGACATTGAGCTTTTGCCCCTAAAATCACTCCCCTACGCACCAGTTCCTGCAGCCTCTCTTACGTCAATAAGCCCCAAAAGCAATCACTGAATCCTGCAGTCTTTCACTATGAAATGACATCCTCCTTAGCACACTCCAGATTTAGAACCTATTTTCCCAATAGAACAGGAAAGGAATTAGGAATGGCAGAAACCAAGAGGGAAGGGGGGAGTCTAAAGAAAAAGTAGGAGGAAAAGAGAGAGAGAGAGAGAAAAAAAAAAAA
>NW_004444073.1:860601-898004 GCF_000243295.1 Trichechus manatus latirostris | reverse complement strand
ATAGAAAAGACAAAGCTAGAAGGCTAAAAATAAAGAGAAAAGGACAGAGGAAGAGACAGCAGAGAGAGAAAAGTGAGGTAGTTTTTAAGATGAGTATATTAATAAAGTGTTTCTCACTCCCAAATGTTGAATATTGGCTTCAGAGCAAGTTGTTATCTATTAGCATCACCTCACATAAAATTATTCACTACTCACCAAAACCAAAAAACCCAACTCATTGCCGTCAAGTCAATTCCTACTCACAGTAACCCTACAGGACAGAGTAGAACTGCCCAATAGGGTTTCCAAGTTGCAGCTGGTGGATTCGAATTGGCCAGCCTTTTGGTTAGCAGCCGTGCTCTTAACCACTGTGCCACCAGGGCTCCCAAATACAAATTAGTCACTACTCACAGCTCTTTAAATGTGAACAGCAAATTCTCAAAGTGCCCAACTGGAATGGGATAACCATGGTAACCCATCACAGAAGGCATGGCTGGGCTGTGGAGTAGGTCCTCCTCCCTGGACAACTGAACTCAAACAGTGGATGAACAGAGGGACCCCAACCTGGAGATGGTCACCTTTTCAAGTACTTCCTTTAACTTTGAAGGGCCATGTTTCTCTCACCCTTCTCCATGCCCAAATCAAAAGCCAATGAATGGCTCATGACCATATTCGAATAGACAGTGTCTCTATTCTCTATGCAGAAGAATGTTAGACGGTGATTCAAGAAAATAGTTTCCACAGCATCATGTGATTCAGATTAAATATAAAAGAAAAGTTATCAAGTGATATTTAAAATGATACACAGGAGACCAAGGCATGTTTTAAAATAGTCTTTGGATCTTGTTAAGAATATATTGTTATTTACTAGAAATATTGTCAGTATAGATTACGGTGGGCTAGACAAATGATTTGCAAAATGGCCTCTTACAACCCAACAATTTGACAAACTCACCAGAGACTCAATGACTACTATACTTTCATTGTCGTCTTCTAAAAGAACTTTCTCAGAATCCCTACAATAATTTCACAGAAGAGGTTTGCTTACAGAATAGGCTTCCTTATCATCACCTCATCCCAAGATGTTGACAAAACGCCTTCTTACAAATGGCACTGTGGTTACAAACACCAACAAAGCCAAATCAAAAGGAACATACAGGGAAAGAACCAACCATGAAAATCTTCAAACACTGATTGGTAATCTATCCCAAAGAAATAATTCCAAAGGAAAGTGAAAGCTGTAAGAATGAGGGTGTGCAATAGAATATTTGTTTATAAATAGCAAAACACTGGAACCTTAAATGTTCAACAATAAAAATATCAAAATATCTGACAATGCATCAACTCAATGAAATAAACAGCCAATAAGATGATCATGACAGGAACCCTGGTGGTACAGTGGTTAAAGCACTCACCTACTAACCAAAAGGTCACTCTGTGGGAAAAAGATGTGGCGGTCTGCTTCCAGAAAGATTTACAGCCTTGGAAATCCTATGGGGCAGTTCTACTCTATAAATCAGAATCGACTTGACAACAACGGGTTTGGTTTTTTGGTTAAAATGATCATGATGTAACAATATGAAAAAGTGCTTGTGATAATGCTGCAAGTAAAATATAGGATAATGTCTTCTCTAGTATCACAATTATGTACAAATGTACATGTATGATCAAAAATGAGACATCAACAGAGAACAAAAATAGCTGAACTATTATAATGGGAACTTAGAGCTGACCTTTTTTAAAATTTCCTCATGACTGTTATGCTGATGTTTGTACAGTAAACAGAATTGGAATAAAAATTAAAGAAGAGAAAAGGGAAAAACAGTTCACAGCTTTTAGGAGAACATACAATCTATGTCAGACAATACTGACATAAACCAAGATGGTGTATACAGTCGATGAGAAGTACTGAGATGGTACAGCAATTAAGGGATAGTGGTGATGGTTGGACAACATGGTGAACGTAATCAACGTTCCTGAACTATAAACGTAAAAAATGTTGAATTGACAAATGTTTTATTATATATATCTTTACACAATAAAAGTAAAATGCTCAGGAAGAGTGTAGATGTATATTCCAGTAGGGAAAGAGACACCCAAAACAGACAGTGCATGTTAAAAATTAGGCAAAATGTGAGCAGAAGAGAATTGGAATTAAGAGCTTCAAAGAATTGCAAACAATCATCTTTCCAATTAGAAACTCCAATAACCAGTACTCCAAATATAGCATGTTCTAGGAGAAGATTATGGGATGAAGCAAATTTGAGATTCTCTTTTCTCTGCCGTGTCAGAAACCTGCACCCACCTGGCTTATGAGCAAGTTCATGACATTCACCTCTGTAGCAATGGTTGCCAAGCACATTCACATATCAGGTGAGATAATACTGGCAATTAAAAACATCATACGCACAAGAAAGTACAGAGAACTGACATGAGAATAACGCTTGTTTCGATAGTTCTCAAACTTCAGAGCTAATTAAATTTCTTTTTGTTCCCCCAATTTGGAGCATAGGTAATTAGCAATAATCAAGTTCCAGCACAATAATTTAGAATGTGTCCTGGGAGCCATAATTAGAATTAAATCTGAAGAAACAAACAAAGGTGACCTTCCTTCCAAAGATTAATTTTATTTTAAAAAAGGTATGTATTTGTTTTCCTTTTTTTTTTTTTTTAATTTCTGTCCCTCTGTATTCAAGAGGACAAGATTACTATAAAATTTTCTAAGATGTACTAGTGGTGGTGCAGTGGTTAAGCGTTTGACTGCTGGCCGAAAGGTCGGCACCTTGGATCCACCAGCTGATACTTGGAAACCCCGTGGGGCAGTTCTACTCTGTCCTATAGGGTCACTGTGAGTGGAAATTGACTCGATGGCAACTGGTTTTTTGGTTTTACTACTGATTAGGGAAAACGAGAGCGTGGTGGAGCCCTGGTGGCGCACTGGTTAAGTGCTATGGCTACTGACCAAAAGGTCGGCAGTTCGAATCTGCCAGCCGCTCCAAACCCTATGGGGCCATTCTACTCTGTCCTATAGGGTCGCTATGCGTTGGAATCGACTTGACGGCAATAGGTTTGGTTTTTTGTTTTGTTTTAGAGAGTGGTAGTTTCAGCTATTGAATGGTCATGGATTGATGAGGGTTTGTGGATTGCTCAGGCTCCTTCCAGTTTCTGACTTACCATATGACATTCACTATATACTAGGAACTACAGAGTCCTCGTCAGCTTGCATGTTTCTCTGATGCCGGAAGCTATGCCACCAATATTTAAAATACCAGCAGGGTCACCCATGCTGACAGGTTTCAGTGGAGCTTCCAGACTAAGACAGACTGGAAAGAAAGCCTTGGTGATCTACTTCCAAAAGTTAGTCAATGGAAACCCTATGAATTGGAACAGAATATTGTCTGGCTGGACTCAAACATGCCAAGGATTGTGAAGGTGATGCAGGACAGGGCAATGTTTCATTTTGTTAAACACAAGGTCACCACGAGTCAGAGTCGACTTGATAGCAGCTAACAACAGGGAATTCATGGAGTCCCTGGAGGGTGCCAAGAGTTAATGTGCTCAGCTGCTACTTGAAACGCTGGAGGCTTGAGTCCACCCAGAGGCACCTCTGAAGAAAGGCCTGGTGGTCTACTTCCAAAAAATCAGTCATTGAAAACCTTACGGAGCACAGTTCTGACACACGAGGTTGGCATGAGTCAGAACTGACTTGACGGCAACTGGTTGTTGCTGTTTGGATAAGGGAGGAGAAGAAGAATGGAAAGACAAAGTTACTTCCCTGAGTCTGCTTCTAATATCAGTTGTATAATAATAACAGTCATAAGAAATTAGCCATATATCCAGACGGACATCATCAATTTGCTGTTTATTCTTGGGGTTAAAAAACTCATTGTCGTCAATTCCGACTCATAGCAACCCTACGGGACAGAGTAAAACTGCCCCATGGGGTGTCAAAGGACTGCCCGGTGGATTCAAACTGCCAACACTTTGGTTAGCAGCCATAGTAACATGCTTTGCTCAACGCAAGGGGAAATTACACTGCAGAGTAAATGAAAGGGTCTACCCTCCTTGGGAAGGGGTACAGGAGCACAGGCAGGGACCTTGGGTACTTTCCACCATGCCACAGAAAATTGACTTATTACTTTAACAATTTACCTCACAGATTGTCATTTTCTTATTCAACATCTGACAAGAGGATGAACATAGAGTAAATTCCATTAGGCTCCACCGTATCAAAGGACAATGATTTGAACAGAGGGCTGCACATGATTCTCAGTCACTGCCAACAAGTTGTGAAGCCATAAATCGCCCATGAAATGATTCCTGAATCTAAAGTAATAACTGCCGATCTTCTGTGGTCCCAGGGAAATGAAACCTAGTATCACTATACCACACAGGCACAGGGCACCTCGGCAGCATAAAGCAAAAAACGCCACTTACATGCAATTGTTGATTTTTGGATTGCTGCCCCTGTGGACTCTCCTGATTAACTTTAGCCACTTGATCTGTCCCTGCCTGAAGCACCTATACCCTGTACTCTCAGATTATATCGGATTTTAATCCTCCTGAGGCAGCCTGGGCTTTGTAGTGAAATACAAACTTAAGTTACAGAAACAAGAGACTAATTTATATGAAATTGAACTGGGAGGTATATATGAAGACCATTATACTCAAGGCATAATACATGTTCCATACGTAAAAAACACTCACTAAATATTTATTGAATGAAAGAAAGCAGGAATATATTATAATTCCCATGTTACAGATGAGTAAGCAATGCTCAGAGAGGTTAAATAACTTGTCCAAGGTCACACAGCTAATAAATGCCTGCACTGGGCTCTAAACACAGGTCTTGATCACTCTAAGCCAGAACTTTTAACAGTGGGCCTTCTATAAAAAGGGAGCCCTGGTGGCGTAGTGGTTAAAAGCTACCACTGCTAACCAAAAGGTTGGGAGTTCAAATCTACAAGCCACTCCTTGGAACCCTATGGGGTAGTTCTATTCTATCCTGTAGGGTTGCTGTGAGTCAGAATTGACTCAACAGATGGGTTTGGAACGGATTTTTACGTAAAAAGTGCTCTACTACAGACCATGGCCTCCAACTACCGCAGGGTTTCTTTGGGACAATAAGGTTTAACTTGTGGTTGAGACAGACATGGAGCAAGGCAGATGGAAGGAATGGGTACTCTCTCAGTACAGGAAACTCTAACCAAACCAAAAACCAAGCCCATCGCATCGAGTCAATTCCAATTCATAAGGACCCCATAAGACAGAGTAGAACTGCCCCATAGGGTTTTCAAGGAGCAGCTGGGGGGATTCAAACAGCTGACCTTTTGGTTAGCAGTCGACCTCTCAACCACTGTGCCACCAGGGCTCCACGGGAAACTCTAAGTACACATGAAACCTCTGTTCATATAAAGTACCAAGTATTTTAAAGGTTTACTTTCTAATAAAGTACTGTGTAAATCCATATATAAAATATATTTCCTCCCTCTCACTGCTCCCCACCCCTCCACAAAAACGCACTAAAAACCTCCTTGCACTCACATTGCCCCAATTAAGACTGGATGGTCAAGCTTGAAGTTAGGAGGTGAAGAGTTAAGGGCTGGAGGTGGACTTCAATGACAGCACTACCCACTCCCCCTACTGTCGCTAAGTACAAAACTACGGGAGGATGCTGCCACCTGCCGGCCACATGAGATGACCAGATCAGCACAATAAACGTTGGAGTTCACACCCTCTCAGAAGCTGTAGACAACTGGTAATGCATCTTAAACACAGGTGTGCTTTATGTACTGGTAAACATGGTAGAGCAGATTCAGAGCGATCGTTAGAACAATCACATACCTGTTCACTTGTATTTCACTGTGCTCTTGAGAGAGAGAGAAAGGGGCAGCATCACAGCGATGGAGCCAGGAAGGAACACATACAAGTAGCAGCCATTGTGTGCCTTTCTAGTGGGGAAAGGTTAAAAACGACTGCATAGCGACCACTCTCACTCCACAGCCAGGTTTTCATTTGTACTTCTGAGTTCTCATAACCTTCTAATTTCAGAGAGATGCAGTATGGTTTGGTGAAAAACAACCAACCACCCTCAACAACAGGTTACTTAACCTCAGTATTTTCAGACATAACATACGGGGCAAAACATGGATCTCAGATGCTAGTTGTGAAGATTAAGTGAAGAAAGCATGCCTAACGCCCAGCACGGGACCTGGCAGATGATAAGCGGACCAAAAAAATTTAGTTTCTCTTTCTCTCTAAGGCTGGTGATCCAAAAATGGACTCATGCCTCTGCTACCCTCACTTTTTTTCCCAACTAAACCCTACTTTTAAAAAAGGGGGCAAACATATGGAAAATCAAATCCAAACCCACTGCTGTCAAGTCAATCTGGACTCAGAGAGACCCTGTAGGACAGAGTAGAATTGCCCCATAGTGTTTCCAAAGCTATAATCTTTATGCAAGCAGACTGCCGTATCTTTCTTCCACAGACCAACTGGTAGGTTTGAACTGCTGACCTTTCGGTTAGCAGTCACACGCTTAATCACTGAACCACCAGGGCTCCTAACATGGAAGCAAGGTTTCAAACGAAAGGACCAGATGCATGTGGTAAAAGTGATCAGTGTGTAGGTAAACTATTACGGAAGTTTTAAAGGGAAATATTTTAGGAATGGGCATCATAAAACCCATCTAGAAGGACTAATTAAGGAACTGACGTCATTAAAGAGAAAGAAGATATAACATGGGCAGGTGGGAGAGTTGGGATGAGAAGAGACAGATCCATTTCTAGTGATCAATACTCATTTTTACAAAATGATTATTAAAAAAAAAGCTAAACATTCTGCCAGTGTACTCAGTAAATAATACTGTTTCAGTAACTAATGTAATTTCTTGTAAATCACCCCTAAAGCATTTACAATAAAGACATGACAATTAGGAAAAAAAGGCAGGGAGGTCACAGTAGGGACTGATGGACACAAAAGCTTTAGTCATTCACTCAGTATACACTCATTGAACTATCAGGGAAAGAGATAAGACAGGCTAAGAACCTGACCTCCTGTTATCCACGGTTCCTCAGAGGAGAGAGGCAAATACGGAGATGAATTGGAATTCACTCTAATAAGAGCAACAATACAGATATATACAGTATAGAAGGAGCCCAGAAGAGAGAGGAGTCAAGGTACTGCACCGTATATACCCCAACTGTCTCAACTTTCTCACTTCGCTCCTTATATTCCACACCTTTTTTTTTCCTCTCTCTTTCTCTCAAGGTTCACTTCACTCCTTACATTCCAGAACACTTTTTCCCACTCAAGGCTAGGGAGAATAAAGAGTCCCTGGGTGATGCAAAAGGTTAACATACTCAGCTGTTACCCAAAAGGTTAGCAGTTCGAGTCTGCCCAGCAGTGCCTTGCAAGAAAGGTCTGGTGATCTACTTCCAGAAAATCAGCCATTGAAAACCCCATGGAGCACAGTTCTAATCTGACACACATGTGGGGTCACCATGAGTCCAGGTTGGGTCAACAGCAACTGATATGGTAAGAGAATAAAGTTTAGAAGATGAAGAAATGGATAGATTTGCCCTATCTGCTTCTATTTCATCAGTAAAAAATGTAATAAAAGCAACATTCTTTATCTTTGTCATTATATATAATAATAGCAGCAGCTTACATTTACAGAATGTGAATGAAAATGTTCTGGAAATTTCAGAAATTGTATTTTCCAGTTCCAGAATTTCCATTTAGTTCTTTTTTATTGTTTCTGTTTTTTTACTGAAACTTTCAACTTCTCTGCTAAGATTTTCATTCACTGAAAACATTTTTTGTTTTCTCTCATCGGGGATAGTCATTACAGTTGTTTTAAACCCCTTGTCTGGTTCACCCTGGAGTTGGATTTGATTGATTTTCTTTTGTATTGGTTCTTCATAAATCAGGGAACTCTGGATTATGTCCAACACATTATGAATGTTACGTTGTACAGATTCTGGATTCCATTACATCTCTCTGATGGGTGTTGTTATCTTTGCTTTAGCAGACAGTTTTCTTGGTTGTGCTTATACAACAAACTGTTTTTGGCTGCACCTCTGGTCTCAATTCAGATCTTCCATGGTTGGGCTGAATCTATCCCAGGCATGCATGGTTCACAGGTGAAAATGTGGTAGACAGGTAAACATAGTTTTTGAAATTGAAACAGAATCAACTAGATGGCAACAGTCCTGGAGCCCTGGTGGCGCAGTGATTACGAGCTCAGCTATAACCAAAATGTCGGCAGTTCAAATCTACCAGCCACTCTTTGGAAACCCTATGGAGCAGTTCTACTCTGTCCTACAGGGTGGCTATGAGTCGGAATCAACCCGACGGCAGTGGGTTTGGTTTTTTTTTTTTTTTTTTTGGTTTTTTTATAGGATAAAGGGAGCCCTCGTCATGCAGTGGTTAAGAGCTACAGCTGCTAACCAAAAGGTTGGCAGTTTGAATTCACCAGCCGCTCCTTGGAAATCCTAGGGGGCAGTTCTACTCTGTCTTACAGGGTCGCTATGAGTCTGAATCGACCTGATGGCGCACAGCAACAACATACAGGATAAAGATACAGCAAGCTAACACTAAAACGTTCAACCAAATCAACCTGCTTTTGCTGGAACAGCTAAATATGTTAAGAAGTCCATCACGAATCCCTGGAACTCTATCTTTTTTTCCTCACGTTCTGTGTATCTGGCCAATCTTTATTATATCAAAATCCTCTCACCTTTAGAAGTCACCATATATGAAGTGTGAGGGTCATTTATTTATTATAAGTAGGTTGACAGACAGAGTAAAGGCTACTGTAAGGCATTTCCTATTTCCTCTTCCATCATGCCCTTAAAAATTTTCTAAGGAATGGAGTTATTCTGGACAAAATCTGATAAACTGCACCTTATGTTAAACTTCTGGGCACACGATACAACATGAATGAACCTTGAAAATATTACACAGAGTGAGAGAAGCCAGTCAGAAAAGGAAACGTATTATATGATCGCTTTTATGTATAGAGATCATCTGATCCCTAACATTCTATTTATATGCAATGTTCAGAATGGACAAATCTATAGAGACAGAAAGTAGATTAGTGGTTGCCTAGGGCTGGGAGGATGGAGGGAAGGGAGGTGATGGCCAAGGGATAATGAATGAAAATGTTCTAAAATTGATTATGATGATATAGTTGTGCAACTCTGTGAATATACTAAAAGTCATTGAATTATATGTTTTAAATGGGTGAATTGTATGGTAAGTGAATTATATCTCAATAAAGTCATCAAAAAAATTAAACAAATATTTTCTCATTTTTACAAATCTTATAAAATTGATGAAAAAAACCCAACCCAACTCACACCACTGTCGTAACAAAATATTATGCTTCTAGCACACTGTATTCAGTAACTTTGTTTTATACAGATACTACTACATTGGTCATTAGTGCCTTGGTGGCACAATAGGTAAAGCGATCAACTGCTAACCCAAAGGTTGGTGGTTCAAAACCACCAGCAGCTCTGTGGAGAAAGAAGTGGCAGTCTGCTTCTGTACAGATTTATAGCCTTGGAAACACTATGGGGTTGCTATGAGAATCAACTCGACAGCAGTGGGGTTTCATTTGTTTGTTTGTTTTTCAAATTGGTCATTACTCAAAAAAAATTGTAGAAGTTAAAAATAATGAACAGCACGGGTAAACTGTATTGCTCTAACATACAAGATTTCAAGTGTAGTGAAATGAGATAGATTGACTATTACAATTAAAAGAGAGAATATACCTTAGCTAATTTTTATGCAGAATATATTTGATGAATGATAAAATAATGAGAGAAGTAGTTCTTCATCATCTAAAGACCGTTAACAACCTTACTACTTTTAAAGAATATTTTCACAGATTAAAGAAACCTTTAATAATCAAACACTGAAATTCTAAATTTTGCCTGAAATATACATTAAAAAGTATATCAATTCTAGGCCTGTTAACCTTCTAAATATTTAAATTTTTTACTCTCCAGGGGCTGGAAGCAAATGACCTCAGGAATAAACAGATAATCCCAAAATCATCAAAACAAGATTTCATGCAACCTGCTACATTTTAGACTTTTTTGAACTTTTCTTCCTGTTGTTAATTGATATTATAACCATAGTTACCTTATTGCAAACTTATAGTGTCGTTCCCTGCATTCACATTGATTACTTTCTTGATCTCTTTAACTGGTTACCCCAAGAAATAAGTTCCTGAATTAGATCTATATAACTAATTGGATTAATGATACTACAATTATTATTCTTATCAGAACTATCAAATATTATATTAAGGCTTCTTTTAAATTGATTTATCAAAAAATAATGTGCTGATCATAAATCAAATCATATATATATATATATATATATATATATATATATATATATAAGATATACTCTGTGGATGAACTCGAGCTCCCACTTTTAAGGTTTGTAGCCTAACCACAAACTAAGCAGTTCCTCTAATGTAGCCCAGCTCTATACTTACCCTCATGAGAAAATCACTAAACACAAGGCGCTAAAGCAAAGTACAGTCAAAAAATTAGATGATACTCAGCTCTCAAAAAGAATAGCACCTGGAGTCTTAAAGGCTTGTCATAAAACAAGCAGCAATTTAAAACAACCATCAACCAGTCTGTACAGAAAAAAACACACCGATGTAAGAGTGATAAAGGACTTTAAATAATAAAATCCATGATCAAAAGGAAGAAAGACTAAAATCTGAGGCACTTAGTTTGTGGAAAGCTGTGGCTTACAGCCAGAGTCCTGTCTCCATCCTGAGCTTTGATATAAAATCTAGAATCTACTTTACTACTTGTTAAGTTATATCTCTAATGCTTGCTAACGTGACAGAGGTTTCTGCCTAAAGTACAGGTCAGACTCCATCTTTGTCCCTTGACAATTGTCTGGAACTTAGTTCTGCTTTACTGTTCTTGGAAAATATGTTTTACAACTTGTTTCAAGGAAACTCTTAGTAAAACTTTTGGTCTCATAAAATATTACCCAAGCAAAAAAAAAAACCAAACCAAATCCACTGCCATCAAGCTGATTCCAACTCACAGGGACCCTATAGGACAGAGCAGAACTGCCCCATAGGGTTTCCAAGGAGAGACTGGTTGATTCAAGCTGTCAACCTTTTGATTAACAGCCATAACTCTTAACCACTGCGCCACCAGGCCTCCAAAGTAAGAAGCAAATTCATTGTGGTTTTATCTTGCAAGCTACTTAACAGGTTTTAGTATATTCATAGTCTTTCCTGTAACTCCTATTAATATGCATGGATTTTACTGTAACTGTTTAACATACATATAATCAGAATATGATTATTAACAATAGTCACCAATTTTCCTGTAAATGCTTAACATATGGTTTAGTTCCTCTTTTAACCCCATAAGAATACTTATGTGACTGTACCACCTCAGACTGCTGGTTTCATTTCAGTGGACCGCGCAGCTCCCTGAATGCAATCATCTTGAGCTTTAATAAATCTCTTAAATTTTAATTTCAGAGATGTGTCCAAGAGGTTTTGCTCATTTACACTGGTCATACAAGTTCTCCATCATTCCCCGTATACCCAATCAGTTACTACACCTCAATATTATACACCTTCTCCTTCACATTTGTCTTCTCCTTTCTATTCTCATACTCACTATTTCAAGTTGTGGCCAATATCACCTTCAGATTCTTCCTACTTCTAGCCAGCTTTTTTATACTACCACCAAAGTGAAATGCTCAGATTTAAATGCATTATTTCCTAATTTAAAAAAATATGAAATATTATGCAAAACCTCAGCACACACTCTTCCATGACCTGCCTTCAAAGACCATTTCTTCTGTATTCTTCAGCTTTCAGCATCCTGCTTGGAATCATGCTCCTCCTTCTCCTCCCCAGCTTATTTATGATGGTCCCTTTGTTTCTCCAATTCCTGCATGTCTACATGCTACCAGCTCTTAAAGGCCCATCTCCAATGTCCCCTCTACAATAAAATTTCATGGATTCTTCAAGTTGAAATCTCTCTCTCTCTTTTTTTTTTTAGAATTCCAATGAATCTTTATACTCTGTTTGTACTTTGCTAATAGCATGCAAAAGCTGTACAACGAATAAGGAAGACCAAATAACTGGCAAAGAATACTGAGTATACCATGGTCTGCCAGAAGAATGAACAAATACATTTTGGAAGAAGTACACCCAGAATCTTCCTTAGAAGCTAAGATGGTGAGACTTCATCTCATTTACTTTGGACATGTTATCAGGAAGGATCAGTCCCTGGAGACGTACATCATGTTTGGTAAAATAGAGAGTCAGCATAAAAGAGGAAGACCCTCAACAAGATGGATTGACACAGTGGCTGCAACAATGGGCTCAAACATAACAATAATTGCGAGGCTGGCACAAGACAGGACAGCATTTCCTTCTGTTGCACATGAAGTTGCTATGAGTTGGAACCGATCTGAGGGCACCTAGCAACAACAATAGTATATATCAAACACTATCTGGCATTAGTTTGTATACATAATATAATTATATTATTCAAGAAAGGAGATACTATATATTTATAAGTATATACATGGTATCTCCATTCAAGAAGATACTCCTTCTTGAATGGACACTATATATACACACACACATATAAATACAGTACAGTGAAACCTCTGAGAGCTGGAACTTGACTGGACTGCCTTGTTCTTACAGGTTTTCCAAGTTTTCTGCATTTGACAGGGTGCAGGCTTACCACTTTTCTATCACTTTCTGTTAGTGGAAAATATTTGAGTTTTCGTTCACTAACAGGTTTCCACCTTACACAGGTTCTGGCTTCAGTAGGTTTTATTGTATCTCCCTTCCTGAATGACAGAATCATTAATTTCTCCACTCATTCACGTACATTTGATAAGCACTTACCATATGTCTACCAAGTGCTAGGAATTGTTCTAGGTGGAAGGATGCAATGGTGTGCAAAAAAGACAAGGTCCCATCCCTCTGGAGGGGACATCACATTAATAAGCAAGTAGTAACAGTGCAAGGTCATATGTGCTGAGACGGGGGAGGACTTAAAGCTACGGGAATCCAGGCTCATCTTCTCTAGTCTACAAGCAACACCTCCCACAGGAGGTAGCAACTGACCTGAGACCTGTTGACGACAGCAGGGGAAGGGAGTTCAGACTGAGGGAGCAGCATGCCTGAAGAGCCAGGTAGAGGACGTCACTAAACTATAAGCCCCATAAAGGCTTATATTCACACAAATACTTAAGTATGTACATATATATATTTCATTGCCGTCAAGTCAATTCCAAGCAGAACTGTGCTCTACAGGCTTTTCAATGGCTGATTTTTCAGAAGTAGATCTCCAGGCCTTTCTTCCCAGGAGCCACTGGGTAGACTCAAACCTCCAACACTTTGATTAGCATCCAAGTGGGTAAGCTGTTTGCACCACTCACGTAAATGCTCATAAATATCACTTGCATGAAAAAATAAATCAATTCACAGGTTTCTTGTTTTTACTATAGAAATTGGGAACAAAAAGTCATTTCGCTTCTGTCAGATTGAAGTCCAACCTGCCCTTATTCTACTACATGATCCCTTATCATCAAGGACTCTATAGGTGACACAGGGGGATGTCATCTTTCAGAGAGCTGAAATCCACAGCCACATCCACTTCCATTCCTGGGACACCTGTTTTGCCAGCACTGTTCTCAGAAGTGACTTTGATATCCTCCAACCCAATACCTGTTGCCATCAAGTTGATTCTGACTCATAGCGGCCCTACAGGACAGAATAGAACTACCCTATAAGGTTCCCAAGGTGATGATCTTTACAAAAGCAGACTGCCACATCTTTCTCCCGCAGAGCAGTTGGTGGTTTGAACCACCGACCTTTGGGTTAGCAGCCACGCGCTTAACCACTGCACCACCAGGGCTCAGGGGCAAAATCACTAGAGTCCAGGCAACCACAACAAAGCAAAGAAGAGGTGCTGGACGTTTACAACAATCCACAGAAGTTATCAGAAACCACAGCTACCCAACCTATACACACTCGGATCCTACACCCTGGTCCCGGCGCTGTCCAGCCTCTGTCTGAAGGACTCTCACTGATGGGGTTACCCAATGAAAGAGTGCTTCCTTTGTGGACAACAAAAATCTCTGACTTATGTTGAGGCTTATAGCCTGCTTCCTATTTGAAAATTCTCAAAAGAATAGATGCATATGATGGACAAGGCCTTTAAGGACATAATTAGCAATGTGCCTACATGTCAGCCCGAGCAGCAAAAATTCAGAGAAAAAGAAAAATCACCGCTTTTTGGAGAGGCTCTGTGAAGGTATAAAAGCCCTACCCTGGGAGAAGTCACAGCGGCACTCTGGAATTCACGGACTTTGGAGAGTGTTACCCTTCAAGATTAGCTCTGCTTTTGAAGCACTTTACTGCTCTCTGACCCAGCTGGTACGGATAAATGGAGAACTGTCGCAAGCATTAAGGAGGCCGTCACAGTAGCTGGGCTCATTTTGACCATTAGAATCCAAACGGCAATTATGATAGAGTTTATTAAAATTTGTTCCTTTCCAGGCACTGTTTTATGAACTTCGCATCTATCAACACATTAATCTCCTTAACAAGCCTATGAGGTAGGAACTATCACTGTACCCATTTTACAAATGAAGATACTGAGGCATAGAAAGGTTAGATAGCTTGTACAAGGTCACACAGCTAATGAGCACTGAAGCCAGGAGTCTGGCTCCAGAGGCTGGGCTCCTCAAAGCTCTGCCCTCACAACAAGGCAGCGGTGGCTCAGCGGTAGAACTCTCGCCTTCCATGTGGGAGACTGGGATTCAATTCCTGGCCAATGTGCCTCATGTGCAGCTACCACTCGGCTGTCAGTGGGGGCTTCCGTGTTGCTATGATGCTGAACAGGCTTTAGTAGAGCTTACAGACTAAGATAGACTAGGAAGAAAGGCCTGGAGATCAACTCCCAAAAATCAGCCAGTGAAAACTCTATGGATCACAAAGGTCTGATCTGCAATCTATCATGGGGATGGCACAGGACTGGGAAGTGTTTTGTTCCATTGTGCATGGGGTCCCCATGAGTCAGGGGCCAACTCACAGGCAGCTAACAACAACAACATACCTTCTCAAGCAAAAGGACGGACTTACCATTACCCATCTCACCAGCAGGCAGAGTCCACCCAAGGACACACAGTGGGTGGTGCCCCCATGGTTTCTTGCTCTAGTCCCCTGCACTTCACCCTTGCACCTGATGGAGGTGTCCTTCTGCTGCAGGGTTCCACTGTGTGAGGGAAGGATGCCAAGGAAGTTTGCAAGATACACTAAGACATCAATGACCGTTTTTAACATGTTGCTTTCTTCTACCACCACAGCCATGCTTGAAAGGGGCCAAAATTCTTGTGGGGCTTTAAGCTGAAAGGGAAGGAGGAAGGTCTTAACCAGGGCAGAGTGCTTCTGGATCTTTTCAAATTACTTCACATAGAAGGCTAAATACTCCACCCTCTGAAGCATATCAGAGCTGCTTATAAAGAAGCATCAGGAGCCTGAGCCTGTACCCTTCCTAATGCCCATACTTTTGTTAGGAGCACCCTCTAGTGACCAGAAAACAGAGTCTACTCTAACGGGAGAATCTATTTGTGAATGTTCTTGCTCAACTGCAGAAATGGTGCTAAATAAGAAAGGGATCAGGAAAACAGGGAGCGGAAGAAACCTATTTCCTCAGCCAGTTTTCAGTAGTCATCCCTGAGATAGTTACCTAGAGTTAAAACTAATAACATTAAAAAGAGAGAAAACAAAGCTCAAGCACTGTTATGATGGTGATAAATCCCAATTAGTTTCTTTTTAAAAGTTTTCCTTTAAAATAATTCCTCGAGAAATATCACAACATTACACACTTTTCACGTGTTCCCCCATCAGGGAATAAGGCCTGATGGTGTGCTTTGCACCGTCCCAGATGACATCCACAGTAGCAGTGCTGGATCTCTGGGGGCTGAGTCTAAAAGGAGATCACTCGCCCACCTCATGCCTCCTCCCTGCCTCTCCCCCGGCTCGGGTAGAAAGGAGGACACTATATAACATAGCACATTTGTAAAATCATCAAGTAGACGGAAATGGCAGCAACAACACAGGCCCTGCAGGAAGACACAGGCAGTGGGAAATGGGGCTGCCTCTTGACCTCTGACAGTGACAACACCCCTTCTCTCAGGCTGTTCCTGCAAGCCACACTCCACCGGCTCTGACGTCCTCCTCCAATCTAGCTGCACAGGATCCGGACAGACAAAATGTGCAAATATTTAAGTGGAACTCTTGATCCCTCTCTGTACCCACCAGGGAGTATGATGAGGCTAAACCAAGGCGGAGGCCACCCCTCAAGGCCACGGAAGCACTGTGAACAGCGCGCTATGCAGGAACTCTGTGCCAGTGATTTACTCCGCTCAGATCGATGAGAAGAAATCAAAACCAACACCTGATCTTCTGTGGTTCTGTGCAGATCTTTCCAAAGCTAACTTTTCCTTTTCCAATTGTGCAGTTACAACTTTAAAGCAGTGATGGTTTCTGCACTTAAAGTCACATGTGTAAAAACATGAAGACAGCGAATGCCATATTCTGTATCATTTAGCCCAAAAAAAATCCAAGGAAGAGCCTGCACAGCCACCCGGGGTATGTAAGGACAGGGCATGGGTGGGCTTCTCTTCACCTGTAATGACCAAGTCATCTCACAGGCATGATTCCCACCTGCCAGTCAATAAAGTGAGCAAGAAAACTGCCTGAAAATGTTTGCTCAGGCTATCGACAGCCTCATAGGCAGCCCTCCTTCAGCTTCTTTCCCGTTCAAAATTCCTCTTTGTATTTGTTGGAGTGCCGGAAGGAAAGGTAGAAATAAAAGGAAAAAGAATGTCCAAGAGGCTCCAATGTTCCCTACCATTGAAACAGAAGTCTTCAAAGACACCTCTGAATGTCTAGCTCCAGAAATGGCTACTTAACCCCTTTCATGGGCCAAGTATTTTCTGTTTGGAATTTTTTGGTGACGCCGTGTTTTTTTCACTAATGGAACGGATGCTGAATCACTGTTTGTTGGTGGTTTTTTTTTTTTATTATTATTTGAAAAAAATGGCATGCCAATTGCAAGCAGGACATATCAGTTCCATGTTCCATGAAGCATATCACACACGCAGGACATATTGGTCCCATGACCCAGGAAGTGTGATACACTGGAGCCACAAAATATCTTACTCAACTTCCCAAACTATACACAAAATAATAAACAAACACTACATTTGCAGCACATAGTTGTTATCAGTTTGATTTAGAGCAGGCCCTGTCGGTACCATGTTCCATGAAGCACATCACACTCGTGGCACATATCGGTCCCATGGCCCACGAAGTGCATCACAAACTGTTTTCACCCCAAAAATAACTTATTTACTTGAATATTTCCAAATGCCAGTAACCATACCTTCCCAATAACACAAAGGAAATAGCAAACATACTTGCAAGTCTCATCTCGCTGTATGGAAGCCAGAAGACACAAAAGTTTCACACAGTCACTCCTCTGGAAAGCATCCCCTCATACAAATGGCTCTCAACACTCAAATGGGGTGCAGACCAACTTCGTTGTTTTTTACACAGCTGCACCAGTATCCGCTGCCAGAACATACTGAAGTGGCTCAAATACCTGCCAATAAACCTCCAAAAACCAAACCCACTACCATCGAGTTGATCCCGACTCATAATGACCACATAGGGTTTCCAAGGCTGTAAATCTTTACAGAATCAGAGTGCCACATCTTTCTCCCAAGGAGCCCCTGGTGGTTTTGAACCACCAACCTTTCGATCACTTTACCCACTGTTTTTTAATAAACCTCCAGAGACGGGAAATGTAACTGGGACATATATGATCCAGAGATTGTGAAAGGGTTTTAAAAGGAAAAGTTGACAAATGATTCTAAAAGATTCTTTTTACCTGGGGAATACACATCAAGACTCAGAGAGTTCAAGCTTCCCCAGACAGCTCTGTGCCACTTCCCAATAATGCTGGTTCACTGACTCTTTTTGCTGCCCAATCTGTTACTATTGTCACACATTTGTTGTTACCTGAGGTCAAGTCAGCCCCTGACCCATAGCAACCCCATGCACAAAGGAACAAGCCCTCCCCATGATCTGTTGTGGATCAGACTTTGTGATTTCACTGGCTGATTTTTGGAAGTAGATCACCAGGCCTTTCTTCCTAGTCTGTCTTGGTCTGGAAGCTCCATTTAAACCCGTTCAGCATCACAGCAACATGTAAGCCACCTCTGACAGACGGGTGATGGCTGCATATGAGGTGCACTGGCTAGGGATCAAACCCGGTCTCCTGCATGGAAATCCAGAGTTCTACCACTGAACCACCAACGCCCTAGTCACACATTTAATTATGTATATTTTTAAGCACAAAATTACATCATTATTGTTTTTACAGTCAATATTCATTTAGAGTTACCATTTGTTTACCTTCTCCAGTATATTCTTTCCTGCATTTCCATGTTAAGGCAGAAAGACAATGTAAGATGTGAGTATTTTTATAACTCACAGAAAAGACTTTCATGACAGAATAAGGAATAAACAATTGAGATTGAACATCATGAGATGTGGGTACTACACAAAAGCTCATCCGCCCCCGACAGCGGGCAGATTTCACTTTCTGGAGATGTATGAGTTGAAATCGACTGAACGGCAGTGGGTTTGGTTTTTTTTTAATAAGGAGGCCAGTTGGGCTCCTGGACCCAGGAGGGTCACAAAGGGAGGCTTTAGACGGCTCTGAGGAGCCCTTAGGGCCCCAGTGTTGGTGTTATCATCTTCAGACGTGCAGGCCTGGAAAGCAGAGCTCCGGTGAAACTCAGGACTAGGGGGTCTGGGTGTGAGCCAACGGCTGTGGTCTTGCACCAGCTGGTGGCTGTTTCTGCTCCAGCTTCACTAATTATTAGAATTTCCCAGCTAGCTCAGGCCTGTGTCTCACTCCCTGTTGGAGCAAGACTGGACCTAGAAATTATTAGGAAGGGGGCCCTGCTGCATTTCAGATGAGGGAGGGAGGGTCTGCTCATACTTGACCAGAGCACAGTGAGAAGGAGGCAAACAGTGTGAGATCTGGCTCCCCTGAGGAACGGGCACACGCAATCTCTGCCTACGAGTTCCCCTAGCCTGAATGAGCTGTGCATGGGTCTCGGGCACTGGTGATCCCACCAATGTCACCATGGGTCCCTCAGGATGATGGGATAGGCTGGGGCTGGGAGCACTGCCTGGGACTGGCCAGAGCTTCCTGGCAGAGCCCCCAGCCCACACCAGGCTCAAGGTCCCTCCTGAGTTCTAAGTGGCAAACACAGAATTTCAGCAAATGGGGATTAAAAAAAATACTGTCTTTTTTGCTTTTATGACCTATTGTTTATGGATCATATCTGTAACTTATTTAGAAGCAAAGTACTTGGATAGGAATACTATCCCAACTATGAAATCATGTCGGAAAAGAGCTTCATTTTACAAACCTCTGCTTTATCCTGTGGTTTCCAGACATGCCTTGTTACAAAACAAGGGGGACATGCACCACAAAAACTAGGAAAATGTCAATATTTAATTTCTTCGATTCCCATATATGTATTCTAGATTCTTACTAATGCTGCTCTTGTACTCCAGGTGACAGAATTACATTCTCAGGGACACCACCTTCCAGCAAAAGGGTTTTTTTGGGAATAGTGCTGACATATAAGACGCGTCTACTGCAGACTGACTTGACGTAGAATGAATTTAGTGAAAATTCCCCCGAGTTAGGGACGTCGCATTTGGGCACAGCAGCAGTTTCAAGGCAGTTTCTGGTTTTAAAAATAAGTGAATTCATGAAGGTTGAATGAACCCCTGACACTATTGCCCTGAGATAATCTTAAGCCCTAAACCAGAAATATCCTCTGAAGTCTTCTGAAAACCAAACAATAGTTTACCTTAACTAGTAATGCCTTGAGCATTGTGCTCTTTTAAGATCTATCTACATGGGATCAAATCAACAACAGCAACTTGAAAGATTAGACAGGAGACTTAGGGGGGCCAGTGAGTTTATGTTAATGGGGGAGGAACAACTTGGAAAAGGAGGGTGAGAATTGTTGTACAACTCAAAGAATGTCATTGAATTGTACACGTAGAACTGGTGAATTGATGTATGTTCTGTGTATATTCTCAACAATCATTTTTTTTTTAAATAAGTGAATCAAATCACAGTAAGTTATAATATTCTCCCCATGAATTCTTACCCTGTCCTGAGCAGTGCTAAATGATTTGCAGGTATCTGTTAACTTCTCCTTCTAACACGTGTGTGAGCTGGTTAAGAACAGGCTGTATCTTCCCACTTTACCGCATGAAGGACGTGGTGAGGAGGGGACTGAGTCGAGGACCCCTGGGAATCTCTTCTCCATGGCTTATCCCTACCCAAAAGCTCTGCAGTGACTTCAAAGGATATTTCAAATCTCTTTGAATTTAAAATTCTTTATAACTTGCCCCACACTGGCAGGGCCAACTCGTCTCTCCCCATGCAACATTGGCCACTATAAATTATTCACAGTTTCTCAAAGCACACATTGATCTTTCATCTTTAACTGTTACTATGACCTATGCATTTTCTCCTTATCCTCCTGGGACAACCCACAACTCTCACATTTCCTTATAACAGTCTGACATGGTGTCATGCAGCACTGGGCACTGTGCCAATAAAAAATAATATGAATACATAATAATCATAACATCATAATAATAGCATCTAAGTTCATGTACTGTTTACTATGTACCAGTAGATTTACAAGTATCTAATTTAATCTACACAACACACCTGCTGATAGTGACAATGATTATACCCACTTTAAAGATCAGAAAACTGAGACATGAAATGTCAAGTAGCTCACCCAAGGCACTTAGTCTGTGAGTGAGTCAGGAATCAACTCTGGGCAAATGGAATTCAGAGTCCAAGCCTAATCACTATGTTACGATCTCACAATAATTGTTGAAT
The DNA here is from genome assembly GCF_000243295.1 of Trichechus manatus latirostris. NCBI lineage: Eukaryota > Metazoa > Chordata > Mammalia > Sirenia > Trichechidae > Trichechus > Trichechus manatus. The sequence continues at coordinate 876,981 of NW_004444073.1, read as the reverse complement.
CCCAATAGTATTTGGATGAAGATGTTCCCTTCTGTGGTATGGGGAGAGGCACGGAGAAAGACATTTACAAACAGGCAGTTGACTTTATTCTCTGCGAGACGTACTTGGGAAAATATATAAAAATGGCACCAAGCATGGCATATGTAAGTATGTGTACGTATACTTGTGTAACAATGTGTAATGACCTTCAGTCACCCAAAAGGAGTCTCTGGGTGGTGCAAATGCTGCTAACTGAAAGGTAGGAGATTCAAGTCCATCCAAAGGTGCCTGGCTATCTACTAGCAGAAAATTAGCCATTGAAGACGCTATGGGGCACAGTTCTACTCTGACACACATGGGGTCGCCATGAGTCAAAGTTGACTCAATAGTAACTGGTATTGGTTATCACCCAAAAAGGTAGAACGTTCTCTTAAAATGTAAACATGAACTTAATTCTGAAATAGTATTTTTTCCCATTACCCTTTGCTTTTTTTCATCCCTCAAATCTTAGTCATTTTTTTCCTTTAGGACACTCTGAAAATATTAAGGAAAATGTTCATCAAAAATTTCCATTCATATTAAACAACATTATATTGTCCAGAAACAGTTTCTTTAAAAATGAGTTTATTTTTTCCATAGTCAAGCTAAAGGAATGGGGGAAAATGGCAACTAGAAAAATCAAGAGAAAAAAAAAAAGTTACCTTGTCCATTTTTAACATTTGCCTTGATTCAGGAGGGATCAGGAAAATGAACTACAGACATCTCTTTCTTAACCTTCATCCAACCGACTCGACAAAGGTAAAATTCGCAAACAGAGAAACTATAAATTTGAAATGAGGACACAGACACGCTCTGAAGGGGCTCAGTGCCACTTTCACAGACCATGGAAACAATTTTGCAGTCCTGGGTCGTGACTGTCTACAGGGTAGTTCACACACAGGCATTTCCCCTGGTTTCAAAATACACTCATTCTAAAAATAAGAATCTGCATTCTATCATATTGACAGATACATCTGTCCTTCCTTAGAAGTGCCAGTTAGAATATTACTATCCCAGACTACCCTGACGCCTGCAGTGGACCTCCAAAGGCATGTCCATTTTGGAACTAGATAATCATTAAATAAGAGATTTTGTAAGATTAAAGAGCTTCATTTTAAAAGCATGCACTTTTCTCTGTGGTAGAGTCCCTGGGTGTTGCAAATAGTTAGAGAGCTCAGCTGCTAACCTAAAGGTTGGAGGTTCGAGTCCATCCAGATGTGCCTTGGAAGAAAGGCTTGGTGATCTACTTCCAAAAAATCATCCATTGAAAACCCTGTGGAGCATAGTTCTACTCCAACACACGTGGGGTCGCGATGAGTCAGAATTGACTTGATGGCAACAGGTTTGGTTTTGGTTTTCTGTGTTATAACTTACCAGACAAGCTATGTAGCCACTTTAGATTGTGATTTTGGAATTATTTCATCATAAAAATCTGTTCCATTGGGATGCAGTGCAGAGGAGTGCAGGGTCCCTCTGCTTCCTCCAAGGTGTTGTGGCTTATTATCCTTTAACAAACTGTTCCACCTGCCTTGTTGGAGCAACTACCCTTTCTACTTTAGAAAATGTACAAAGCTGCCTATGATTTCTGCACTCCAAAAAGGAAGGGAGGGAAGTAACATTTGCCGAGCGCATCTTCCATTGCAGGCACTGTGCTCGTCACTAAGAGATGGTCTCACAGGGTCCTCAAAACAACTTTGAAATAGACAAGTAGCTGCCCAGTTTCACAGGTGAGGAAACTATTGCCCAAGTAGGTTAAATACCCAGCTCGCTGGCCCACAGCTTGTCAGTAGGAAAGCTGAGATTGAAATCTAGGCCCACTCTCCCCCAAACACTAGGTATTTAACACCTCCTGGGCATTGCCTAGGAGCCCTGGTGGCGCAGTAGTGAAAGTACTCAGCTGCTAACCAAAAAGGTCAGTGGTTTGAAGCCACCAGCTGCTCCGTGGGAGAAAGATGTGGCATTCTGCTTTCGTAAAGATTTAGTCTTGGAAACCCTATAGGGCAGTTCTACTCTGTCCTATAGGATCGCTATGAGTCGGAATCAATTCTAAGGCAGTGGGTTTGGTTTTTTGGTTTGGGCATTGCCTGGGTGGTACAAACAGTTAACATGTCACCTGCTAACCAAAAGGCCTCAGATGAAAGGCCTGGAAATCTTCTAAAAAATCAGCCATTGAGGACAGTTCTACTCTGACACACATGGGGTCACCATGAGTCAGGATCAACTCATCGGCAACTGTAAATCTGGGCATTATCTACTTGGTAGAGGTGAAATGGAAAAAAACAATCTTCATCTTGTGAACTGAACTTTTCTTCATAGAGATTCAAAAGATGAGCCATATATCAAATTACTCCTTAAGTTCAGTAAGCAGTTAACAGGCAAGGTTATTCCTCTTTTCGAAGCACACAGAAAATGTGGCATCAAGATTGCTTACAGTATGGAGAGCTTTCGCAGCCAGACTCTTCATCTATTCCGTCAGCTTCCAGCGTTTCTGCAAACCGGCCTCTAGGTGGCGCAATGAGCCTGTGATTCCGTTGACTGATGATCCTAGCTTTCTGGCTCGTTGGGTGGGTACTCAAAAGCGAAAGTATCTGCTTGTCAAAGTTGTTGTATCATTTCCAGCATTAGAAATCATTACTAGATAGTCTTCCCAATTTTTCAAGTCTCTGATGCAAGAATGTGGCCTGGGAGAAGTTGCAGGGGAAAGACTAACATTTTAAACTAAAAAAGAACCACAGAAAAATAAAGGGCACCAACACTCTTTTTTTTTTGTTAGTCTCCATGTCGCTCGTCCAATTGACTTTCAAGTTCTTGGGGAGGGGGCCACATACCTGCTACAGGTCTTACAAACATATCAAACTAATTTTCAGTTAAAAAAAAAAAAAAAAAGCATCGTTCTTTATAAAATACTCATGAAGCAGAATACTCATCAGACACTGAAAATTAGGAGTAAGATATACCGTAATACTAAATTGTGGAAGGAATTAACAATAATGTTGAGACAGACGGAACTAGATCGAGAAAAATTACTCAGGCTTTGGCTCATGGAATACTCCGGTGATTTCACACAAGAACAGAGCTTAAAAATAAAAAGAGAAATACTTCATAGGCATCCCACCCTCATTATATGTGCCCTTCATAGAGACCTGGAGTTCCCTGGTGGTACAAATGTTTAATACGTATGGCTGCTAACTGAAAGGTTGGAGGTTCGAGTCCACCCCGAGGCACCTCGGAAGAGCACACATGGGGTCACCATGATTTGGGAGTGACTTGACAGCAACTGGTTTAACTGGTTCAGAGACCCAGAACCTGTAATAATCAGAATGAGACTCAGTGAGTCCTGCTAAGTGTTCATTTCCTTCTCTTCTCAGTCCCTCACACAGCATGGCTGGAAGAAGGAATGACACTGTGTCTGCAATTCAACCGCCCACAATGAAAACCACAAGGACTTGGGACAGACAGGATGAATCCTGGTAGCAGTGCATGTCAAGAACTCCGGTCACCACTTAATACGTAGTCCCAAAGTGCCAGCAATACATGTAGGGGCAGAAAGAGGAAGACAAAATTGCAGTAACACAGGCATACGCTAGAACCAGGTTCTCAACCAGAACAGGGTATCAGAAGCACCTGGAATCTTTGGAAATAACACGCCCTGCAATCTCCCCTTGGCAATTCTGCAGTGATTTCAGAGTAAGAAAGAGCAGGTAATGTGGATATATATGCCTGCTCACCACACAAAAGGAAAATCCGGAAGGAACTGTAAGTGAAGTATAAAGTGGATCCCATCCTTCTTCCCTCTAACTACATTTCTGTTTAAAGGATGCTGCCTTTTCCATTTAACATTTCTGTTAAAGGATGTGCGTGAGAGCAGGGCCAGCACCATCCACAAGCCAGGGTCATCCACAAGCCTTGATCGTCAACACACATCAAGTACAGGAAGCCTCACCTTGTCCATCAGTCATGAAACTTTTGCCAAAATATTTAAAAATCAATTCAACTAAAAGATCAAGTGGAATGTCAAAGTCCCAGTCTAGAATATGAGGGTGTAAACCTGATGCCATAGTATTGCTATAAAATAAGTTGTAAAACTGAATTCAGTGTTCAATAATCTTATTGGAAAAGACATGTTAAGGCTAACTGTAAAAATAATAACTTACCAGAATGTTAGGTTTTTTTTTTTTTTTTTTTAAGTTTAAGAAATACTATTGAAGAGAATAAGGAAAAAAAAAAGTCACTCTGATCCACTGCTGGTTGAAGTGGATATTACTCAATGTTTATGGAAAGCAATTTAGCAATATCAAAAGCCTTGAAAAACACATACCATAGAAATTACAGTTCCACAAATTCATCCCAAGAACGTGATTATGGGTGTGTGTAAATACTGGGATGCAAAGATGTCAATTTTAGAGATACTGGTAATTTCATAACACTGAAACATTCAACAAAAGGGCTTGGTTCAATAAACTGTAGTACATTAAAAAAAAAAAAAACCTCTTCAGTAATGAAAAACAATACATGTTTACTGATATGAAAACATCTTCAAAGAAAATTCCCATGGAAGACAAGATTCCCGAGTAACACATAAAACACAATATCATTTTTGTAAAAACATGCATGAATATATATATATACATATATATATAGGCATGAACATATATATATACATATATAATTCAAGGAAAGGGTATTTCAAGTTACAAAATAATGCCTGGTGATTTCTAATCACTGAAGCTGAAGTCTTGTTTATGCCAATTATGATGCAGGTTTAAATGGAGATCCAATTGTATACCCGCAGAATTTGAGATTAGATCAAGGTCGCTCGGAAAGGTGATGGTGATTAAGGCAAGAAGAGACTACAAGTAGAAACCAAAACAGCAGTTACATTCAGGGTAAGCTGTGTCCTGATCTGCAAACTGAAAACAACAACAAAAAAATCTAACATTGGTAGCAAGACAAGGCTTTTAGGAAAAATACGAATTGCATAAATCTCAAAGTAATTAAATGCCAGGTACCTCTCAGTTAGATTCTGATATAAAATCAATGGATGGGATTAATTTAACCAGAAACTCGATGAAATCTGTCCCTATTGTCCCCATCATACATTTAATTCAAACAGAACCTTAAGCATCTTGTTGAGTGGATTTAGTGGATTTAATGAAGTCTAGATACATTCCGGGCTAACTACTCTTGGTTACACTTAATCAGAACTGAATAAACAAACTCAGTATTAGTCACACTGGTGCAAGTTCTTCCATTTCACCGAGTCCAGAAGAGATTTTCATGTGATCCTGTTTAAACCAGCTAAACATCTGGAGAATGTGGAAACTATTCTGTAAGGCGCAAGAGGACCACACGCTCAGAGGAGACATCAGCTAAGAGACTGAGGTCAGGCCCAGGGATGTTGGAAGGAGTGAGCTTATGCAGAGGCTACTTACAATGAAGCCAAGTTTTTTATAATCCCGGGTGTACATGGATTTGCGTTTCTCCATGCTGCCGCTGTTGTTATTGGGTTCAGACTCAGCATCAAAGGCAATTCTTCGAAGTTCAAATATGATGTCCCTCTGAGCCTGAATGGGTTAGGAGAAAAAAGTAAAAGGGAGATCAGCTTTCATTGCCTGACACTACATGCACTCCGTCTTTTCCCAGGTTTAGATGAATCACTGCATTCAGGAAAAAGAAAAGCAGATAAAATAAAAGGCAACCAATATTTAAGTTAAGGCTTTGCACCCTTGTCCTCCTCCTGGCACAATCCTTGCTGGTCAGCTCTGGATTTATTCCACAAGTAACCTCACAGCGGAGTCTTTGGGAGCGCTGCTATGGACTGCCCAGTGCTGTTCTGAGAGCCACAAATACGACGGAAGGGTTGGGGTTAGAGAAGCTCAAGTTAGAGAAATGGGAAGAAACAAAGTGAGAGACCCACAAGGTTTATGAATAGTATTCACGTTACAAAGGGATCCCTATCTCCACTAGAAGTGACTTCACAGAAACAAATCCAGAATCCAGTACAAAACTAAGAGGAAGGGTTTCCAAATAGGGAGGTTGTTCTGCATTCGGATGCATTGCTCTCCATCACTGGAAGTAGTAAGATGACCACAATCTCCTCTCTCTGGACTGACTACATGTGGCCTTGCCAAAAACGTGGGGCACGCTAGATGGCCTCTCAAAGCCTCCCCATCGTTCTTAATCCTATGGCCCTCTGCCATGAATGAACTGCTGCGGTAATTACGCACTTCACATGTGCAATTCACATCTGCAAAAGATCAGGCCCTCACATGCCAATAATGAGTGTTTTCCTTCCCAAAGCTGCAGCGCTATTTAAGTTGAAAATGTGCTACAGCAGGGCTCCCAGCTGTTTCCCTTCACTCTACCCTCACACAGTAAAGCTCCCAAAAAGTCCCATGAAAGGAGGATAACCCTTCATGTACAATAGCTGGAGTCCTAGCAGGGAATTACAGCAAATGGTCAACCAACAAAAATGCAAGCCCCGAAATCAGTTTAACCTGGGACCCCATCCTTGCCACCATCACTGGAAAATGGAAATGACTTCTGCAGCCTGTAGAAGCAATACCACACCAAGCTACCAAGCGGCCCTAGTTGTCTGGGAACTGAACTCCAAAGCCATTACCATTCAAGGTATTGGGACCAAGGGCCAAGGTCTGTGGCCATGTGACATCAAGCTTTCTTATCAAAAAAGGAAGAATATGCATGTGTTTGGGGCCAAATCAAAGAGTCATTTTATTTTATTCTTTTGTTGTTAACTGTCATTGAGCTGGCCAGTGATGCACGGCAATCCCACATACAACAACAAAACACTGCCCGGTCCTGTGCCATTCCTACGATTGGTTGCAGATCAGACCATTGTGATCTATATGGTTTTTATTAGCTGATTTTCAGAAGTAGATTGCCAGGTCTTTCTTCTGAGTCCATCTTAGTCTGGAAACTCTACTGAAACCAGTTCAATATCATAGCAACACACAAGCGTCCAGTGACAGATGGGTGGTAGCTGTACATGAGGTGCATTGGCCGGTAGTCAAACCTGGTCTCCCACATGGAAGGTGAGAATCTTACCACTGAGCCACCACTTCCCCCTTTCTAATTTGATCCTAGATTTGCCTAAATCTAAAATCCATATCTCCAAGTTATTATCATCTAATAACTCCTGGTTTCACGGTAAAGTAAACAAACCAAACCCATTGCATTGAGTCGATTCTGATTCATAACAACCCTCTAGCACAACCCTATAGGACTAGAATTGTGCCATAGGGCTACCAAGGCTGTAATCTTTACAGAAGCAGACTGCCACATCTTTCTCTCAGATGTGTTTGAACCTCCGACCTCTCAGTTAGCAGCCAAGAGCTTTAACCACTATGCATCCAGGGCTCCATGGTTTCAGGGTAGCCCAAGAAAAAAATTTTAGTGACACTTTCTCCCCATTGTGTGCTTGCCTTGCTGTCTACCAGCACTCACCTGATCCTGGGGGTCCATCTTGGTCATCATCCTGTCTTCCAGGAGGTTGAAAGTGAGCACCTGCAGCACATACAGCTGGTGTGCCATTTCATTGTTGATGGCCCGCTGGGCTCGAATGACATGCTGGGGAGGCAATTCACAGACAAAATTAATGAAAGGAAAAGAAAGAATAAGCAAACAATGAAAGCTAACCTCCATCATGATGCCAAGTAGAACCTCAGAAGTTTTCATTTGGGGCACAGAGGTTGTGGAATGGCGGAACCACCTTCAGAAGAAAGGTAGAGATACAGAAGATTTTGCGGCTTTCTTTCCCACTTCAAGGCCCAGGAAGTTTCCTGCTTTTTAAGCCAGAAGCTAGGAGAAGACCTACTGTGTGCAGGAGGGAATGGACGAGGGGAAGGCACTGGAAATACACTGGTGAGTTCAGCCATATCAATCAAGAAAAAGGTGTGACCCCAAAAGACTCCATAAGAAAACTACTGGAACTACTAGAAAGATTCAGCAGAGTAGCAAGATATAAGATAAACATAAAAAAATCAGTTGGATTCCTATATGCCAATAAAGAGAACACAAAAAGGAAATCAGGAAAACAATATCATTTATAATAGCCCCTAAAAAAATAAAATACTTAGTAATAAATCTAACCAGGGATGTCAAAAACTTATACAAACAAAACTAAAAAACACTACTGCAAGAAACCAAAAGAGATCTACATAAATGGAAAAATATACCATGCTCATGGATAGGTAAGCTCAACATTGTAAAAATGACAATTCTACCCAAAGCAATCTACAAATACAATGCAATCCTGATCCAAATACCAACAACGTTCTTGAAAAAGATGCAAAAACTAATCATTAACTTTGTATGGAAAGGGAAGATGCCCAGGATAGATAAGTAAACACTACTGAAGAAGAATAAAGTAGGAAGACACGCACTACTTGACTTCAGAACTTATTATACAGCTACAGTAGTCAAAACAGCCTGGTACTGGTACAACAACAGAAACACTGACCAATGGAATAGAATCGAGTACCCAGATGTAAATCCTTCCACCTACAGTCACTTGACCTTCAACAAGGGCCCAAAGTCCATCAGATGGGGAAAAGACAGTCTTTTTAACAATCGGTGCTGGCAAAACTGGATGTCTATCTGCAACAAAATGAAACAGGACCCATACTTCACACCATACACAAAAACTAATTTAAATGGATCAAAGACCTAAATATAAAGCCACAAACTATATAGTTCAAAGAAGAAAAAACAGGATCAACACTAGAGGCTCTAATACATGGCATTAACAGGATACAAACCATAACCAACAATACACACAAACTCCAGAAGATAAGCTAGATAACTGGGATCTTCTAAAAATTAAACACTTATGCTCATCAAAAGACTTCACCAAAAGAGTAAAAAAAACCTACAGGCTGGGTAAAAAAAATATTGGCTGTTACAAATCAGACAAAGTTCTGATCTCTACAATCTACAAGAAAATCCAACACTTCTACAACAAAAAGACAAATAATCCAGTTAGAAAATGGGCAAAGGAAATGAACAGACACTTCACCAAAGACTACATTCAAGTGGCCAAAAGACACATGAGGAAATGCTCTCGATTGCTAGCCATTAGAGAAATGCAAATCAAAACCACAACAAGATACCGGCTCATCCTGGCACGAATCAAAAACACTGGAAATAACAAATGTTGGAGAGGCTGCAGGGAGACTGGAACTCTTATGCACTGCTGGTGGGAATGCAAAATGATACAACCATTTTGGAAAACAATATGGCGCTTCCTTAGAGAACCAGAAATAGAAATACCATATGATCCAGTAATCCCACTCCTAGGAATATATCTTAGAGAAATAAGAGCCGTCACAAGAATAGACATATGCATACCCATGTTCATGGCAGCGTTGTTCATAATAACAAAAAGATGGAAACCACCTAGATGCCCATCAACAGATGAATGGATAAACAAACTATGGTACATACACACAATGGAATATTACACAACAATAAAGAACAACAATGAATCTGCGAAGCATCTCATAACATGGATGAATCTGGAGGGCATTATGCTGAGTGAAATAAGTCAATCACAAAAGGGCAAATATTGTATGAGACCACTACTGTAAAAACTCATGAAATGGTTTACACACAAAAAGAAACAATCTTTGATGGTTACGAGAGGGCGGAGGGTGGGGATGGAAAAACACTAAATAGACAATAGCTAAGTGGTAACTTTGGTGAAGGGTAAAACAGTAGACAGTACTGGGGAAGCCAGCACAACTTGTACAAGGCAAGGTCGTGGAAGCTCCATAGGCACATCCAAACTCCCTGAGGGACCGAATTGCTGGGCTGAGGGCTGTGGGGACCATGGTCTCGGGGAACATCTAGCTCAATCGGCATAACACAGTTTATAAAGAAAATGCCCTACATTCTACTTTGGTGAGTAGTGTCTGGGGTCTTAAAAGCCTGTGAGTGGCTTTCTAAGATCCTCCACTGGTCTCACCCCTCCGGGAGCAAGGGAGAAGGAAGAAAACAAGATACATGGGAAAGGTTAATCCAAAGGACTAATGGACCACAACTACCATGGCCTCCACCAGACTGAGGTAGTAGATGGTGGGTGGCTACCACCACTGACTGCTCTGACAAGGATCACAACAGAGGGCCCCAGACAGAGACGGAGAAAAATGTAGAACAAAATTCTAACTCACAAAAAAAGGCCAGACTTACTGGCCTGACAGACACTGGAGAAACCCCGAGAGTATGGCCCAGTAATGAAGTCACTCCCAAGACTCACCCTTCAGCCACAGATTACACAGGCACATAAAACAAAACGAGACTAATGGGGCACAACAGCCCAGGGACAAGGACTAGAAGGCAGGAGGGGACAGGAAAGCGGGTAATAGGGAATCCAGGGTTGAGAAGGGAGACTGTTGACATGTCATGGAGTTGTTAACCATTGTCATAAAACAATACGTGTACTGTTTAATGAGAAACTAGTTAGCTCTGTAAATCTTCATCTGAAGTACAATAAAAAATAGAGAAAAAATTTTAATAAGAAAAAAAAACAAATAACGTAGTTTTAGCCACTTAGAAAAAAAGAAAAAGAAAAAGATGTGCCTGAAATGGGAGTATCTTGTGAAGAAAACTGTGGGTTTCTAGAACAGAAGCATTCCTTACATACAGCAATAGAATACATGTGGTGCATAATTACCCTTAGCAATTTTTGCCATCATCTTACCCTAGGACTCTCTCTGACAGATTGGTCCCACTTCCGGGCTTCCAACCAGTTCGGTCCAGTTCGAACCCCTGCTGAGAATTTGCCCTTCCACCCCAGATATACTGAAATCACAATCTACTCTTTAACAAAATCCCAGGTGATTCTTACATGTAATAAATTTTGAGAACCACTGCTCTACTAATGGCTCTCAGAATTGGTCCCTAACCAGCAGCATTAGCATCCCCTGGGAACTTGTTAGAAATAGAAATGCTCAGCAGTGGTTTGAACCAGAATGAACCGGTTCAAAGCCCTGGCCCATTTCTAACTGGGGAAACATTTTAAAAACAACACACAAAAGCAACGTATGTATCAGGTTTGCAGCTAATTCCCTGTGGAAACTATACAGGGACCACTGCCGTTACAAAGCAGTGAGCCAGTTCATGCGCATTACTTTACTCACCTGTTAACAACTGAATGAAAAATAAAATGACCCTTCCCCATAGAAACAGAACTGAAAATGGAACAAACGTAAACGGAATGGCAGCAAGACTGGATTCATGAGCCTCTGCTCCCACCAGATCTGGGTCTTGAACAGATAGTTGCCACAAATCCAAGTAACTGAATTAATTCAATTGCCATTATTAATTAATTGCCACTAGTTAACTGCAAATAATTAATCGCCAAATTTAACTAATTCAACACCTGGACCTAACAGACATCCTCCTTGGCAGTGACCACAGCTGTTCCTAAATCATGCCAAACAGCCAGGCAATGAGGTGAACCGACTGTTCGAACCAGTTATTCTGAACGTGCTAGACCCCACAACGTCTTACGGTCTCAAGACCTTTTCCCTGGATGCTCCACTGTTGCTGTTCTGTGGATGGCTGTTACCTGATTCTAAACGACAGTTCAGTGTCAGCCAGAGCTTCCCTGTATGAAAGACTATGCAGTCTTCAAGAAAAAAATGACCTTACAGTCAGGGCTGGAGGAAGTCTAGGCCCTTAGGGTGCTGCCTAGGTGCCCCTGATCTGGCATATACCGGGACTCCATGCCCTTACTGTGAGCACCATGCACCAACAGCTAATCAAAGAAGGGGGTGGGGGGAGAATGAGGGCTAGAAATAGGAAGGTGGAGGGGACAGCATAATACAAACTCGCTGAACCAAAAGGATGGAGGGCAGGGGTAAAAGGGGAAGATGGAAAGCAAATTATGGGATCAGTGGGAAAATCACACTAGGACGTCATACCCTTCAATCTTCAGAACAGAATGTTAACTGGCAGTACTCATTTAATGTACAACGTGTATGGATATCTATGTAGCAACCCTAAAGTATCTGCACTCCAAGTTCTTACCTGACTACCAACCCTGAACTGCCGGCCATCAAATTCTCATAAAAACGTCCCACTGATGTTTGAGACAAGGCAGCTCAGTCATTACACCCACTCATTTCTCTGGGCATTCTAAGCTCAACTCCATACCATGTTAATAGCAAGAGGAGGGTAAGACCTTCTCAGCTCAACTATTTCTAACCCTTCATCTCCTCATTCCCCTCCTTGCACAAACACCTTCACTGAACTACAATTTAATATTGTGGCTTCCATTTTTATTGAGAGCCAGTATAAAAAATAACCATAGGATAAATCCTTCTGCCTTTCCTATAAAACCATAATTGAGCCTAGAATCTGTTAGTTTGGTCTTCTAAGACCTATTTCAGATTCTAATTCCAAGAGAAAAATGTTCACCATCCCTGAAGAACTGTTTTTACCAAACAATGAAAACTGCACTCACATGTTTCTCTTTATCTTTGACAACTGGGAAGCTTAAAAATCAAACTAGATGACAAATTGTAATCATTACTATTGGCCTTGGGTTCTAGAACATTTATTTCCTTTGTCCTCATAAGCTTTTAATTTTTAATGGCCTCATTACACTGGAATGTGTGTGTATATATGTGCATGTTTGATTATAAGCTCTCCTTTGAAATGAGAAAATTTTTGTTTTTAATTTTTTTTTATTGTACTTTAGGTGAAGGTTCACAGAACAAATATTTTCTCATTAGGCAGTCAGTACACATATTGTTTTATGACATTGGTTAACAACCCCACGACATGTCAACATGCAGAAGTCATTTTAAAAAAAAAGAAAGAAACCCAATCACACCTGCTTCTTTCAGCCCTTGGTTAAAAGTCAAGTAGCAGATGAGGCCTCAGGAAATCTTATTATCTGATATATTTCTACATGTTTTTAAACATTCACAATGAAACCTTTAGAACTTCTTTTTCACCCAGGTTTAAGGTCATTTTATCATGGCAGTTAATGAGTGGGTTTCATGTATGTCTTGCCTGCCTTTCTCTTGCAAAGGGGCCTAGGAAAATGATGACCAAAATTTCAAGACTTCTCTCAGGACCTATAGCTCCCTCATTAAAGAGAGTCAAAGCTCAGACTGGTGGATAGTTTTAAGTCACGGAACCCTGATTTCTTTGTTGTTGTTAGTTGCCGATGAGTCGATTCCAACTCATGGCAACCCCATGTGTGCAGAGTAGAACTGTGTTCCAGAGTTTTCAAGGCTGTGACCTTTCAGAAGCAGACTGCCAGGCGTGTCTTCCAAGGCACCTCTGGGTGGGTTCAAACCACCAACCTTTCGGCTGGCAGTCAAGTGCTTAATCATCTTCACCTAGATCAGACTTAAATGCAAAGCTAAAGCTGTGGTTAGTTTAATAAACCCGTCCCACTGACAGAGATTTCCAACTTGACCTGCCAGAATGTGTCTCATTTTTCTTTTCTTCTAGAGCATTCCCAAAGACTTCTCCCACCCATCCTATGAGGCAATTCCTCATGGGAAAGCCTTATTTATTCCAATTCCAAAAGCACACTTCTTCCTCTTTTATAGCTCCTACTGCTTGCCACAAAACAAACCACAAACTAAGGCCAAAAGAGGAGAAAAATAAATGCACCAGGCCATTCCTCCCCAACAAAGCGGTCACAGTACAAAGGTACTCACTGTTAAAATGATGGAACGCAGTTGTTTCTGAGCCAAAATATTCGCCATCTCCTGTTGGAACAAAAACAGCCACACAAAGGCTTGGGTTAGAAAAATACATTTCAACGGGGCCAAAAATGACTCTGTCCTGGGGTGTGCTTCACAACTGTATATCAGCAGTATTTCTTAGGAAATAATGAATTCAAACAGGCAGTTGTATTCAAATTGGTTTTGAGAGTTCCATTTAAATCACAAAGCCATGTCCAAAAGCAAAGGAAGGAAATTTGGCACCTCTCCAAATTTTGGAATTTCCCTCCTTCCAGAAAAAAAGGTAAGTGCTGCATAAAAATCAAATGTTCCAAAGAAAGCAATGGTTCTCCATTAGAAAAGCATATCAGCTTTTATTAAACTATCTATGCACAGAAGGAAACCCTGGTGGCATAGTGGTTAAGTGCTATGGCTGCTAACCAAAAGGTCGGCAGTTCAAATCCACCAGAGGCTCCTTGGAAACTCTATGGGGCAGTTCTACTCTGTCCTATAGGGTCACTATGAGTTGGAATTGACTCGACGGCAATGGGTATGCACAGAAAGATTTTATCAAGCACCACAGGCCTGCACCAAGATGATTCCAATATTAGAGAACCATCGCTTTGAAGATATAAATCTTCAAAAAGCCATTCTATCCTGATCTGTACAAACCCAAAGAGCTAGTAGTACAGTAAAACTAAACTATGTATGTGAACGGAGTGGAGTTTCAGAAAAGCACAACTATCTGGGCAGGTGCTAAGCTACAGAGCAGCATTGTGAGGCTTCATTTCTGTAAACTGGGCTTTGTGCTTTGGCCTATCCGGCATAGGGGATCCGGGGGTGTTTTTAATAAATGAAATTATTCACAGACTCTCATTCTAAGTATTGACAAATAGATAGCAAGGGAAAATTCAATAGCTGGGCACAGTTTGGGTGCAAATATTCAAAAATAAAAATACTGCTCATATTCAGGAAAGTGTTTGAACGTTGTTTCTGGAGGGGATTGGTTTCACTACTCTTACTGAGTAGAGAAGAAACTAAGCTACGATTAAAAAATACAACTCTGAGCTCTATCAAGGTTAAAATAAACTTGCAGAAAGCAAGGAGAACTGAGAACACAGGGAGGAGGAGCTACGGGAGGGACACAAGCAGGGTGGACAGGGGCAGATGGCAGGGAGGCAGCTGGGGGGCAGGCCGATTTTATGCCCACATAGAAAACATGGTTGACTTACAGTCAGAGGACAATCAAGGATGTCAACATTGCTCTCTACATCAACCTAACGGTGTCACCGCCACCACAGAAAGGAAAGGCAAGCAGGAGAGAAGAGGGGTAGAAATTCAGAGGACTCTGTTAGAGTTTGACAACTTTGTTTCTGTGTCCCTGCTGACCCACTCCATTGAAGAGAAGAGTGAATTAATACTGTAAGCAACCCTATACGACAGAGTAGAACTGTCCCACAGGGTTTCCAAGGAGCCACTGGTGGATTAGAACTGCCGACCTTTTGGTTAGCAGCCGAGCTCTTAACCACTGCACCATCAGGGCTCCTCAAAAAGGCTAGATGGCATTAAAGTCAAAATCCAATACTAAGTCCTCTTCTAAGCTTTTGAAAACAAGAAAGCAAGGGTAATGACACAGACACAAATTAAATGGTTATCCAGCAGGAACGTGCCTTTCTACAGGGCTTAGAAAGCTTGCTTTCTTCCTGATCTAAATGGATAGGTCCAGTTTTTCGTTGAGCAGATAGCAAACAAAAGGTCCAGAGGGTATTGTAGTTCTTTTAATTTCTGTTATTTTATAAACTAAAATTACTTCCCCATCAACAGAAGTAAGTTTCGATTAAAAAAAAAAGAGAAAATTTATCCTTCTCTGTGCCGTGCCTATTATATCCTATCAATTTATGAGATTTTAAAACAAGTGAGAAGGGAGAATATACTTCCAACATCTACTACAGCAACTGTAATTACCTATTTACAACATTTATTTATGTGGGTACAGCAAGGGCATTATCTTTGTATTCCAAGCCCAGAGCACAATGTCTGGCACAGAGCAGAAAATAAATGTTAGATAAAGAAATGGATAAATATATTATACTACCCTCCCGAAGAACAGGAGTTTGATTAGAGAGAAAACAGAAGTCCATGGATTTTTTTTTTCTTTTTGTCCAGTATCAAGGAATTGTTTCAGTAAACCTCAGAATCTATGGGGAATGGTTTATAGCTTTAAAATGACACAAAAGTATATACAGACAGAGATATTGACATGGAAAGAGGTCTACAAAATATTTAGATTAAAAAGCAGTTTTAAAACACAGTGCATATAGTATGTTCCCATTTGGTGAAGCAATGATACGTGTAGAGAGCACGTTCAATGAGCAAAGCAGGAAGTGGTGCCATGAAAGTCACAAAGTAGTGAGTGATTGCAACGGTTCTCTCTGGAAGGGCAATGATGGGAGTTTTTAAAGCGTCTTCCTTTTGAATCTGTATTTTCTGATTTTTCTACCCAATCTTTTAATTATTATTTTTTAAATAATGCTTATCAAAACCATAAATATTTGTAGAGAAATTTGGAACGGATCTCACCAAAATATATGCCATTAAAATGGTAAACTGAGTAATGGAAAATAGTTGTAAAGAAAAGGATCTGTTTGTCCACTGAACA
>NW_004444073.1:858425-860501 GCF_000243295.1 Trichechus manatus latirostris | reverse complement strand
CACACACACACACACACACACAGACACAAAAGAAGTGCACACCTTCCCTCCTTCATCTGTGGGTCGGGAACCAGCACCGGGAAAGGGAGGCTCTCCTACATCCTGTAGGAGTGGAAAGCCTAGGGAAGCCCATGGTGGACCTCTGCAGAGAAGAAGTTAGATCCCAGGCCCTAGCAAATGCCTGGTCCAGTCTATTCTCAGTGTTGTTGTTAGCTGCCTTTGAGTTGTTTCCAAATCATGAAGATCCCATGCACAACAGAATAAAACATTGCCCGGCCCTGTGCCACCTTCATAATCGTTGGTATGCTCAAATTCATTGTTGCGCCCACTATGCATTCTGAGGGCCTTCCAACCTAGCAGACTCATCTAGCACTACATCAGACAATATTTTGTTGTAATCCATAGGGTTTTCATTGCCTAATTTTCAGAATTAGATCACCAGGCCTTTCTTCCTAGTCTTAGTCTGGAAGCTCCACTGAAACCTGTCCACCATGGGTGGCCCTGCTGATATTTGAAGTATCAGTGGTATAGCTTCCACCATCATAGTAACACATAAGCCACCACAGTACGACAAACTGACAGGCAGGTGGTGGCTACTCTCAGTAAGGCTTACTAAATAAATAAATACAAGAGAAAAAACTCGACAATGTCTGTCTGCCAACTAAAAAGAGCTGCCTAAGGAGGTACTTCTGTCAGTAAATGCAGAAATAAAGCACAGGTGTTTAAAATAATTTCAAATGTATTTTATAAATTTTGAAAAATTAAAAAAAACCCAGATACAGAATCCTATTAATGGGTTTGGCCCCCGGTCAGAAAGAGAAGCTGAAAGAAATAAAAGTTTCTGACTGAAATGGAATTTATTCAATGTCCCAAGGTTTAAAAAGAAAGAAAGAAAAAGAAAAAAAGCTTCCTGTAAATACAATAAAATAAACTTTTAGATTATATTTTAACCTAATGGAGGTTAGACAGTGAAGAAGCTGGCTGTCTCTCAGGCTTCAGGGAGCTCTTTACTTGGCAAACACAGAATTCTGCGGGGGATGCCTCTATGGCATTCCGTGGGACCCTGTGAAGGTAAGAGCATTTTCCCTGACTCTGGTCAACTTCTCTACTCCCTTTGAGTCTCAATTTCCTCATTTTGTAAAATATAAGAATTAAATAAAATAACAAAATATAACACAGTGAACACAGTGCCTGGCACATGGCAGATCTCAATAATACTGGTAAATTTTCTTATTCGTCAAAAAAAATCAGAATTCCAAATTTTTCAGAACATATGCCAATAACAATATTGACGTCAAACTTGGGCCAGCTATCGCTTTATTTTTCTTATAACGTAAAGTCCAGATTAAAGTGTGCTCTCTCAGCTGTTAATGGAATCTACAGCAATTCAGTTGGCATCACCAACTAACTTGTGGGTGGCACAAATGGTTAAGCACTCAACTACCAAGCAAAAGGTTGGTGATTTGAATCCACCCAGAGCTGCCTCAGAATAAAGGCCTCGAAATCTGCTTTGGAAAGATCACAGTCATTGAAAGCCCTATGGAGCAGTTCTCTAATCTTTCAAGTTGCCGTGTCAATTTGATCCCATATAGCTAGATCTTAAAAGAGCATACTAGTTACGTTAACTGCTGTTCAGTTTTAAGATGACTTCATGGGGAGATTTTTGGTTTAAGATTTAAAGACTGTATCAGGGCAAAAGTTTCAGGGGTTCATCCACCCTCTGTGGCTCCAGAAAGTCTAGAGTCCATGAAAATTTGAAATTCTGTTCTGCATTTTCCCCCTTTTGATCAGGATTCTTCTGTGGAATCTTTGATCAAAATGTTCAGCAATGGTAGCAGGTAACATCCAGTTATTCTGTCTCATGGTAAAGCAAGCAGTTGTTCATGGAGGCAACTAGCCATGCATTCCATATCCTCCTCCTATTCCTGACTCTCCTTCTTCTTCTGGTTGCTCCAGGTGAATAGAGACCAATTGTTGTGCCTTGGATGGTGGCTTGCAAGCCTTTAAGACCCCAGGTACTACACAATGAACCAGCAGATGGAAAAGAGGCACTAAACACATTATTAGGCCAATTAA
>NW_004444073.1:854269-856534 GCF_000243295.1 Trichechus manatus latirostris | reverse complement strand
CCAACGCCCAGGGAGGAACAGCAATTCTAAATGGAAAACAAGCCAGAGCCTTTCATTTTTAGTCACTGAGGTTTAAAGTCCCTAGCAACCAAAAAGTAAAATAAAAAAATAGAATTTTTGACACAGCATTCAGCATACTATTTCTAAATCAGTCTAAAACAATTCGTGGGTCACTGTCATCCAGCTCCCCAGCACACTTTCTGATGGTTGAAAGATCTCATTTTTCCACCATTTCTAAACAAAGTGAACTGTGAGCAGAGTAACACAGCGTATGTTATGTTGATGGAAAAAACATGAATAGATTTTGAGGTGGGAGTTAAATTTCAAGACACCGCAAAATTCTACTTCTTCTACATCTCCTCAGCAATAGTCTTTTCTATAGTTGAAGAAGAACCAAAAGGTCTACAGATAAAAAGATGGATAAAGGCGAGTAGCAAAGGAGCACCCACCTGCAGGCAGCAGAGAAGCCCAAGGAGTCCCCAGGATGGCAAAGAGAGGGCTTTACCTGCCCCAAAAGACGCTCAGTCCTTGACACATTCTTAAGACAAAAGAAATGCAACTTACCTGCCTCCTCTCGTCAGGGGCCTTCAGGAAAAGTGCATTTATCACTGCAATGGTATATGTTTGGATTTCTTGATCTGTCCTATAAAGACAAAGAACAATACAGAAAGTTAAAAGAGATGGTCCCTAAATCAGATCACGGTATGGCTCACAATCGCCACCCCCCACCCCGAAAAAGGTGACAGAGATAGGCAAGACCTACAAAAACGCAGTCGGCACTGAGAATGTATTTCAGCAATCACAAGGCTGTAAACACAGTGGGTCTACGGTTACTATTACTAGCTGGGCATCATACAGCTTCTTGGAGATCTCTCAGAAAGTAGAGGCAGCCAGCTGGCTCTCCAATACCCTCCCCCCATTGGATTAAAAGCATAAACTCAGGGGATGCAGTATTTCCCGTGTGTATGTGTGTGTAATTTTCTGTCTGATGCATGAAGTATATTGGGGAGCATTCTTGGGTGTCCCCACATTCCTGTGCTTATAAAGGTAACTGCTTTATCTCCATGGCAATGATATTACATATTTTTAAAATCTATTTCAAAATATAAACTTTTTAATAACAAGAGAAACAGATATTTATAAATTTGCTTTTCACTGAAAAGAAACGAGAAATTCTAAATGAAGCCCATATCAGCTGTACCTTTTCCCTGTAAGCAGACGGTAAATAGTAAATAAGAGGAACTCAAGGCATACACAAAGAGAGGTCTGTGAGCTACCTTTAGAAGGCTGTAGTGGACTGAATGGTGGCCCCAAAAAACATATACCCACATCATCATCCCTGGAGCCTGTGGCTGTCACCTTACATGGCAAAAGAGGTGATTAAGTTAAGGATCTGGAGAGGAGAAGCTTATCCTGGATTATTCAGCTGGGTCCTAAATACAAGCACATGTATTCCTATAAGAAAGAGGCAGAGGAAGTTCTGGGACACACACACAGAGGAGAAGGCAACGAGAAGAGAGAGGCAGAGACTGGAGTGATGTGGCCGAAAGCCAAGGCACACCAAGGAATGGTGTTTCCACCAGAAACTGGAAGAGCCATGGATCAGATTCTTCCCTAGAGCCTCTGTTCTGTGGCCCTGCTGACATCTTGATTGTCAACTTCTGTCCTCCAAAAACTGGGAAAGAATAAATTTCTGTTGTTTTATGTTTGTAGTTACACAGCCACAGGAAACTAACAGCTCTAGAAAACGAGTAGAAGGCAGGACGGAATTCAAAGCCCAGTTCACCATAGGCTGGTGTGGCCCTGGACAAGTCCATGTGGTCGCCCTAAGACACTGTTTCCTCATCTGTAACATGGGGTAAGAACAGCACCTATTTCAAGGTGTCACTGTGAGGATAAAGGAGCCCCTGGGTGGTGCAAACATTTAAGCACTCAGCTACTGATGGAAAGATTGGTGGTTTGTTTGAACCCATCAAGAGACACCTTGGAAGAAAGGCCTGGAGATCTACCTCAGAAAGGTCACAGCCATAAAAACTCTATGGAGTGTAGTTCTACTCTGACACATACGGGGTCCTCATGAGTTGGAATCCTGTTAGGTTTTTGGGTTTTGATGAGGATAAAACGAGATAATGCATACAAAATCCTTAGCACAGGGCTTGGAAAATAATAAACTCTCCACTTTGAGAAAGTGCGCTGTGAATGAGCAAGTGTCCCCTGGAGGCTCAGACAAAAGATACAGACTGTAAGGTTAATATGTTTCACATT
>NW_004444073.1:851074-852930 GCF_000243295.1 Trichechus manatus latirostris | reverse complement strand
GGAGACTAACTTGAAATGTAAACTTCATTTAAACTACAACAATAAACAAACCAAAAAAAAAAAAAAAAAAAAAAACTCAGGGCTGATTAAGTGCCAGGCACTGGGGATAGAGCAGTACCAAAAACAGACATGAAACCCAGTGGTGGGGACACAGGGAAGGGACCGCGCCACTTCAGTGTGGCAGGGACAGGTGTGGTACATGGTTTAGTTATATTCTACATCAAGGTTTTTTTCCTGTGCATTTAATAAAATCAACAGAAAACATTGCCCAGAACTCTCTTCCTGAAGCTTCTCCCCTCCGCTCAGAAGTATTCGCATGCTTACCCTTGAAGATGCGGAATCAGCTGGCCAATAGTGATCTCTTGCGCCACCTTCTGGTAGAGGTCATGGCTATTGAGCACCATCGCCTCCAAAATGGCCAAGGATCGCTGCAGGATTGAGATGTCTATGGCTGACTTGTTCACAAAACTTGCTATCTGAAAATCCAAGGGGGACATAATTAACTGCTCGTGGTAAACAGGGCAGAGGCATAGAGAAGGGAACAAATACAGTAAACAAGAAAAGCACTTGAGAAACACCAGACGCTGAGGATGTAAACTGTCAGGAATTAACAGCAAAATGGCAAGAAACACATCAAGTCAACAAAGATTGTTTATGACTTCATTACAAAACACTATTTAGACCCTATTTCTATAATTCAACGATAGGTAGTTTTAAAAAAGGGACTGCTTCAAAGAATTATTCTGTCTAGTTTATCCAGATTATTCTTCTGAGTTTCAGCTTTCAGGGACAGATAATCTCAACACATACAGCGTAAGGATTCTCGTGTTTCTCTGAGACAGTAATTTGGGCATATACTAATAGTCATTCCTCTTCCACTCCCAGACAACTCTTTCATCCACAGGGTCAGTGACTTCTATTTTGTTATGTTCTTAAGGGGCCTGCACAGATCACACTTGTCAACACAGTTCAACTGGCAACTTTTCAGTCGCTGGCTACCCTCCTTGCTTTCCTTAACCAAAAACCCTTTGCTCCATTCTTCCAATTTCTTATGGTTAAAATAAATTCTTCTCGTCTCTCTCAAATTTAGCAAACAGGAAACCATTCTAAATTAGCAATGCTAAAAGTTAAAATAATAGCTTAAGCTCTGAAACATATCCCCCAAGGAATTCATCACTAAGGTCTCGAACATCATAAATCACAATGTAAGAGGGAAGTAAAATAAAGGTTAGAATAATGGATCACAGCAATCCAAACACATGGGTACCATAAAGGTTTTATTTTAGAGGCATCATTAAAAGTTATTACTATCTGTTGACAACTCACACTAAAAGGCTATTATTATATCAACATAATGACTATGTTCTTAAAAAGCTAAATAATTTGCTTCTATCACAAGTAGACACTTGCTGCTTCCCTCTGTCGACACCAATTTCTCCCTTTCTGCTGTCTCATCGGCCCCTTCTCCTCATCGCCTCCCCATCCTTGGACATGACAAAATGTCAAATCGACCCATGGCAACTTCCAGATACCATCCCAATTGTGTCTGGCCCAATGACTCCCTGGTGAAAGCAGGAGAGAGGGAGTGGAGATGCCCACACACATTCTTGCTAACCAAAAATCAAACCAAACTCATCGTTGTTGAGCCGATTCTGACTCATAGCAACCCTATGGGACAGAGTAAAACTGCCCCGTAGGATTTCCAAAGAGCAGCTGGTGGATTCAAACTGCTAATCTTGCGGTTACAAGTCAAGCGCTTAACCACTGTGCCACCAGGGCTCCTACTTGCTAACAGGAAGTGGAAAACAAATGATATTAAAAAGATAGCAACATTATGATTTTATACTCTAAAATGC
>NW_004444073.1:848967-850239 GCF_000243295.1 Trichechus manatus latirostris | reverse complement strand
AGACCTGTAAATACAAAGATGAGAAAGGTCTTCACCATTTTTAACTCCAAGAAGCTTATAATTCTGCAGAGACATACGGACAAAAAGAGAATTTCTATGAAGTGTATTAAGTGTTTATTCTTGGCAACCAAAAGGATACTTCCATATGGATATTCCAAAGAAGCCTAAAATTAAACAGGGGAAAATAAAACTCATTGCCTTCTTACTCTTCTCTTCCCAATTAGCACCCTTTTCCAAGTTTGCCATAATCATTAATGATTAATATCCCCGGTTCTGTAGTTTTTATCTCTGTGGACACAATGGGGGTGACTCCCCTTGGCACATCCCCAACGTGGTGTGAATATGGACAACCCTGGCACACTAGTCCAACTCATTCTTGGCTAACTAAAACAGCATCCTCTTCAGCATCCTCTGTGTTCAAGTTTTCCCGAAGTGAAACTTTATCCTCTATTTCCATCAATTTCCCTTTAACAGTATTTCTTTTGGCAAAAAATTCAATCATAACTCTCAGAGCTTTCTGACAGGAAGTACACCTTCTTAAAATGGCTTTTAAAGTTCTCTTCAAATTATTACCTCTTACCTTTCCCCAGTGGGCCTGCTCAGTGGTTCTAAATGGTAGTTTGTGGTCTTTATTTAATTCAGGTATATTTACATCCCACATATGCATTCTATTTCCATTTGCCGTTTCCATATGCTGTTTATAAAATGATTTTCTCTCCCATGAAACTAATTCCTTACTTTCAGCAAAGTATTCTTTAAAATTTATCTTTTCTATTAACTCACCTCTTCTTTGACCTATAGAGAACCAATCATTTCAGCAATTCTAAAGTGTGTAATGCACCTAGCCAAGTACCTGCCTGGCAGAGAGCAGGCACGTACCTCATTAGGGTCCCACATACACTTCTGGAGTAGATCCTAGTCATTTTTTGAAACTAACTTATTTCTTTACCTTTATTTGTCAGTAGTTTTAATCGAACATTTAAATGACCCATAGTTTTACTTAATTAGTATTAGTAATCAAAGCATCAGGGCTGATTCAAGCTAGCTTACTGTCTTTCTCAAAAGAACTAGAGAGAGTCCCACTAGTGAATGTACACATTGTGGTTAAATTTTAATTGTCCCTCAAAAATTAATAATGACTTCCTTTGCCTTTAAATTTATCCCAGCTCCATGATTATACTTTTGGCTGACACACTTGAGTCAGTCTAAGCCAGCCACAGCAGAGCTTCTTGAAAGTAGGCCTGTATCATAAGGAAAAAGCGCAGAGAAGAG
>NW_004444073.1:845982-847248 GCF_000243295.1 Trichechus manatus latirostris | reverse complement strand
TAAAAAAATGCTTCTAAAGCAAACTTCTTTCATTTATTTTGCAGAAATAGATTAAGGCCTTACTCTATGCCAGGCCCTGAGGGTAGATTCATGAAGAAAGCTGTGTTTCTGCTCGGCTAGGGTTCATGATCTAGTGAGAGAGACTGTCAAATGAACAAAACAAATCACAGGAGTGTGGCAAGCGCTGAATTTGGTCCAGCTAATGAAGAACAAAAGTTAACCTCACAAAGAAAATCAACTATAAAGTAATTTTCTGATGGCACGGAGCAGAAGGAGTCACTTAGCTCTGCTGGTGAGGTCAGGGCAGGAAGCACAAGAGAGAATGCTGGTGAAACAAGGCTCCCGGGAACATTCTTCCTGCCACTCACAAAGCACAGGTACGCGGTGATGAGGGAAAATGCCCTAACCAAGTGACTGATGACACCCCCC
Organism: Trichechus manatus latirostris; assembly: GCF_000243295.1. Taxonomy (NCBI): domain Eukaryota; kingdom Metazoa; phylum Chordata; class Mammalia; order Sirenia; family Trichechidae; genus Trichechus; species Trichechus manatus. Next base: position 846,819 of record NW_004444073.1, on the reverse strand, counting down.
ACTCTCTACAGCCTCATTTAACCTCCGCGAGCCACTGCATCCTCGTCTCCCGAACAGGAATAACAAGACTACCTGCTCTGTTCTGGACAGGGTTGCTGTGGGGATCGAGACAGATAACGTGGGTGAAAATACAACATAATTTCAAGGAATTGACACTAAATACAGTATTGTTATGGAGCCTTGGTGACACAGTGGTTAAAGCACTCAGCTGCTAACTGAAAGGTCAGTGGTTCGAACCCATCTGCCCTTCTGAGGAAGAAAAGACCTGGCAATCTGCTCCCACAAATATTTCAGTCTAGAAACCCATATGGAACAGTTCTACTCTGTCATATAGGGTCGTGATGAGTCAGAATCAACTCAACGGCACACAACAACCACAACCATATTGTTGCTTTTTTATAGAAAAAGAGGTTCTAATAACAGACAATTTGAATGTGGGAAAGGCCTACCATAAATTCAGAAAGAGTTAATATTACTGTAGGTATAAAGAAAATCCTTAAAAACCCAGTATCTTCAGATTTGGACTTGCTTCTTTAGAACCTGCCTTAGAAAGACAGAATATAGCATTCATTTTCTGCTCTAAAAAACGATTGCTTACATTCTCCGTTACCACCAAACGAAGGTACTCCACAGCACCTTAATTTGCCCCACTTTCTCAACCGTAATCGTTTTGTTTCTTAATAATTCATACCACTGACAAAAATATTGGCAAAAAGAGGCCTCTTCCCCATTTGTGTGCTTTCTACAGGGTTCCATTTTCTCTTTTCCTCTGGCTTTGTGGACTTACATAAGGAAAGAGGGTTCAAAGAGTGTTCCCACTTGGCTCCAGCCTTAACT
>NW_004444073.1:834197-837103 GCF_000243295.1 Trichechus manatus latirostris | reverse complement strand
GTATATAATACAGATATAATTCCTGATGACTGGTTGCTGGGTGGCATGTAGGCTTTCATGAGAGAATATTTTTCAAAATTCATCTTCAACCTTTCAGTTGCAAGGAAAGGAAGGCCATGCTAAAATGTGACTACATTCCAAATCAAGAAATTCAGTCCCCTTGTTTTAAATGAGTAGGCCATCAAAGTGCTTATTGACATAGGTATTTATTTCCACTCCTAGAGGAGTGATTCAGGCTGCAAGTAGGCAAGGAAGAAGGCAAAGCTCTATCTCTGAAATCAGTGCTGGGTGCAGAGGACTGAGGCTAAAAGAATCCCAAATACAAAGCAACCACATGGCACATCTGGGAGCATTTTTATTTGTTTGGTTTATTTGTTCTTTATACGGTGCTAAGCTGAAGATTCTTCAGTACTGACTGCCACAGACTAAAGCAACCTACAAATTTACGCGCTGGTGGCAAGCCACCGTCACAGCCGACACACCATGTGTGCTGGAGCGATTCAAATAAATGTTTCTCATCAACACAGTGGAGACTATCTTCAATCCAACAAAATTCAGCTCATCTCAACATAAGCATTTAAATTTATGCCACTGATTTTATAAAAGATGAACGCTTCCAAATGTTCCCTTGGGGTGGCGTGCCCAATACAGAACTGGAGAAAAGATTTAAATACAGGCCACTTTTAAAGTTACCAATAAGTCGTACTGAATATATCCTTAATTGCCAAAGTTAATGTATATTTTTCTGCCCTGCCCTTTGAGTTTTTCCATGCATTTTTTTTTGGGGGGGGGAGGGGAGGTAAAATTTATATACAGTGAAATCTGTGACAGCCAGAACCTGCCTGGACTGCCTTGTTTTTCCAGGTCTTGCAAGTTTTCCGCCTTTGACAAGGTGCAATCTTGTCACTTTTCTATTGCTTTCTATTAAACCAAAAAATACCCAAACCCGTTGCCGTCGAGTCAATTCCGGCTCATAGTGATCCTATGGGACAGAGTAGAACTGCCCCATTGGGCTTCCAAGGAGCGCCTGGTGGATTTGAACTACTGACCTTTTGGTTAGCAGCCGCAGCTCTTAACCACTACGCCACCAGGGTTTCTGTATTAGTGGAAAATATTTTTGAGTTTTCCTTCTCTGACAGGTTTCCACCTTACACAGGTTCCAGCTTTTGCAGATTTTACTGCATATTGAAATGTTTAGATGTCTAAATCACCCATAAGACATCTCCCTTAACCTTCAGAATAATAGCATGACTGACGGTCAGCAAACATTCTTTTGTTGAGGATTTAAGTAGGGGTCAATACCTGGACTCTTTATTCAGTTCCATTGATCTATGTTTACCCCTTTAGATCAACATCATGCTGTCTTGATTACTAACTTTAAAATAAGTCTTCAAGTCAGTTGGTGAAATCTTCCAACTATGTTTCTCTTTTTCAAGACTGTTTTGGTTATTCTAGGTCTCAGGTTCTTCCATTTAAATTTTATGATCTGCTGGTAATTTCTAAAAACAGAAAATTTCTATTGCACTAGATCTATAAATTAATTTGGCAAGATTTGGTATCTTAACAATATTGAGTCTTCCATTCCATGAAATGGTGTTTCTCTCCACTTATTAAGATCTTCTTTAATTTCTCTCAGTCACATAGTGTAGTTCTCGATGAAAAAGTATTGCACAACTCTTGTAAAATTTATTCTTAAAAATTTTATTGTTTTTGACACATTGTAAATGGAAATTTTTAAATTTCATTTTCCAGTTGTTTACTGTTAATGTATACAAATACACCGGTTTTCATATATTAACATTGTATCCTGCGACCTTGCTAAATTTAATTATTAAATCTAGCAGTTTTTTTGTAGATTCCAATTTTTTACATAGACAATCATATCTTTAATGAATAGTGAAAGTTTGATGATTTACTTCCTGATTATTACGCCTTTTCTTTCTCTCTTAACTTACTGAAATGGCTAAGCAGCCAGCACAATGTTGAAAAGAAGTGGTGCAAGCAAATATATTTGCTGCTTTTTTTCCAACTTTAGGGAGAAATAATTCAGTCACTCATTTTACAGATGGCCTTTATCAGGTTAAAGAAGTTCCCTTTTATTTCTTCCTTGCTGAGAATTTTTATTACGAATGATGTTGGATTTTATGAAATGCTTTCCCTGCATATTAAGATGATTTTTCTCCTTAGCTTTTCTCCTTTATTTTGTTAAATGCTGAATTCACTTGATTTCCAAACATTAAATCATTTCTGGGATAAACCCTTATTGGTTACAATGTATCATTCTGTTTTATCTGAGCATTCTGGATCTCTATTCATTGAGGACAGTGGTTTATAAATTTTCTTTTCTGTATTATCTTTGTCAGGTTTTGGTATCAGAGTGATAATGGCATCATAAAATGAGTTGGGAAGTATTCCCTCCTCCTCTATTTTCTGAAAGCAGTTGTGTAAACCTGGTATTTCTTCTGCATATGTACAACAGAATTCACTAGGAAAACCAGTTTTGTTTTGTTTTGTTTTTTGTAAAGGTATTTGATAATGAATTCAAATTCTTTAACAGGTATGGGCTATTCAGATTTTCTATTTCATTATGATTCAATTTTATATTATTGTTGTACTTTAAGTGAAAGTTTACAACTCAAGTTACTCTCTCATACAAATGTTTATACATACATTGTTATGTGACCCTAATTGCTCTCCCTATACTGTGACAGCACACTCCTCTTTTCTACTCCTGATTTCCTGTGTCCATTCAACTAGCTCCTGACCCTCTCTGCCTTCTCATCTCACCTCCCAACAGGAGCTGCCCATTTAGTCTCATGTATCTACTTGAGCTAAGAAGCACATTCTTCACGAGTATCATTTTATGTCTGATAGTCCAGTCTGATCTTTATCTGAAGAGTTGGCCT
>NW_004444073.1:828311-833011 GCF_000243295.1 Trichechus manatus latirostris | reverse complement strand
GTTTATTTCTTTTATACTTCATTGATTGCTTTCTTTATTAATCTCTTCTTTCTACTTAATTAATTCACATTCTTTTTCTAGTTTCTTAAGGTTAAAAACTTAGATCACTGGTTTTTTGTTTTGTTTTATTTTTGTTTTTAGCTTTTCTTCCTTCCCAATATAAGCATTTAAAGCTATGAGTTTCCTCCTAAATACTGTTTTAGCTGCATCTATAAATTTTGGTAGGTTGTATTTTCATCATCGTTCGGTTTAAATATTTTGTCATTTTAATTGGTGTTTATTTCTTGACTCCTGGGTAATTTTGAAGTGTGATTTTTAATTTCCAAACATATGGGGATTTTGTATATTTTATTATTAACTTCTAATTAATTTCCCTGTGGTCAAAGAACGTAATTTATATATTTTATAAACCCCACAAGACAGTGTGATGATTTTAGCTTTAGTCATACGTCTTTCAAAGAAATTAAAGAAGTTAAAAAAAGAAAAACTATATTTTGTCTTTCATACTTACTCACATATTTACAATTTCATTCCTTCCTATAGATCTTAATTTCCATCTAGTGTCATGCCCCTTCAGTCTTTGTATTTCTTGTAGTGTATGTCTATTGACAATGAACTGTCTTAGGTTTCCTTCATATACAATTGTTTTTACTTCACCTTAATTTTCAAAGGATAGTTTTACTAGACATAGAATTCTGGGTTGACTGGTTTGAGTTATTGTTTTTTTTTTCTTTCAGTATCTTCAATATGCTGCCTACTGTTTCTAATGAGAAGTCAGCTCTCATTCTTGTTGTTCCTCTGAATGTAATAAGTTATTTTTCTCTGGCTATTTTCAAAGTACCTTCCTTATCTCTGGATTTCAGAAGCATGACTATGATGTACTAGGTATGGTTTTCTTTATGTTTACCCTGCTTGGGGTTCACTACGCTTCTTGGATCTGTAAGTTTATAGTTTTCACCAAATTTGGGAAATTTTCTGCCATTATTTCTCAAATATTTTTCTGTCTCATTCTCTCTTTCTTTTCCTTCTTGGACTTCAATTAAACACATTTTAGGTCACTTGTTATTATCTTATAGGCCAATTTCTCAACATTTCATTTTCTTTGGTCTTTTACCTATTCTTTAGATTAAGTAATCCATAATGATATATCTTCGAGTTTACTGTTTCTTTGTCTGCCATCTTCAACCCAATACAATAAATTTTTCATTTTAAATATGGACCATTTCAGACGTCTCATTTTCATTGGTTCTTTTTTATAGTTTCTATTTCTCTGCTCAGATTTCCTCATCTGTACATTCATTATGCTGTTATTTTTCTTTAGTATTTTAACGTATTTATAAGAGCTGCTTTAAAGTCTTTATCTTCTAATTCCAATATCCGGGTCATGTCAAGGTCGGTTTCTACTGCCTGCTTTTTGTCTTAACAATGAGTCATGTTCTCCTGTTTCTTCATATACCTAGTAATTTTTATTGTACTCTGGACTTTTAAAGATACATTGTTGAGACTTTGTATTCAGTTTTGCCCTCTGAAGAGTGTTGATTTTGTTTTAGCAGGAAGTTAACTTGGTTTGAATCAAACTCCAAATCTTGCAGTGAGTAGTAACAGAAATCTGCTCAGTTCTTTGAGTTTTCAGTTGCTGCTTTTACTAGGGTCCCTAGTAAAAACACACCTGTGCATTCATAAGAGTCTCTGGGTGGCACAAATGGTTAAGTGCTGGACTAGTAACTTAAAGGTTGGTGGTTCAAACCCACCCAGAGGTGTCTCAGAAAGGCCAGATGATCTGCTTCCAAAAGGTCACAGCCTCGAAAACCCTAAGGAGCACAGTTCCGTTCTGCACAGATGGGGTCACTGAGAGTCAGAATCAACTCAACGGCAACTAACAGCAATGTTCGTTCGTAGTTCACTGGTCAGCCACAGATCTGGGCAGAGTTTATATGTAGATGTAGGGGCTCACACCCACTAAGGCTCTCTTTTTTTTACAGGTTCCACCCTAAATATCTAGCTGCTCTGTTGATGTTGTTATTGTTAGGTGTCATCTACTGTATTCCAACTCATAGGGACCCCATGTAACAGAATAGAACTGTCCCATAGGGTTTCCTAGGCTGTAATCTTTATGGAAGCAGATCACCAGGTCTTCATTCTGCCCCAAATTCTATCCTCTGAAACAGTAAGTTACAAAGAATGAGGCTTTTTGCCTCCCCTGCCCCCACCTTGCTACCTGAACGAGAGACTGATCTCAGGCAAAAACCTGCAGTATATCTCAACTAACGCCCATCTGGTCTCTCCAAGATAAGACTTCCCTCTACTTTCTGCCTGCTTTAGGTTGCTTTAAAATGGTGGTTTTCATAATTTTTTTAAATCCAGATTCTATAATTGCTATCTGTGGAAGAGTTAGTCTGATCAAGCTACTCTGACATTACCAGAACCAGGGCCCTGACCATTGACTTTTGTCTACGATTTATAAATGGAAACCATGGTCAGCAGTCAAACTAACCAGCCTCCCTACATACCAAAAGACAAAAACTACTGGCAGACACAGCAAATCAATAATTTTTAAGAAATTATTTTGGATTCAAGCCCAAAATTCCTCTACATTAGTAAGCTGTGTGAGGTTGACGGAGAGAAAGTAGTTTTTGAATGCCAGCATCAAGGCAATGACATCAATTATACTGAGGTTGTAGAGTGGATATCAGTGTGGGTTAGAAGTAATATGTGTAAACCTTGAGACAGTGTCTGGGACAGAATAAATTCTCATAAAAGATGGCTTCTACTGTCAATATCGTTGACTGTTTCTAAGATATTCAATATATACATTTATATATACAGAAGCTTTATTAGAAATTTTTATTATTGCTTTCTAGTTTATCAGAATTTTATGAACAGAAGTGTTCCTACAACTAATAGTTTCTCTTAGTGAGTGGCATAGGAGAAGATGAGTAATTGGAGACTAGCATCATGCCACAGTACACTTGAGGTGATCAAGATTTTTGCTCAGGGTTTGAAAAATAACATTTTCAGACCACCAGATACAATTATCATGCAATTCACCTAATAGATAGGTGATTGAGCACTTTCTCAGACTCAAGACAAATAATTTTCATTCCATACTTCAATCCTGAGTATTATTTTTTAAATGTGGATCTTTTTCTCACTGAGTAATTGAAGAAAATCAAAGACTTTGACCTTGAACATCACATATGCCACAAAAAACAGAAGTTTTTGTTTAAAGTAATACATAAAATTATGCCTAGCCTTGCTCCAGGAGAAGGGTAGCAATCCTGATGTGATCATGGCAGTGGTTACAAACATAAATACCCTTTCCACTGTAAAGCAAAAAGAAAAGGGAAATAGATTTTTTAAAGAACCGGTTTATAAGAATATCCAACAGCAGAAAAAAAAATGCACTCACTCAAAGTATCTAGATGAACTGTTATATCTAAATATACAATCAGTCAGAGGATAAGATTTAATTATGCAGAGAAAATAAAAGTGTTAAAATGTCAATATCAATTGATCATATATTCTTACCAAGGCTTCATGATCTTCTGCAATTTTTGGTATCGTCTGCAAAAGGAAAAACAGTCATGTTAGGAGTGTGTTTAAAAGCAATGATTTTTACACAAAAAACACTTCTTGAAAAAAACTCAGCATTAAACATGTTGTTGTTGTTAGTTGCTATTGAATCAGCTCCAGCTCATGGCGACCTTACGAATAACAGAACGAAACATTGCCTGGTCCTATACCATCTTTGTGATCATTGGTGCGGTTAAACGGTAATAATTTAGTGTTCCTGAACGATAAGAAAGGAAACGCTGGTGGCACAGTGGTTAAAAACTACATCTGCTAACCAAATGGTCGGCACTTTAAATCTACCAGGCGCCCCTTGGAAACCCTATGGAGCAGTTCTACTCAGTCCTATAGGGTTGCTATGAGTCAGAATCGACTTGAAGGCAATGGGTTTGGTTTTTGGTTAATGGTAAGAAGCAGCCCTGGGGGCAGGGTGGTTAAGAGCTTAGCTGCTAACCAAAAGGTGGGCAGTTCAAATACATGAGCTGCTCCTTGGGAACCCTATGGAGCAGTTGTACCCTGTCCTATAGAGTCGCTGTGAGTCAGAACCAACTCGATGGCACCTACCTAACAACAACAATGATAAGAAATAATCATTGAACAAATTTAGCCATTGTCACCAACCTACTGCATTTACTTATGAGTAAAGGCATGGCACGGTGGTTAAGAGCTCAACTGCTAACCAAGAGGTCAGCAATTTGGCTGTTCGAATCTATCAGCTGCTCCTTGGAAATCCTAAGGGGCAGTTCTACTCTGTCCTATAGGGTTGCTATGAGTTGGAATCAACTCAATGGCAATGGGTTATACGTTCAATGGGGGAAAAATCCCTAGAGATAAGAATGGGTATATTTTCAGTTTAAAAAACTGAGCCAAAAAGTACTAGTTCAATTGTTCTTAAGCATATACTCAACTATGAAAAAACATCTGGGTATCTTTCTTTGGTAAAATGCCCACTAATAGTACTTTTTCTTAAGAGAAAAGATAGTTTTTTCTGTAGGAAGTCATGGCACATTGCAATAGTCTTGGGCATCAAGACTGGAACCCTGGGATGGTAGCCTGCAATAAAAATATACGGTAAACATCTGCCAGCAAGAAATGACAATTATCCTCTTAAAAACCTGGGTTCAAGAAGT
>NW_004444073.1:821957-827685 GCF_000243295.1 Trichechus manatus latirostris | reverse complement strand
TGGGGTTAAAAATGTATATAAAGAGCTCTTCTTCTTCCTCTTCCTCTTCCCCTCCCCCTCCTTTATCTGCCCTTCTTTTAAAAATAGGTACTAGCTTGCTTGCTTGCTTACAGTTCGTCTTCACATTCCTTTATATGAATACACGCTTTTGACTTTTCCTTTGAAGCTACTGTGACATCTGCCTGGTTCTCTCATGTCATGAGTAAAATAAAATTCTTTTAACACGGGTTCATTATTACATCTGCATGAATGTCACTATTTTACCTTTTCCTGAAAATGACCTTTTAATAAACCCCAAACTAGAAGATATTGTACAAAATGGTTGACCTATAATCTTTAAAAACGCCCAAGGCATGAAAGACATGGAACCACTAAGGAACAGATTAAGGGAGATGAGAGCCAGGACAACTGGGCTCCAGGTGCTGACTCGGGTTACAATCTTCTCATTAAAGGATTAAATTGGGACAACTATGAGTCGGAATCAACTCGACAGCAACAGGTCTGGGGAAGTTTGAATGAGGTTTCTAGACGAAGAGGAAACACGATTTCTCTGTTCTGTTCTTGAAACTTTTCTCTAAGTTTGAAGCTGCTTCAAAATTAAATTTCTAAATGTGTGTGTATATAAAGTAGTCAGTGCAAAGTTTCAAAATAACTTTCTAGCCTGGGACCTGAGCATCCTTAGGTTTTCATTTGCATCCCACGCCTTCTAGCGGACCGTAGCTTTGGACAGATTCAGTGCTGAGTCACGGTGGGTCTTACTTCTCAACTTTTGTACCCTCACTTTGGTTTCGGATTAAGTCTAGGCAGAAAGAGAACTTTTTGTTGCCATGATTTGTCTGTTTTCCTAACTTGAATAATCTCTCTTTCAATATAGCCACTTTTTTTTTTTTTTTTTAAAGAAGCATGACCAGAAAAGGAAATCATTCTGGAAAGGCTTACGTTTCAGAGTGGCCAGACGCCTCTCACCTCCACCCAAGGAATGGCATTCTTGTCCACAGTGGAAGAGAATCTTTTCTCTAAACAGGCTGTGTGATCCCTTCTCACTTCCATTACCCTGTGTTTGACAATGATGCAGAGACAAAGCAGAGGGGGCTGGGGAGGCGGCAGATACTATTTGAGGAATTTTCTGCCACACAACCCCTTACAAAAAGCCTAGGAAGGTTGGCCTCTTTGGCCTTTATGATGCAAATTTCTGGCAGGGCCGCAGAAGGGCTGTTCCAGTTTGGTTCCAGTTGGATCTCCCCCACCCCCAGACTATGCAGAGGGCATGCCCCAGGAAAGCTCGCAAAAAGGGAGCAAGTGGGAAGACCAGGCAGCCTTCACAGCTGGGGCTGACTCTGCAAAGAACACATGGAGCAGCTTGGTTCTGGCTCTGTGGGAGAGTTGCTTGCTCCTCCCAGGGGCCTCAGAGGCGATGTGCAGGACACAGGGTGTGAACCTGGCTTAGCTGCCAGTGAGTAAGTCGGCTAATCAGTGCGGCCTAGCCTGGGCTCAGCTGCTTGGCCAACACCTTTCAGAACAGGCTTATAAGGGGGGCTTGGAAACTATTTGTTTTGGGTCGAAACCCTGCTGAGATTTTGCATCTCCACCCCAGATATACTGAATCAGGATCTATAGTTTAGCAAGACCCCAGGTGATTCTTATGTATAATAAATTTTGAGAACCACTGCTCTACTGGTGGTTCTCAGAATTGGTCCCTAACTAGCAGCATTAGCATTGCCTAGGAACTTGTTGGGGCCCTGGTGGCACAGTGGCGGTTAAGCATTTGGCTGCTAACCAAAAGGTCAGCAGTTCGAATCCACCAGCCACTCCTTGGAAACACTGTGGGGCAGTTCTACTCTGTCCCATAGGGTTGCTATGAGTCGGAATTGACTTGAGGGCAAGGGGAGCTTGTTAGAAATGCAAAGTCTCATCAGAGGTTCAAACCGGTGCAAAGTTATGCTTTTAAGGGAAACCAAGTTCTCAGAGTTAGAGCTGATCAAAAACTTATTTTCTGTATGATAATCAGTGTCCATGGAGGTTAACATAGTTACTTTCTAAAAAAAATTTTATGTGCGTAGAAAAATTCCAGAAAAGGCAACACATGGTTGAGAACTGCCATACACTTCTTTGTATTTTCCCCAAGTTCCCCCACGTGTCTAACCCATTGTCAGGAATATTGTTCATCATTCAAATAATATACACTCTGCTAAATGAATAAACCTTACAAATCCATTCTCAAGTGTGAGTGCTAAGCAATATCAGAGCCAAGACATTTGGGGTGCTTAATTCAAGTCATACTTCAATTTTCACAGCTACTAAACAGCCACAGCTCTGATCCCACCAGGAGAAAATTATTTGAATAATGACATTTTAATATGAAACTGTCCTTCTGTTAATGCTACAATGATAACTTTTATATGCATACACATGAACACACACATACATGCATAACTATATACAGACACACGGTATCGGTCAAACTTCTTCATCTGTGTCATATATGTGACTCCTGGGGGAGGGGGTAATAATTTATACAGTTAATAAGCTCTTTACATATCTTTAAAATAGCTATTGGACTCGGTCCACCGCTCCTAATACAGCCCAAGTGTGGAAAAATGACCTCAACTAAGTAAGTAAAACAGCACTTAGAAGTTCCCAGATTAGTTAGAACTCCTCAAATACCTCGCTGCTATTTTTCCTAGGAGCCCTGGTGGCACAGTGGTTAAGAGTTCAGCTGCTCACCAAAAGGTCAGCAGTTTGAATCCACCAGCCGCTCCTTGGAAACCCTGTGGGGCGGTTCTACTGTCCCCTATAGGTCATTACGAGTCAGAATCGACTGGATGGGAACAGGTTTGTTTGTTTTTTTTAATTTTTCCTAGGAAAACTAGAAAACCTAAGGGAACACAAGTCCAGTATGAACCCAGGTGTTGGGAAATGGACACACTCCTAGACAAACAGTAGAGTACAAATTAGGACATTTCAGCAGGCTGTTGGGCTGTTCATATTTTCAAACAGCTTTAAGATGTGTATATCCTCTGAATCAGGAATTTTATTCCAACAACATAATTTAAAATGGACTCAAAGAGTTTTGCTAAAAGAAAAGCGGATGAGAGAATGTTCAGAATAGTGAAAAAAATTGACAACAAAAATGTCCAACGAGGGATTAGTTAACTATACAGTTGCACACTCTTAAATTACTATACTACAGTGTATCAGTTGAACTACAACAGAACTCTAAAATTAAAATAATATGCAGGTGACAAAAGTGATGGGGGAATAATATTTAATGACACGGAAATATTGTTAGGGATACAAGGCAGGTTATAAAGAGCATAAATATTATGGCTTCTACTTAGAATGTGGGATTAAAATAATTTTTATTTGCTTTCTCTTGCTTGTTTAGATGTTCTTTTCTAAACACTAAATATGCTTTTTTTATTATTATTAAGGAAAGAAATTTAATTTTAAAAAGCTGTCTGAGTTTTTTGTAAATACTTGAATTTAACTTTTTTCACTTGTGACTTTTCTGCCCAGCGTGGTGCTGCCGCTTACTCATATTCCAACAGCGGAATTTTCCTGTCTCATTGCCAAGTGAAAAGGACATTTTAAGGATCTTGCCCTTTCATCCTTGGAAAAGCTCCCTCCTGTTCTTTTGCCCCCAGTAATGACTGATCGTCTAACAATGGTAGGATACAAGACAAACTGCCCAACAGTCTGCGCGCACAGAGACATAGGGAACGAACAAGGTGATTTATCAAAACCCAAAGAAGAGCCGTATTATTTGCTACATTTGGTTTAGAGTTGCAAATACAATTTGTTTTCTTTCAAATAAAACACATCATTTCTTGGAAATCTTTCAATATCCTTTCTTTTCCTTTTTTAAACAATGTACATTCCTTAATATGCCTTATCAGACACCATTTCCTTCATAAATTGGGGAGCATGTTTCCCCACGACTTTATTTGCTTTCACACTTATATTTCAAGCAGAAATTGTAAAAAAAAAAAAAAAAAAATTCATATTTCCACAAGGATAGAAAATTAAATTCAAGCTTTACAATGTGTCCTCTGCCAAAATGACACTTCCTCATTGCTCCTTTGTTGCTGATTCTGCCCCCCCTTGCCCCGTACCAGCTGACAAGAGACCTGACAAATTCAGCCCTGGGTCATGACAAGCAGGTGAGTCTCTCTGAATCTCATTTTAACTCAGTGTAAGGAGAAAAATCCCAGTTAACGTTTCTTCAGTGTTTCCTAAAAATTTCCACAGGTCCTGCTTAGGACAGACAGCCTTTGCCTACCCCAGCTGGAAGCCAGCCCAGAAGTCATGACTAAACGCCTTCCAAATTGCAGAATCTATTTCATTTGTGTGGTTTCTATTCCAAAGGTTTCCTGCTAATTAATTAAAGTCTTGCTATAAGTTTAATCGAGAAGTTGGGTATTCTTATAAGAAAAATGCCTTTCAATTTCTTTTTTATCTGAGCAAAAGATCTGAAAACAGTGGTAGATCTGGGTAACATCTTGGGGTGAGTTGCAGGACACAGCAGAAGGCAGGCAGGCAGTCATCCTGTGCCTGTCCCTCCTGCTTCCATCTCCAAAAATAGCGTGAATTTGAACTTGTATAAAATGGCAAGGGAGATGCCACAGGTGATGCAGAGAGACATTATTCCTACCAGTAACAGTGTGACGGAAAGCGTAAGGGACAAATGCAAAGCAGAACTCATCTGGATACTGGTCTTGAGTTGTTTATCTACCTGAAACCTGGCTGTACGAACAGAAACTGGGATTGCGTAGTGATTATAAATAGGGAAAATATTAATAAGTATGATAGTCTTTAAAAAAAAAAGGGAAATCAGTTGCTTTGGTTCACATGAAGTATCTTCGGTATTGAAATTTTCTCACGTTTGTACATCTGCAACATGGAGATAGAATCAGAACTGCTGTCCCTAATCTTATTCTCGGGGAAGGCGGTCCTTTTGGGCAGCTCTACAGGCCAAGGGGAGTCTATGGTGGTGCAAACAGTTAAAGTACTCAGCTACCAACTGAAAGGTTGGATGTTTGAGTCCACCCAGAAGTGCCTCAGAAGAAAAGCCTGGTGATCTACTTCTGAAAAATCAGCCATTAAAAATCCAAAGGAGCGCGGTGCTACTCTGACACACGTAGGGTTGCCACGAGCCTGGGTTGCCCTGAGTTGGGGTCGATTCGATGGCAACTGTTTTTTTTTATAGGTCAAGATGAGTTACAGAGCAAGGCAACTGCACTAATGAAAAAACAAGAATGCTGACAAGGCAAATACATATCGTTTTCTATTCTTTTTCTTTTAAAGCCAAAGTGGTAGTGTCTTTTTAATGGGAAACTGAAAAACTAAAGCTCCTAGGGTGCATTTTTCCCCATTATCAAAATATATACCTGCCAGCCTCTGGAGGTACTGAAGCTCTGCCGCAGCCCTAAATTCAGGGTGTGTATCATATAGGTCTTTACATTTAGTGCAAGTATTTACCTAAGATCATTCTGAATATTCAAAACCTCAAGCTTCCTTCCTCCACCCACCACCAAAAAACAAAAATAAAAACCCTCAAGCCTCTGATGAATATCTGTGGTAGAAACACCACTTATGAGCAGGCTACATGACAACTAGCTCTAGCATACTGCCCTTGACATACTGATGGCTGGGACTTAGATAAATCAACACACTTGCTAACACTTTCACACTTTTACTTTACATGTTAGTAAATGTTACAGAGGCAGAA
>NW_004444073.1:809813-821394 GCF_000243295.1 Trichechus manatus latirostris | reverse complement strand
GAGGGACCTTAGGCATTCCATGCTAAACTTCAGCCTAGAGCTTCTGCCACAGACAGACCCCTCCCCATCCTTTTTCTTTGGTTGAGCCCCTTGTATCCCTAAATTTATTTTTATTCAGGTTCCCTCTAGCCTATGAATAGTAACCATTCTGGATTCTGATGGGCCCCAGGGTTTGAGTTCCCTAGTCCTACTCCAAGTTGATGTTCTCCAAAAATTTCATGAGCAGAGTGTTAGTCATCATTAAAAAGAAATAAACGATACCGATCTACAATTGACCCTTTCCAGATCACCAAAGCCTGCGTGCCAGTCCTCTTGGGTTTCATTGTTTTGTTTGTTTTATTTTGTTTTTTCTTAATCAGTACTAGAGATTTTCCCTACTTATCTGTGAGGCAAGGCCCCGGACTCCAAAGTGTACAGAACATTCCTTGTATGGCAAATATCCCTGCGGTTGTAACATTCTCTCTTTGAATGAGAAAACAAGAATCTTTAACGAGTGCCAATTGCAGAGGCTAAATAATGCCAAGTGTAGGAGGAGGTAGGAAGGAAGGAAGGAAGGGAGGGAGTGGGCTGAGACAGGTCTCCAACATGTACAGTCATCAATTCATTCTTTGTATCACTAGGTACTGAAGAGAGATTTAAATGACCCAGGTTTAAACCCCAATTCTCAATGACACTCCTTTCTAATAAATATCCCGATTTTGAAGATTATTCATTTAGTATATTGATATATAACTAACAGATCTAGCAATTTAACACTAGCAATTGAATACCACTAATTTACACACTCTGAGGCTGTGGCAGTTCAGTTGCCGCATTCTTATCTTCCACGTGGGAGATCTGGGTTCGATTCCCAGCCAGTGCACCTCATGCACAGCCACCACCCATCTGTCCATGGAGGCTGTGTGCCGCCCTGATGCTGAACAGGTTTCAGTGGAGCTTCTAGACTAAGACTGACTAGGAAGAAAGGCCTAGAGATCTACTTCTGAAAAATCAGCCAATGAAAACCCTATGGCTCATAATGGTCTGACCCCATTGTGCACGGAGTCACCATGAGTCAGGGGCCAATCCGAAGGCAGCAGTGGTCAAGTGTTTGGGGGCTAACCAAAAGGTCGGCAGTTTGAATCTACCAGCTGCTCCTTGGAAACCCTGTGGGGCAGTTCTACTCTGCCCTATAGGGTCACTATGAGTCCCAATCGGGTTTTTTTTTTTTTTTTTAACAACAACAAACATACACATTCTACTAGTCTATGTGAACAACACTGGTCTTATAGGAAGGGACAGCTTCATGTTAACCCTGCCCCGGCATTCAGTGGTCAGGGGAGTTCTCTCTCCACACACATAAGAGCTAGACACACCTAGCTTCTTACATTTCCCAGTCACGCCATGAGTATTAAAGCCCTTACTAAGTAGGTGAGCTCCCCAATCAGAAATGTCCATCCCTTCCTTGTTCATGATAGAACTCCTCCTTCAAGGCCTTCTCTCTGAAGCTCTGTGAGATTTAACTGGTCCGTCCTCAGGATTCCTAGACCTCAGGAGAAATTATACCTCAGTTTAATTCTAACTGTATAATTGTTGTTATTAGTTGCCATTGAGTGAGCTCCAACTCAGTTCTACCCTGTGTACAAGAGAAAAAAATGTTGCCCAGTTTTGCGCTATCTTCACAATTGTTGGTATGCTCAAGTCCTTTGTTGTGGCCACTGTTTATTCTGAATGCCTTCCAACCTAGGGGGCTCATTTTCCAGCACTATATTGACAATATTCTGTTGTGATCTATAAGGTTTTCCTTAGCTAATTTCCGGAAGTAGATCACCAGACTTTTCTTCCTAGTCTGTCTTAGTCTGGAAGCTCTGCTGAAACCTGCCCACCATGGGTGATCCTGCTGGTGTTTGAAATATCAGTGGCATAGCTTCCAGCATCATAGCAACACACAAGCCACCACAGTACGACAAGCTGACCAACAGGTGGTAGCTGCTTCCAACACATTACTTAAAACCCCCAGGGGTCTCTTCTCTAAACTATCCCCAAATTACCCCCATCCCAGCCCATCTATGCTTTCACCAATCTTGGCAGTTAAGAAATCTGATTTTCAAGAAGCTTTCACAGAATAAGATTATACTGCCTAACAGTCTCCAAAATTGTTGGAAGGCACATCTCAGATCTTTTTTCATTTTCCCATACTTTTGCACACAGTAGGTACGATAAATATTTATTATTTTTAACTGTAAATAATTAAGGGTATGTATGTAATCATTAAAGAGTTAATTAAAATTTACTTCAGGAAAAATATTTTGACTTGGTTTAGTACTTTGAGATATAAGTTAGGTACTCTTCTTTTTTTTTTGTTTAAATTAAGTCAGGGAAGAAAAACTTTTCTTGGGAATAGGCAAGGGAAATGAGGGATTTATATGTTATAGAATTATAATTTTAGTGTTGGAAAGGCCCTTATAGATAATGACCTAAATTTTTTTTCCTCATAAATCTGAAATTTTAGGTATTTTGTGAATTTCTATTTTGCCATGGATACTGGCAGGCTGGTGGGTGGGGGATGTAGAGCTACTTAAATTACAAACTCACTACGCAGGTATTTTCTTAAAAGTCACTTTTTCCTGAGCCTAACCAGGTTTCTGGTCTTTTAAATAAGAAACTGTAAGTATAAGGAATGTAACTAACCAGTATCTAAAATGCTAGTCAGAATAGGACAGATTACGAAGCTGGACAAAAGCTACTTACTCTGTGCCACTTTCAACCATCTGGGTGAGGAGAGAGATGCCGTCTAGATTGATAAACTCCTGGGCGAACGTGACATCCCGGGAGAGGTAGGCCAAGTCTTTCAGGGCTTCCAGCTTGGCGTCCATACTCCATGACTGGATCCGTTCGTGGAGCTGCTGGGCAGTTTGAGCCTCACCAGGGGCAAAAACAAAGGGAAGAGTGTTCACAGAGGAAACCACAACCAACAACATAATGGATGTTTCATTGAAAAACAAAGATATGAAGGCCAAAAGTGCAAAGGCTATAGAAATATGGCAGACTGGGTATGTCAGAAGCTGGTTTCCCCATCACTTTGACTTCACCTTCAGCGCACGGTCCATTAATTTCATGGTGGAAATCAGTTGTGTTCTATTAACAGGGCCCATATTACTGTCTCAAAGAAAAGCAACAGCAAATGAACAGTCAAGCCCCAAAAAACTTAACAGGGTGTAGCAGAAAAGAATAAATAAATAAGCCAGTTGCCAATGAGTCAATTTTGAGTCATGGCGACCACATGTGTCAGAGTAGAACTCTGCTCCATAGGGTTTTCATGATTCCGCCCTTTCAGAAGCAGGTCGCCAGGCTTTCTTTCAAGGCGCCTCTGGCTAGGTTCGAACTGCAAAACTTTTGGTTAGTAGTCGAGGGCTTAACCATTTTCACTGCCCAGGGTCTGCTGGGTGTGGCAGCGAGGAGGGGAAAATAGAAAGGATGGTCACTATTTAAGTAAAATTACTGTTTCGAAGTGACAAAAAGCTATTTGCTTAGTTAAGCAATTATTCACATTTATACAGACGCTCGCCTGCTCAGTCAATACTCTGAGTAATAACTGCCAACACACAACCCTCAAAAGCGTCATTAGACACCCAAATAATCTTTCTGTGTTACTGAAAATCTTTGTCACTACTTCATAATGCTTGTAAAAGTCAATTTTCTACAATATGCTTTTCACGTGCTTTGGTTACTACATAAAATTTAAGCAAAATAATTAGGACACCAAATTAACAGCAAGGCCTAAAATCAGACTCCTCCTTTTTAAGGCATTTGGACTTGGCGTCTACACACAGGACAGAGACGAACGGAAGTTTATTGAAGGAGCTGAACTTCTGGATGATAATGTATCATCTATGTGCCCCATTCACACAGTAACCGTTTTCATATCCACTCTTCAGCTGGGGCAGGCAGTGAGGAAAATGTTAATTATTTTCTGCCTCTGTTTTTGCTAAATGGAAATTACTGTCTGAACATCTGCTGCAATTATTTAACTCAAAACCACAGTGGTTGAAGCACTCTGCCATCCTCATATTCTCCTTCTTGAGCACTGCTTTCACCTTTGAAACAGAGTGATATTTCAGACAAACGGAAAGACAGGGCATTTTGACCCCAGCATTTAGGTATCTCTCCTAAACAGAAACTGGGGAACTGCAGGGTGGTTAAAAATTTCTGAGGGGCCCTATCTGAACCCTAACAGGATTAAGATTACAGAATGGAAGCAGCAGATCCACCAGGTATTGACAGCAAAAGGACTCCCCTGAATGGCACCATGGCCAGGCCACAGCTCCTCCCTTCCACCTTTCACTGTCACCAGGAAGCAGCCCCAGGGTGGGAGGGAGGGGGAGGGTGCTTTAACTGGGAAAATGATCAACCATTCAGAGACCATGACAGGGATAAAACTCATGCCCCTATCACTTGGTCAGAGGTCTACAATTTAACTGGAGTCCCTGAGAAGTGCAAATGGTTAACATGACTGGCTGCTAACTGAAAGGTGGGAGGTTCAAGTCCACCCAGAGGCGCCTTGGAGGCGCCTGGCCATCGACTTCCAAAGAATCAGCCATTGAAAACCCTATGAAGCACAGTCCTACTTTGACATACTTGGGGTCACCATGAGTCAGAATAGACTGGAAGGCAACTGGTTATCATTTAAATAAAACAAAACATAGACACTTTGTATCAGAAATTTGAAAGGAGAGGAGAAGAAGGAAAGAGGAGGACTGGAACCACCCAAACTTGTCCACCGATTTCCAGATGTCTGACAAGTCACTCCAAAATGAAACAGCCATTCTTTTAAAAGGGGGAAGGAGGGGGGAGAGCTGACTAGATTCTTTTTATTTATTTTTAGAAATTTTTCAAAGATATACTATGTTC
The DNA here is from genome assembly GCF_000243295.1 of Trichechus manatus latirostris. Lineage (NCBI taxonomy): Eukaryota > Metazoa > Chordata > Mammalia > Sirenia > Trichechidae > Trichechus > Trichechus manatus. Next base: position 816,504 of record NW_004444073.1, on the reverse strand, counting down.
CAAAATTTTCATATGGATAACACGACATTAACATACAATATTTAACCCAAGTCACTCACTTTGAATTCCCTGAAAAATACATTTTTCTCCAAGTAGGAAGTCTGCATTTACTATATTGATTATGATAATAAAGAATACTCAAAAATTATTTCATTGTCATTATCAATGCTTATTAACTGTGCTTATACTCATAATAACATCACCTCCTGGTTACCTAGCACTTTTTAGGAACCAGTCCCTATTCTAAATACCTTCATGAAGTAATTCACTTAATCTGCCCAATAACCTTATCAGGTAGGTACTTTTATCTTAATTTTACAAAGGAAACAAGTAATCAAGCACAGAGAACTTAAGTAACCTGCCCAAGGTCACACAGCTTCTCAGTGCTGGAGCTAAGATCAAACCTGGGCTGTCAGACTCTGGAGAACATGCTCTACAGCAATGAATCTCAAAATTTTTGCATTCATTAGTCACAAGGATGCCTCACCCCCAGAGTTTCTAGTTCCCTAGGCTTAGGGTAGTTAATGTGCATGGCTGCTAACCCAAAGGTTGGTGGTTTGAGTCCACACAGAAGTACCTCAAAACAAAGATCTGGAAGTCTGATTCTGAAAAATCAGCCATTGAAAACACTGTGGAGCACAAATCGACTCTGACACACATGTGGTTGCATGAGTGGGGGTGACTCAGCAGCAACTGCTACTAGTGCTTGTAGGCCTGGGGTAGGACTCCCGCAATTGTATGTTTAATCAGCTCCCAGGTTCTGCTGCTGCTGCTGGTCCCTGAATCGCCCGAGAAAAACTACTGCTCTAAAGCGCTAAGGAGCCTGCATCTTGCAGAGACGATGGAAGGGGCAGCCCTGCTCAGCTGGGCACAGCTGGCTCTGCTCTCTGTCTTCTAACTACTGCCTTGTCTTCCCCAGCTAGGACACAAGGAGCCCCTCCACTGTTTACTGTGGCAAAAAGCAAACTTGCTTGCCCTTTACAAGTGTGCACTTTCCAGAAGGAAATTTTGCTGAGAAAATGAGAAGGAAAAAAAAAAAAAAGAGTAAGTCATACTTGGGGAAGGTAGATAAGTGGAATTTATTACACTTTTTTCCTACTTCTGCATGTGTTTGAAGTTTTACCTAATTAAAAGTAAAACACTAAATAAATAAAATTTAAAATAAAGAGAAGTAAAGAGAGACAACAATAGAATCTCAAAAAGGACAAGTGTCCCAAGGAAAGGAGTTAGACTAAATAGTCCCTGTTATGGATTGAATTATGTCTCACCAACATATGTGGACGTAATCCTGTTTGGAAACAGGATTTTTCTTTTGTTAGGTTAATAAGGTCATGGCAGTGTAGGGTGTGTCCTAAACCTAATCACCTCTGACTTATAAAAAAAAGACCAGAATAGACACAGATACACACATACACGTAAACACACAGAGGAAAGACAGATGCCATGTGAGGATTGTCTACAAGCCAAGAAACGCCAAGGAACACCAGAGACTACCAACAAAGAAGGAATCAATACCTACGAGACCTTGATTTGGACTTTCAGTCTCCAGAGCTGTGAGAAAAAAGTTTCTTCTCTTTAAAGCCACCCATTTGTGGTATTTCTGTTACAGAAGCACTAAGTAACTAAATCCCAGGTCTGCTAATGGGTTGGTGCTGTAGAAATCGAATAGATGTTACCAAGACAGTCACAAATCGGTATAGGAAACCAATACCCTGACTTGGAGTCCCAGCCAATAAAAGTAATAAACACTTCTCCAAGTTGTGTCAAACTGTAGTATTCATAGTTCATAGATGCAACAGGATGAAAAGTTCCTATGGAACCATTCATTCCTCTCCTGCACTCAACCCAGTACTTGAAAATGTTGTGTCCTCTGTTCATGGAGCTGTTTTATCCTTCAAGGAAGACATTGAACCTACACTTGGTATCATCATCTGAAGAGTCAACTCTTCATAAAAGTGTAGAGTTCCCACAGTGTTTGCTTTCAAGTTTAACTGTTCTTTTCAAGACATAAATGAACCTCTGGAGGGGCCATCTCATTAATGTGGATGTGAGTGCTGTGGGCAGCAGGTGGGCAGTGGGGAAAAGCTCACAGAGCTGGAAATGACACCATGGGGCTGCTTTCCGCTCTCTCACATGTCAGCTCTGGGGCCTTAATGAACTTCACTTAACCTGTCTTGGCCTGATTCTCCTCACTGGAAAACTGAGGCACTATGATACGTCACAGTTGATTCTCTGGAGGCGGGAACCCACACAGCACGGAGCCTGGCCACGAGCAGGTGCTCTATAGATGTGAGCCCCTGATGTGACCTCCAGTCCAAAGATGTCTAACAGGTAGGACATTTTTAGTGCAATATTTTTCCAGTTGGAAGCAGAACAAACAGGTAGGGATATGTATTATTATTATTTTTCTAACCTTATCTAGTTTCTAAATAACATGGACATAAAACTTTTATTAGAAAGATTAATGTGGGAATACAAATTTATTATAAAAAAATCGATTTTTTCAAGTTAATTTTTTTTTTTTTAAGAAATAGGTTATTGTAGAAGATTGCTCTACATATTATTTTACTTGGCCTATATTCAGACAAGTCCTTATAGTCATCTTATTTCCAGGCTATGGTGCTCCACAACAGAAGACAGAATCCTCATTCCTTGATTCAACAAGTATTTCCAGGAAGTTTGAGTCAGATCCTGCTCTAGACATTTGGGGTACAAAGACAGACAAGCTTCTCATTCCCCTTGGGTGGGAGGCAGACAATAAAAAAATATTAACAATAAAAAAAATTAAATGTTGATAAGTCTTACAGCAAAACCTAAAATGGGGTAGGGGGAGGTGGGGTGACAGAGAGTGGCTGATGACTTCTTTACATGAGGTGGTTTCCAGAAACAAGCTCTCTGAGGAAGTGACATTTATATAGAGATCTGATTGGCAAGAAGTTCATGGAAGGCAACAGATGGGGAATATTTTGGCAGCAGGAATGGTTATTGCAAAGGTCCTTCAGGGAGAACAAGCCTGGCAGGTCTAGAGGCTCTGCTGGGATACCAACGTGTCTGAGGGCAGTAAGCAAGGAGGAAACTGGAAGGAGGCAAGGATAGAAGGGTAGACAGGGCCAGATGGTGTAGGGTGTTCGTGAGCATGCAGAGCTAGAGGATCCTGGGTGGTTATGTGTGTCTCTGGAAGGATGCACTTAAATACCTGAGACAGATATGTGGCCAAAAGCATTTATGTTTATATTCATACACTGGAATCAACTATAATGTTCAACAACAGGACAATGATTAAATAAACCATGGCATAGTCATAAGATAAAATATTGTATGAAATGAAAAAATAAAGCTTTTAGAGAATGTAAGATAGTGTGGGCACATCCTCATGATGGAACATTAAAAGAAACAGCCAGGACACAAATAGATATTATTGTTTGTGGAAGCGAGGGTGTATGTTTGGGGGCATCTGTGTGTATCCACTAGAATGTAAACTCCAGGATGAGAGGAAAGTTGTCAGTCTTTGTCCCCACTGTGTTCCCATCACCTAGAACAGTACCTGGCATTTACCTGGAGTTCGAACAAATTTCACTAAATGAATAAATGAATATATACATAGGAATATATATATACCTGTATTCATATATGTTTATATAAAAATTAGCAAAGGAAACAAGTCAAAATCTGTGCTTATTTATGAATTGTAATATTTTGTATGATTTTCTTTGCAGCAAGCTGCATTTTTCAAATTTTCCATAATGATTCTGTAATATTTTTATATTCAGGAGGAAAAATCACCATTATTAAAAAGAATAAAATAATCTTAGTTCTGCTTTTTCAAGCAGTTAGCAAGAATGAAGAGTCCAGTAGATGTGTAGGTGATGGTATCAGATATTAAGTTATATTTTCTAGTATTGTTATAAGAAAAAAAACAAGATTCACCTTGAGCCAGCTCAAATAATTCAATATGGCTGTCTACTGCCCTTCATTGAGGAAAGTTCTGGGGCCCAAGCCTTGGCTCAGAGGGAAACAGCCCCATGAGGGGCAGCAGGGGGCACAGGAAAGGCTACTAGTAGTATAAAAACCCATTGCCATCTAGTGGATTCTGACTCATGGTGACCCCATGTGTTACAGAGTAAAACTGCTCCTCAGTGTTATCAAAGCTGTAATCTTTACAGAAGCAGATCACCAGGCCTTTCTTCCACAGTGCCACTGGGTGGGTTCAAACTGCCAACCTTTAGGTTAGTAGTCAAGTGCAAACCGTTCGTACCACCCAAGGACTGTACTGGCAGTAGAGCTGTCAAGTATTTACCATCTCTGTTCTGGAGGGTAGTAGTTAAAATTATCCCCAAGAAACTTCCAGCATAATTCCAGGTCCATGATGCCAATTAAGAAGTAGTGTAAAAAGTCCTTAGGTTCCAAAGTTTCACAGATAATTTCAAATGGGTATTCAACATTGCCCAGCAATCCACCTACACTTTCGTAGTATGTTTGCCATGCTCTTCCAAAATTACTCCTTCACATCTTTTCTTCTCTCCTTAAACCTCCTCTATCCTCTTCCCCTGTTTCCCCTCCACTGATAATCTTGTCTCGTATTTTACTAAGGAAATCAAAGAAATCAGCCAGGAGTTCCTTCATCTTCTTAATTCTAACATCATCAGTCCACTGGCATCTCTACCTGCATGCTCTGCCTACCTCCTGATACTCTGGATCAAGTGTCCTGTTTCTGATCAGCACCAACTCTTCCCCTTAGACTCTGGATCCCTTTCCTTCTTGCCTTCTCAGGTACTCTACATCAAAAGTGCCCCCTTTTCTTCTGTATCATTGGGTATCTCTGCACTAGATCATTTCCAGTAGCAAAGAGTCTCCAGTAGCTCCTCCCTTAAAACACCAAGCAAAAATGTATGAATATCTACTGACTCAATTCCCCTTTAGCTACCACCCGATTTCACTGCTCCTACTCCTGGCAAAAGTTCTGTAATGAAGACTGGTCTAAAGTCGCCGCCTCCACTTCACCTCATATTCTCTCTTCCTCCCACTCCACTCTGTTTCTATCCCCTCCCTAAACTGAGAGTGCCTCCATGATGCTGTCAGTAACCTGTGTGTGGCAGGTCCTGGGGTCACTTCCTGCATCCAGTCTTCCTCATTTTCTCGGCAGCGTCTTCAGCACACCTAAGTAGTCCCTCCTCCTTGAAACACTGTCTTCTCTTGGCTTGTTGGAAGGCTCCTCTTCTAAATCTGCGCTGAGCCTTCTTCTCTACCTTCCCCGTGGTGAGCTCATCCAGCCCGAAGACTTTCCAGTTGTCATAGAGTGGACTCCAACTCATGGTGACACCATGTATGTCAGAGTAGAACAGCACATCAGGTTTTCATGGTTGCAATCTTTATGGAAGTAAGTCACCAGGCCTTTCTTCTGAGATGCCTCTGGGTGGACTCAAACCTCTAACCTTTGGTTTAGCAGCCAAGTATGTTAACAGCTTGCACTACCCAAGACTTTAAATACCATTTATAGGGTGATAACTGACAAACCTGTATCTCTCCTGGATGTCCCCCAAACATACCTAACTGCCTAGTTGACATGTCCACGTGGATATCTAATAGGTATCCGGAACTCTTCAGTTTCCCCTCCTCACACCTCCTATTCCAGTAAATAGCACCACTGTCTATCTTGCCAAAAAATTAGGATGATCCTAGCATTCTCTCTCAAAGTGCACCACATGCAATCCCTCAGGAAGTCAGGGGGACACGCCCGCCAAAACATGCCTTCAAACTTCCACATCCCTACAAGACAGGTAGCCCAAACCATCTTCACCTTCTGCCTGGACTAGCAGTTGCCACTGAGTAGATTCCAATTCCTGGTGACCTCATGTGTGTCAGGGTAGAAGTGTGCTCCACAGGGTTTTCACTGTCTGTGATCTTTCAGAAGTAGATTGACAGGCCAAGCACTTAACCATCTATGCCACCCAGGGACTCCCCTGCCTGGGCTACTGTAATGAACTCCTCCCCAGTCCCTTTGATGGCGTCACCCCTCTGCCCTCTTCTCGCTAGAATTAGGTCTCATAGTGCAATGATGAGAAATGGAATTTAAGCCATTTTACAATCCTGTTTTTAGTTTCTCAGACCAGCAGAGAAAACTTGATTTCAAACATTGTTATTGATTGGTAAATCTTATTGTTAAGAATCTCTGCTAACTTGAATCCACAGAATGACTGAAATAATACCAGAGTGACTGAAATAATATTGTTTTTCTTACTGCCAGTGTAACTACATAGTACCAAAAATCAGTATGACCAGGTCTTCTGACCTAGAGACTTCTAGTACTGGTTCTCTAAACAAGAAAGTACAGAAAGGGAGGATTATGCTTACAGCTGGCAAAGCAACAGTAGAGAATGCTGATGAGCAATTTTAGTTACTCTGTCCACAAGGGCCAAGATAAGGAGTATGGGACCAAAGGAATTCAGGCTATATATAAAAGTGCTCTTAAAAATCTACTGTATGGAGTAGTGAAATGTTTTTAGCATGGAACATTATGATTCACCTTCTGTATGCTGTACTGACTTTATGATATTATTTATTTGTATATTTATTTGTTGTTACTGTTGTTGGGTGCCCTCAAATTTATTCTCAACTCAGAACTCAATGCAACAGAGTTGAAGTGCCCCATAGGATTTTCTAGGCTGCAATCTTTACTGACAAAACCCTGGTG
>NW_004444073.1:807977-809254 GCF_000243295.1 Trichechus manatus latirostris | reverse complement strand
CTCTGTCCTATAGGGTCACTATAAGTCAGATCAACTGGACAGTAACGGATTTTTATACTTGTATCGGAGTCCTGGTAGGGTAGTGGTAAGAGCTACGGCTGCTAATCAAAAGGTCCACGGTTCAAATCCACCAGCTGTTCTTTGGAAACCCTATGGGGCAGTTCTGCTCTGTCCTATATGGTTGCCATGAGTCGGAATCAACTCAATGGCAATGCGTATACTTGTATCTGGTATCAGAAGTGAGGGTAATCTTGTGTGGGGTCTGTGCCCTCCATCCACTGCAGTTTGGCTACCATCAGGCAACATGTTTAAAAAGTCCACTACGAGATTATCTGAGGACGTACAACACAGCTGTGGGCCATCAGCCGAGTGCCAAGGCTTTCACAAGAATTACAATGTAGGTTGCTTTTGAAATCTTTCTTACTAATGCCCTACTTCACTAGGAATAATCCCCAAAATTATCTATAATAAAGGAAGACAGAAAACAAATCCATCGATCGACAAAATACCACCTTTGATAGGGTGAAGATGAAGCTCAGCACAGCTGCACATTATCTTAAAAAGTGTGTATGTGTGTGTGTGCGTGCACATGTATGCACACATGTGGTGCTCTTACATGGCTGTAGAAAGAGTTTGGTGGGGGTAGAGAAAGGGACTTTAAAAGCTACTATAACACCATTTGCTGGGTTATAATAGTACTCTTAACGCTTCCTGGCAAATTTGATGGAGATAATGATTTTTTAAAACATATATTTATTGTGTGCATAAAAAGTCAAAGAGTTACTAGCATGAGCTGAGCCACATTTTTCAGTTAAACACACACACACAAAAATAAAAAGTAATCTACTGAATAACAAAGTTTACACATCCAAAATATCTTGCTTTTAGAGTAATTTCCAATTCTAGATGCTATGGCTACACTCAAAATGCAGATTCCTGGAACCCTATTCCCAGAAATTGTAAAGGCCCCGACATCAGTATTTTGTTTGTTTGTTTGTTTTTGCCTTTTTTTTTATTGTTGTAGTTTAAATAAGTGAAAGTTTACAATTCAAGTCAGTCTCTCATACAAAAATTTATACATACATTGTTATGTGACCCTAACTGCTCTCCCTATACTGTGACAGCACACTCCCACTTTCCACCCGATTTCCCATGTCCATTCAACCAGCTCCTAACCCTCTCTACCTTCTCATCTCACCTCTGCACAGAAGCTGCCCATTTAGTCTCATGTGTCTACTTGAGCTAAGAAGCACACTCTTCACGAGTATCATTTTATG
>NW_004444073.1:805360-807232 GCF_000243295.1 Trichechus manatus latirostris | reverse complement strand
GAAACAATAGTCTCCAAAGGTCAAATTAACAGGAATTCATGCTGACAACAGTAAGAAGGCCAATGCTAAGTCGGACAAAAACATCTCAGCTCATCATATACTCACAGAAAAATAAGTATAAATTATAATTTCCATTAAGCGAAAAAAGAGGCATCATGACAGTCTAGCCACTCCAAGGATGCCTTCTATCGAGCTCATCACTGTGTTAGGCTCAATATGTTATTGGGTAAAATGTTTAGGAGTTTTTAAGCCTCTCTAACATAATTTTCAATAAGAAGAATTTGTGGTGGTCACAGTACCTGCAATTTAATTGTAGCCAGATGCTTTTCCCAATTTTTAATTTATTTTTAGCCTACCACATGGCTTCAGTGGAAAATAAAAATGATAGTTAAAAACAGTTTTCATCACATATGCAGAGTAAAAATAGTAACACTTGGTGTATTTTATGTAGACTACTTTTTTAAGGAAAGCAATAAAATGCACTGTGAAATAATGTCGTTTAAATATGCTAATGTTACTACCCAAATTATCTACAAGCAAGTTAAAAAGAATTGAGGTAAACGACAGTCAGCCATAGCAGTCTAAATATACTATCACATTTTGTTTAGCAGCTTTTACTGGAAGACTTTACAGTGTTTTCTCTAGAATCTACTGTCAATGAAAGAGCTTAAGCAGCAAAACGTTTCTTAAACCATATTTTTATGAATTGGCATTATAGTTGACCAGAGCTATAAAAAGTGCTTAAACTCTGTCTCCTCTCTCTCTCTCCCTTTCTCTCTCTGTCTCATACACTCTCTTTCTCATATCCACACACACTCTCTCTCATACTTTCTCTCACTTCGCGAAGAAGTGATAGGCTGTCTGAGTTAGTTTGCTTTCTTTGTTGTCTGAATTTGCTTGAGTGGACATGTGGGCAGATGGGTAAAATCAATCAGTATAGCTGAGTGAGCTGATCTAAAATATAAGAATTGTTGAGATGACAACCAAACCTTGACCTTACAGATTCTGCAATCAATTAACCTGCTCTTCTCATGGAGCAACATCTTCCTTTTCTGTAATGGGAGGTGTTAAGGAGAGACACTCACGCAAACCAAGAATCTGCATGAGAAGACAATCCAGAGACCTTTTGTTTGGCACTAAAGTCAGTCTCAAAAGTTAATATCCCATAATTAAATACAGCGTAATTGGGCAAAGAGTTTGTTAGACAGCTATAAACTAATATCAACTTACTGGAGATGTGGTTAATCGAAGAATACTGCCATTTTTTATCTCATTGCGATTCTGGAAAAGAAAAAGAAGTCTTCGTAAATCTTCAAGCAGATACTTGGTAAAGAAAACAACAAAGACAAATATAATCTTGTAGAGACGCTATATGATAAATGTTCTTATGATTCCTTTTATCCTCACTTGAGTAACTTTCAATTATTTCTGTAAAGAATTTTCAACTGGGTCCCAGATGTGTTGACTTTATATCAAGTCCCAAAAAACATTCAGCACAGAGGAAGCAAGTATAACCCCAAATAATAGGAATATGTCATCAAGAATAGTAAACAAAAAAAGTAATTTAAAAGGTTATTAAGGACACATGACCTTGAAATTCCACTCCTGGGTATATACCCAAGAGAATGAAAAACACTTGTCCACAAATAAAAAATTTCTACAGGATACTCATAGCATTATAATTTATAATTGCTAAAAAGTGGAAACAAACCCAAAAGTCCATCAACTGATGAATGAAAAGATACAATGTCGTATATCCATACAACAGAATACTATTGTTGTTGTTAGGTGCTGTCAAGTTGGTTCAGACTCATAGTAACAATATGTACAACAGAACGAAATACTGCTTGGTTCTGCACCATCCTCACAATC
>NW_004444073.1:801305-804871 GCF_000243295.1 Trichechus manatus latirostris | reverse complement strand
GTTTCTCTCAGGTGTTATTGTTTATTTTATGAGCCTGTCTATTGTTTGGCTGAAAGATGTTCTCCAGGAACAGCTTCAATTCCAGGTCAGAAGAGTGTTTTGGGGCCATAGTCTGTGGGGTTCCTCCAGTCTCTGCCAGATCAGTAAGTCTGGTCTTTCTGTGAATTAGATTTTTTGGTCTACATTATTCTCCTGCTCTGTTCAGGACTCTTTGTTGTGATCACAATCAGTGGTCGATAGTGGTAACCGGGCACTATCTAGTTCTTCTGGTCTTGGGGTCGTGCAGGCTGTGGTTCATGTGGTCCATTAGTCCTCTGGACTAATTGTTCCCTTAAGTCTTTGGTTTTCTTCACTCGCCTTTGCTCCAGACAGGAAGAGAGTATGATTCTATTTATATGAAATGCCTGAACAGGCAAATCCATAGAGACAGGAAGGAGACAAGTGGTTTCCAGGAGTTTGGGCAGGGAGTAGTTCTCTATCAGAAGACAGAGAACCAAATATCCCCTTTATTAGTGATTATGGAGAACAAGGCTCAGGGTAAGAGCCAGTGGACATGGTAACTGGGCTCCTGGAATAGGCAGACCTGCCAGGGACAATCCAGATGATCCAGAACTTTCCACAAGTGGAGTTATTACTGCAACTGACAAAATGCCAATGTTGTCCAATTCTTCTTCATTGTCGGAGTACATTTTTATGATTTGTGTATTTTTTCATGTAAGTATGTATTAAAACAAATATGTAAGTTTATACGTAATGTTTCCAACCCTCAAAGACAAATAAAGATTGGATTTATAAAGAAAAATACCAAAAACCAAACCATCTGCCGTCGAGTTGATTTCAACTCATAGTGACCATGTAGGAGAGAGCAGAACTGCCTCAGAGGTTTTCCAAGGCTGTAAATCTTTACGAAAGCAGACTGCCACATCATTCTCCCGTGGAGCGGCTGGTGGGTTTGAACCATCAATCTTTTGGTTATCAACCAAGCGCTTAACCACTGCGCCACCAGAGCTACTGATAATGAAAGGCAATAATAATGAAAACAAACAAAAAGAGAAGTATTTGACTTAAGTCAGAACTGACTATGGAGTCGTCGAAACAGAACACTGTTGCAAGTCGGGGACTACCTGTATGTATCTCCTACAAGTGGTTAAGAGCTACCGATGCTAACCAAAAGGTCAGCAGTTCAAATCCACCAGCTGCTCCTTAGAAACCTTTTGGGGCAGTTCTACTCTGTCCTATGAGGTCTCTATGAGTCAGAATCGACTCATGGCAACAGGTTTTTTCTTTTCTTTTTTTAGTTTTGCCAAGATCTCTAGAAAAAGATATCCTAGTTGGTAAAGTAGAGGGTCCAGGAAAACCCTCAATGAGCTGGACTGACATAATAGCCACAACAATGGACTCAAACATACCAAGGATTATGAAGACGGCAGAGCACCAAGAAACACTTGGTGCTATGAGTTGGAGCTGACTCGACAGCAACTAACAACAAACAACTAGCTTTGCTTCTCTGAACTCTGATCTTGCCTCCGTGAGCAGTCAACTACCCAGCTTTGTCTGTGAACAGGTTGCATTGTTGATACCTGGGGAGCCACCTTTCGGCAGGGCCAATCCAAGCAGCATTCACCTGAGGCAGGGCTCTCTTTCTCAGGCTGGACAAAGAACACCACTGAATGATAAAAACGTGTGTAGGGAAGGGAAAAAAAATGGGTAAAAGCCCCAATCCTTTCATATGGGGTGGAGGGGTCTGCAAAATGGGGACTGTATCCACCAACTCACTACACTAAGAAATTGCCACGTGCCCCTCTCTGGGAACTCAGTCTTTAATTCACCATTTCTTCTATGATATTCAGACTACCTGCTTCAGGATCAGCATGGACCTGTATTAAAACACACATTCCTCGGGCTCCACCCCACATCCACTGAATCCGAGATCTGGGCCATTACATTTTCACTATGAGTCCAAGTAATTCTGATACACAACAAAGTTGGACAATCACTGCAGTCTAATTCTTCAGACTACCCAACATATTTGAAGCAAGTATTGCAAATTTCAAGGTAATAAAACCGATATATTCTGAGTCAGGGGCAAATAAAACTCACTGTAGCTTCTCAAAAATGAAGAGGAGAAAAGAAGCAGAAAGAACATTTCTGCAGGGAAATGTCCCCATTGCGCACAATGTACGAGAAGAATAACAAGTGGCCCAGTGAAAGCCCCGCTGTCATATTTACTCATACCCAACAGTTCCAGACACTGCTAGCCCCTGACATTCACAGGCGTCTCAAAAGGATGTCTTTGTGTTTCTTTACAGAACTAGTTCATCGATGCAGCCTCTCTGTAGATTGGATAATAAGATCCTGCAGAAAAATGTCGCTGTTGTCATAGTTTTTCCCTTGAAATTTGTTTTTCTCAGTATGCCAACTTCCTACCTAGACAGACAAATTATTCCCTGGTCAAAAATCCCAATTCCATCCACCTTCTTTCCATTACTTAGCAAGAACAACAGAAGGCCCAAGGGGAGTGGACACTAACTGCCCTCAGCATCCAGGCCCCTAGAGAGCAAGAAGCTCCACCGTCTGTCTCCCTGGCTGGTCTCTGCTCCTCTCTTCTTCTTTGTCTATCTCAGTCTGTCTGCAAATGGGAGGAGGTCCTACTCTGGATGTATTACTACAAAATAACACTGCTACTCAGATCCATTACTTAATCATTGCAAAGGCTGATTCTGCATGTAGACCTGATCCCTTTGGTCCTCTATGTGTCCATCTGCTGGATCTTCACATCTTCAGTCTGAACAAAATAAGTAGGGGACGGTATAGGATACACTGGTTGCTAGGTTACAGAGCAATACCTCTAGACAGAAGACTGCAGGTCTGACATTTGAGAAGGCATGTTATAAATACCCTACAATGCCCCTCCTCAAAGCCAGAAACAAAAGACTGAACGCTGGGGTGAGGAAGAAGGTCAAGGAAGAAAAGGTGGCAAACTCTTAATGCATATTTCCCAGAACAGAGGTTTTGGCCTTCCTCAGTTACCACTCTCCTTTATAGCTTTAGCCATTTTTCCTCTGCCCATTAATTGAAGGATTTGTAGTTTGACTTCTCGTCCATTCTCTTTTTCATGCCCTTACCTGGATTCTAGGAATTCCTGAGTGGTGCAAAAGGTTAGTGCACTCGGCTGCTAACCAAAACATTGGATGTTCAAGTCCACCCAGAGTGCCCCAGAAGAAAGGCCTGGAGATCTACTTCTGAAAAGTCACCCACTGAAAATCTTATGGAGCACAGTTCTACTCTGACACATATGGGGTCACCATGAGTTGGAGATGACTCAATGGCAACTGGTTTAAGTTTTATTGGTTTTAACTGGATTCTATTTTCAGTTGTTTTTTCTTTAATTATTTGACTTTTCCCAGGACCCAGTTATCCTTTACCCAATTTTCAAAACCAAAAGAAAAAAAACAAGGCAAGTATTAAGAGACATCTGGTAGCTACCTATTTGTGATCTGCAAATACAGATCTCGAAGGTCAAGAGCCTGTTCCACAATGAATGGTTTGCCCTCTATGTGTTATAA
>NW_004444073.1:797275-798126 GCF_000243295.1 Trichechus manatus latirostris | reverse complement strand
CTGGTAGTGCAGTGGTTAAGAGCTCAGCTGCTAACCAAAAGGTCGGCAGTTCGAATCCACCAGTCACTCCTTGGAAGCCCCATGGGGCAGTTCTACTCAGTGCTATAGGGTCGCTATGAGTCGGAATTAACAGCAACGAGTTTGAGGTTATTTTTTTTTTTGTTTATAGATGATTTGGCAACCTGACAAAGCCTATGGATCACTGCCCTTAGTGTTTTTAAATGCACAGAATAAAATACACAAGTGTGCAAACAAACCATTTACCAAAATATTTTTTAATTGTGTTATATGTGCTGCTTTATTAATGCAGTTGTCAGCCAACATTTTTCCACAAAAGCCCAGAGAGTAACTATTTTAGACATCGTGGCCAGAAAAGTCTCTATTGCAACTATAATACATCAACTACACATAATAAATAAACTATGATACATAAACGAATGGGCATGGCTGTGTTCCAATAAAACTTTATTTACAAAAACAGGAAGATGTCTGTATTTGGCCCACGAGCTATAGTTTATTAACCTCTTTATTGATGCACCAACTAACAAGATATATTATAAAGGCTAATAACTACCATAATTTCTACTTAGGTGTAATGATCATAGATGACATTTGAGATAGCCGTAATAACAGTACTAAATGGAGATAGCTATGATTTCTACTGGTAACAAAGGCTCAGATACTGTTTATAATACTGTGGCTTGCTGCCTACGTTCATGATTGAAAGAATTCACAATTTTCATTTTCATAAAGCTACAACTTTCCTCCTCTACAAGTTCATGGACCCCCAGGTTAAAACTCCTGCTGCAGTGGCTTTCCGTTGTATTTAGAAGAAAATTCAAATTCCAACC
>NW_004444073.1:794454-795559 GCF_000243295.1 Trichechus manatus latirostris | reverse complement strand
CTCACACACTGTCCAGGAGCATTCCCAGAAATTCGCCTGTTCCAGTGCTCTAAGAGGAAGGGCCCTGGTCTGAGAGAAGGCCAGACAGAGTCCCTGGAAAAGAGGAACCTAGACCGAGGGCCAGAAATGAAAGAGCCCAACAGCATACACTAGAGAAAGAGCTGGCTTTAGCTTGAATCCCCGTGAAGGTTCCTTCCTTCTATCTTCTCTGTTTCCCCTCCTTGCACCAGGAGTGAACTTAGAGTTACATAGACTTTCCTAGGGGAGTTAGTAGGGGTATTAGATGTAAAAGAAGGGAATTAACTAGTCAATCCTTAAATATTATTAAAAGCCCATCTGCATCGGAGCTTTTTTCCTGCCCTTTCACTAAAACAGAACATAGAAGCCTTGTCTCCAGAAGCTAGCTATCTTGTGGGAGAGACTAACCCTACTGAAGCCTAAGCATTAGGGAGGAAAACCAGTTGCCAAGGAGTCAACTTTGACTCATTGTGACCCCACGTGTTTCAAGATAGAATAGTGCTCCATAGGGTTTTCAATGACTGATTTTTTGTAAGTAGATCACCAGGCCTTTCTTCTGAGGCACCTCTGGGCAGATTCAAACCACCAACTTTTTGGTTAGTAGATGAGCATGTTAACTCCATTGGTGAGGTAGGGAGCAAAGCGGAAAAAATCATGCTATTTCAATCAGAACAGGTCTTTTCCTTAAAAGCAGAGCCAAAGATAATGACCACAGAAAGCATTTTTTTTATAGACTTAACCTTTACCACTAATGTGTCTATCCAGATGAATTAACTAATTGGTACTAAGGGACATCTACTTGGTGAATTAAATGTTTTTTCCACATAGAGCCTCTATAGTAAGATTTTGTTTTTTACTATAAAAAGTTCTTGCTAAAGAAGATGGCACGCATCAGAGAAACAATTAAAAAGTAAAGGCATTTAGCTAAAGATAAAGAGTTAGACAAAATTCAAGTCAAATCCAGATGGTAGAACTTACTAGTTACACAACCATAAGCAAGTTACTTAATCTCTCTAGCAATTTTCTGTTTGTTTAATTTTTAAATGGGAGGAAACACCCTGAGAAATACTTCCCAGTGTACTGGCAG
>NW_004444073.1:791732-792593 GCF_000243295.1 Trichechus manatus latirostris | reverse complement strand
CATGAGTTGGAAGTGACCCAATGGTAACTGGTACTAGTGAAGTTTAAGATAACCCAGCAGCTTTCTACATTCTATTCTAGAGAAACTTTGAAGCAGGTTCACAGGAAAGGACATTCATTACATTACTAACGTGATAGCAAAGTTGGGGAAACAACTGCTTATCAGTAGGGAAATGGATAAATCAAATGTGTGTTATTCATGTCATGGAATATTATATATAATTCATCTCAAAAATATAACTTTGAGTGAAAAAATTAAATTGTAAAAGGATGCATGCAGTATGATACCAATGATTTAAATTTTAAAACACAAAACTATTTTATATATTATTCATGAATACATACATGAATATAAACATTCATGGGAATAATATACATCAATTTCAGGCTAGTATTTACCTCTGGGGAAGGAGGGGTGGAGGGAGAGATGGAGCAAAATGATGGAGTAAGGCTTTAGCTGCACTTACAGGTTTTTTGCTTGTTTCCAAGCGCTGTCAAGCAATAGTCAAAATGTTACCACCTATTATAGCTTGATGTTTGGGTATATGGGTGTCAGTTATGTTATTTTTTATACTTTTTGATACTTTTGAAATCCATTTGATTTTAAAAAATTTTAATTACTATTTAATTCTGCTTTAAAAAAAGTATTACTAGTGTAAAACTCATCTGTCTGAATCCAAAGCAGTGGATGAATTTCTTCATCTATGCATGACTTTGTAATGAGAGAACAATTAAAGATAAACAAATATTTAAAAACAACGCACTGACTATGAATTAGCCTTGCACAATCCTGCTCTTCTTATCCCTGCCAAAAGTTACATTCTTATAACAACCAAAATGCAGTCTTTTTTAAAAAGCACTT
>NW_004444073.1:788779-789737 GCF_000243295.1 Trichechus manatus latirostris | reverse complement strand
AGCTTCTTAGACTAATAGTTCAACTTCTATAGCAAATTTGTAAGAAAACAGTTAAGAAATTACATAAAGACAGTTTAAAGAATGGACATCCCAGCATTGTTTAAAAAACCAGAGAGAGAGAGACATTGCTTAAAAAGTCAGAGGAGAAAGGTAAACAGTCTAAAAGTCCAGTAAGAAGAACTGATTTTTTTTTAAAAAATTAGCGAAATACTTTACAGCCATTAAGAAAGATTGACACATAAATATGAAATGTGATTCACTGAGGGATGATTATGGGTTAAGCCCTTTACATAGGGTTTTGCCAGCACTGTCCCATTTCACCTCCATCACGCAATGAAGTAGGCTGAGAGTATTAACCAACGTGTTAAGAGGCCGAATATATTAACTAACATATTAAGATGCCCACTATATATTAAGCTAAAGTGCAAGTTATGAAACAATGTGTCTACTCTGATCCATCTTACAAAAACAAATATACACCCAGACTCAAAAATGTTTGAGGTGTTATATAGTAAAATGGCAGTGGCTTTCTTTGAGGCGTAGGGGTTTGTGTAATTTTAATTTTTTGTGCTTCTTTTCTCCTAATATTTCTCCAATGTGCCTAATCTGTTTGCATACATTTTAAAAGTTATTCTGGATTTTATATCTGTTTACTTTGGAGCAATACCTAATGAAAAAGGGATTGTTTATGTAAGTTGCATCAAATTAGTAAATGGCACCTCATTATTGGGTTTATATCTAAAAGTCTTAACTACAGTGCTTGCAAGTCTGAAGTTACGAGAAGGCATCTGAATACAGAAGAAGAGAAAGAAATGTAGAGGGACAGAGATGAGGAAAATAAATTTTTAAAAGATGGTTATAACCCAGTAAAGTAGATGATAGTGAGGAATAGACAGCGTGAAAGAAAAACAAAGTCACACAGAAAAGGAAAGGAAAGTAAGCAGGAAGAAAAAGCACC
>NW_004444073.1:786258-786980 GCF_000243295.1 Trichechus manatus latirostris | reverse complement strand
AGAACACCAGGCCTTTCTTCTGAGGCACCTGTGGGTGAACTCGAACTTCCAACCTTTCCGGTAGCAGCCAAGCGCATTAAATGTTTGCACTACACAGGGACTCCATATGACCTCTAAGGCTAGGACATAAAGAGCCACGCAACTTGTGCGTAGTTCTCTGGGAACCCTTACTCTCTGGAGGTGTCTTCTCAAGACACTCCCCCTCAGAACTTGGCCACCATGCAGTGAGACAGCCAAGCCACGTGGAAAGGCCACATGTAGGCATTCAAGCTACCCTCCCAGCTGAGCTCAGCTTTTGAGTCGTCTCAACCCAGCCTCAGTTATGTGAGCCTTCCCAGGTGAGGCTCCATCCAGCATCAAGCAGTGACAATCCATCCTTGCGTTGCCACGTCCAAATTCCTGACCCACAGAATCAGTGAGTATAATGAAAGGAGGTTGTTTATGCTACTAAATTTGGGGTGGGTTGTTATGCAGCAATAGATAACTGGAACAAAGGACATCAGAAAGAAATGATCAGACAATAATAATTAGTGTAACTTAACTCGGATCATAGTGCAAACAACTGGCCACTTAGAACCCAATGTCACTGAGTGTCACATCCAAAAAACAGTTGCGGGGACACTACTTTTCCTGGGTGGAGGAAAGTTCTCCTTCCTCTGCTCTCTCTCCAGTCTTCCCACCTAAATTTCTACCTTTATTTTATTTTTCCTTTTCCTTTTACC
>NW_004444073.1:783771-785441 GCF_000243295.1 Trichechus manatus latirostris | reverse complement strand
TGTGCCTCTTTCTGTATCTGAGCATTACACAGTTAAATGTTTCAGTACTTAAGTCAATCTATTCACTGGTTTAATAGCTGAACTGGAGAACATGGAATTATCATGACCTCTGGCATTTGTCTTTGCCTGCCATTCTAGAAGCAGTCATATCTTACCAAACACAAGCTAGGGGGCCCAAGCAAAAAAGTTTGCTGCCTGTGTAATCATCTTGTTATAGCCCCTATACAAGAGTCAGTGGTAAACATTAAATAGCATGTCATAAAACCCACCGGCATCTGAGTAATACTGGTGGCCGTCAATAACCTACCCTTTAGCACTCCCTCTCATTTATATAACTCAGACTGAGACAGTCTTCTTTTTTTCATCCTGAAATAAATATGTACTCTTCCAAGTCCTCTCCAGAGGAAAAGCACCAAATGATTTAAAATGATAGCTCCCATCCAATTCCCAAACTCTAATTAGAAAACTCTAAAAACGTCCAAATATGTTTTCAGAGAAGACTTCAGAAAGTCTACAGCTGATCTAATTTGAGTCACTAAGAGCAAAGGCACCAGGATGAGAGTAGGGTGACCTTGACAGAGAAGGAATGGCTGGCTGAAGCCCAATGTTAGGGTTGGATGGCTTCTGGGGGAAGTCAGGACAATCTGAGAGGTGTGTGTGTGTGTATATGTGTTTCAGTTTTCACAAGTTGGGTATGATGTTAATGCATCATACCCAAGAAAGGGCTGAGGGACCTCAAGCAGCATGACACAAATGGTTAAGCACTCGACTACAGATCAGAAGCTTGGCAGTTTGAATCTACCAAGAGATACCTTGAAAGAAAGTCTTGACGATCTGCTTCCCAAAGGTCACAGTCCTGAAAACACTAGCAAGGGCAGTTCTACTCTGCATATATGGGGTCACCGTGAGACAGAATCTACTTGACAGCAATGGGTTTTTTGGTTGTAGGGACACCAGAAGGTGTACCTACCATTCTATCCCAACAAAATCAGAGGAATCAACAACTAGGTAGGCTATATGAATATCATCCCATCCTTAGCTCAATCCCCCAGCCTTTCATCTTCGACTATTGAATTGGGGAAAACTCAATATGTTCTTAAAATGAATATTAACACTATTAATAATCTCTGGATTACTAACTTGAGAAACTCCAAATGTGGGGTCTGGAGGGTGGCCGTACAACACTGAGTGCACACGTGGCAAGCAAACACAAGCTGATATATCTCAAAGCATTTTTTGTGTTCGCCAAAATTCTTGCTCCAACCTCTTAGTAGCTTGCTTTCACCATATATACATACAGTTCTGACTGCAAACAGTTGCATTTAATTGTGCCTTGGTTATTGGAAAATGCTGGAGCCCTAGTGACATAATGGTTAAGAGATAATCTGCTAACCAAAAAGGTCAGCAGTTCAAATCCACCAGCTGCTCCTTGGAAACTCTCGGGGGCAGTTCTACTCTGTCCTAGTTGGAATCAACTCAATGGCAATGGGTTTGGTTCCTGGTGTGTCACCACAGTAGAGAGTGACTATCTTAAGTTTTCCCTTCATTTAATGAAAAAGGGTATATATGTAAGGGTGGAGATGGAGGAGAAGGGGTGCAGGAGGAGATTGCAAAAAAAAAAAAAAAAGTGCTTCTAAATCAGTGTCCGCATGGTTTCCTTAGTGGAAACT
>NW_004444073.1:782633-783671 GCF_000243295.1 Trichechus manatus latirostris | reverse complement strand
CTCTACTCCTCTGTGACCACTGCTCCCACAGAGCTGACTGACTGAATTAAAGAACTGAAAATGGCTGAGCTCCATGAGTGTTAATGGATCCCAGCCCATTAATGGGTGAAATAAAGTAAAACTCACTTTCTCAGAATTGAAAAATCACGTAATTTTGGGGGTATTCTCTCACTACCACAGTTCGGTTCTTGGAAGTTATTTGCTATGATAAGAATAAGAATGACAATGTTGGCTTTGAAATAATTGTATTACTGCTTGATCATCTACATAATGATGATTTATTTATACATTCTAAGGTGCCAGAGGGTCTCGAGTATCTCCCTCCCCATCACTATTGCTGTGAACTGGAAATAAATTCCTACACCAGATCAAGTTCTCTGAAATAGGTCCTTTATTTCAAATAACCAAAACCAAACCCATTGCCATCGAGTCTACAGGGAGTACTGAAATCCATGAGACTGGGCTTAAAAATGATTTTACAACTGTGAAACATCTCACAACATGGATGAATTTGGAGGGCCTTATGCTGAGTAAAATAAGTCAATCATGAAAGGACAAATACCATGTAAGACCACTATTATAAAAATTCATGAAAAGGTTTACACACAGAAAGAAACAATCTTTGATGGTTACTAGAGAGGGGTGGGGTGGGGAGAGAAAAATACTAACTAGACAATAGGTACGCAGTAACTTTGGTGAAGGGTAAGACAGTACACGATACTGGGGAAGTCAGTACAACTTGACCGAGGCAAGGTCATGGAAGCTTCACAGACACATCCAAACTCCCTAAGGGACCGAATTACTGGGCTGAGGGCTGGGGACCATGGTCTTGGGGGACATCTAGCTCTATTGGCATAACATAGTTCATAAAGAAACTGTTCTAATTCTACTTTGATGAGTAGTGTCTGGGGTCTTAAAAGCTTGTGAGCGGCATCTAAGATACTCCACTGGTCCCACCCCATCTGGAGCAAGGGAAAATGAAGAAAACCAAAGACACAAGGGAAAGATTAGTCCAAAGGGCTAATGGGCCACAACTAC
>NW_004444073.1:779615-781017 GCF_000243295.1 Trichechus manatus latirostris | reverse complement strand
TATAAGGCAGCTCAGTTAAAGTTGAAGAACAAGAGAATAAGAATAAAACTGAAAATGTTGATAGGGCTAAACTGTGACACACTTTGACTACCAGGTTAAGTAAGGGAATTGGACCTCATTCTCTCTCGGCTACAGCAGAAATCAGTCAAAATGGTGCCCCTCCCCGGCCCCCGTCCATTTCAGGGAGCTCACAAGGATTCTGTGCCTACAAGCCAGTAAGAATCCACAGTATGGTTTTCCAGCATACGGGAAAGATGCAGAGGTAGCTGACAGCTACACTGGGTGATGTTACTTCAAGGCATGGTACTAGGACCACCTGTACAGTACCAGCTGCTGTCCAGTTGATTCAGACTCACGGCAACACCCTGTGTTTCAGAGTAGAACTGTGCTCTGTAGGGATTCCAGTGGCTGAGATCTTTCCAAAGGAGATCACCAGGCCTTTCTTCCAAGCAACTCTGGGTGATGTTGAAGAGAAAAACTAATAACATGCATCTTACTTTGATTGTACAGTTTTTCTTATCCATGAAACCAAATGCTAACCATAAAAACCTGACCCAAACTGAGGCAGACAGCTTCACAGCCCAACCCTTCTAAGAGACACCTGCTCTGGCTTATCCTCCTACACTGAGGAGAATAGGCTGCACATTCTTCTGAAGTTGTCCAGGGCAAGATAACAACAGAATGGACCATAGATGGCCTCAACCCACCTCTAGATAGAGACTTAACATGCTGATGAAGAAAAATCGACCTCTTCCGCCACCCCGAGAATTGAACCTTTGTCTAAATGCATAGTCATTCCCCTGCCCAGAGTCCCTGTGTGAAGGACAATCCTGAGTATTCATGATGAATTTGCATTGCCTTGTCTGATCTCTGTAAAAGCCCACCTGCCCAAGCTGCCTACAAGCAGTCTTGGAGGCAGCAGCCCCAGTTGCTCCTTTCCTTGAGCAACAAAATAAAGGCATCTTTCTTCTCCCACCTCGGACTCTTGTTTAATGTTTTTGTTGCCTGGGGGCAACAAAACTGCAAAAGCCTCCCAGAAACTGCTCTATAGCAATGTAAATTTGTCTTATCCTGCTGGAAAAGAATAATCATCAAAACCATTATCTCCTAATTTAAATCTCAAAAAGTCTCATGGTTGCAGGTGGAAGGGGGGAGGCAGGGTTCATTTCAACCACATTAAGATTAGCCAATAGCTGATCTTCTATATTTCTCCCTCCTCTGCCAACCAAAACATTGGCAGTTCGAATCCAACAACTGCTCCTTGGAAACCCTATGGGGCAGTTCTACTTTGTCCTATAGGGTCTCTATGAGTTAGAATCGGCTCGACAGCAATGCATTTGGGTTTGTTTTTGTTTTGTTTTGTTTTCCTTCTCTTTATAAGCCCCATTGCACTTACCTTCTT
>NW_004444073.1:776493-778849 GCF_000243295.1 Trichechus manatus latirostris | reverse complement strand
AATATAAGTTAGAAAGTTTTTTTATTCTAAATTAGGGATGTCTGGAACCTAAATTAGGTGTATCCAAAGAG
This sequence comes from Trichechus manatus latirostris, assembly GCF_000243295.1. Lineage (NCBI taxonomy): Eukaryota > Metazoa > Chordata > Mammalia > Sirenia > Trichechidae > Trichechus > Trichechus manatus. The sequence continues at coordinate 778,778 of NW_004444073.1, read as the reverse complement.
TAAGTTAAAATTGAATATAAGTTAGTCAGGTAACTAAATATTCACATTTACCAGGCTGTACAAATTGACAAATTTATCAAGAAGGCTTCACTTTGGAAATAAATGAAATGAGCCATTTTTCAACTGCAATGTATCATTACTATCCTCAGCCAAGTTGTCAACACGGTTAATAGAAAGTAATCTTTTTGAAGGCAGACATTTAAAGAAGACTATTATCTGGTCTCATTTTCTTGGAATCAAAAGTGCTGCCCAGCATTTGTTGTCCATCTGTGTGTACTTCAAAATACTCATTTCCTCTCCATAGTTAATTGTTCACATGGACTCTACCACAGATCGGCTATTTTCCTGACATGGTGTGTACAAACTAATCACCTGGGAATCAATAGTCTAATAATTTGTGGTCCGTTCCAGTTTAAAACCATCTCAAGCTTCCCAATACTCTAAGGATAAAGCTCAAAATCCTTAACATGACCATACAAGGCTTTAAGAGTTAGCAAAACTCTCCAGCCACATCTGGTCCATTTTATCCCTACTTCTTACCCCTAAACTCCCTCTAATTTGCCAATCTGGTCCATTTTAAGGGACTCCCATTTTTCTTCCCTTCTTTTTTCTTAGGTCTCTGTCTAAATGTCCCCTCTCCCATCTTAATTAGGTTGGGACACTCACATTTGTCCTTTGTGGCACTTAATATAATCTTAACTGGTTAATTTGGAGTAAAGATTTAATGTTTTTCTTCTCTTCTGGACTTTCAGCATCAGAGTTGGAACTATCCCCGGAGCTTAGCATAGGACGTGGCACATACTGGGAAGTGAACAGAAGTTTCTTTAACTGAATGCATGCATGAATGAATGAACATCCTCTTTCCTCCTAGCATGACCGTTTCTTTTTGACAGCCCTGAGTTATGAACTGGTAGACTTTGAGACAAGCAGCCAGTCTAGGAGAGTCCAACACCTGCCAAAGGCTGGTGACAGACATACAAGCAGCCAGTAGGTCAAGGAGCATCGGTTAACACAAGTCAGACTCAGTCACAGTAAAAATAAATAACTCAGCAGCACGGCACAGGTGAACTCTGGAGTCTTCAGTAGGGAAAATACACAGGCAGGTGGGTGTCAGAATGGGAACCAAGCAGGCATAAGGGCCACACAAGGGACAGGCTGGGAGCCAGGAAGCCCAGAAGAGCTAAGGGACAGGAAAGGCAAAAGAAGCAGGGACATGATTCTTTGTCCATTCCTGCCTGCTGAGAGCCAGTCCTGGAGTTGATGGCCAGGTCTACAGGTGGGGACATGTAGTGTCACACCTGGCTGAGGTGTAGCCTGCTGAGGCAGCAACGGTGACTTCTGTTGAACAAAGCTTCCACCACAGGCAACAGAAAAGGGAATGTTGTATAGGGTATTTAACTGGGTTAGAAAATTTTCAATTTTCAGGGTTAAGGTTTGCTCAAGTTCAAACGTCTAGCCTCATGAAGGCTTTTTGACAGACACCAACTAAAACCAGCATACCAAAAAAAAACAAAAAAAACCTGTTGCCGTCTAGCCAATTCCGACTCATAGCGACCCTATAGGACAGAGTAGAACTGTGGTTTCCAAGCAGCGCCTGGTGGATTCAAATTGCCAACCTTCTGGTTAGCAGCCGCAGCTCTTAACCACTATGCCACCCAAAACAGCATAAGGTGGTTTAAGTAAGGGACCAGGATTGAAAAGCTCAGCAGCCCATTCACGGGTATGTCAGGACAGGAAACACAGAAACCAGAGGTGAGAAATCAGAAGTTTCTCTCTCCACCTCTTCTGACGCCCTCACGGGCCTTTATGCCTACTTATCTCAGAGCCCCAATCCTTTCTGTAGACTAGTTTTACTCTGCTTGCTTATGGCTTTTCTACCTAGCCCCGTTATTCAGCTTGCATGGGGACTTATCTGCCATGACACCCATATCAGCTTTGAGTTCATATGGCCTTCTGGTTCAAGCATACACCATCACCCAGTTCATCTCTCAAGTTCAGCTTCCCAGGAGAGGATATGCGAGGGGCTCAACTAGGTCACCTTCTCGTCCCACTAGCTTTGAGGGCAACAGAGAAGGGACATACAGCCCCATGCCATAAAGATGCCCCTCCCAGGAGCCAGGAGCAGAGCAGCTCCCCAGGGTGAGACACACTTTGTATTTTGTTTGCTGGATTGTGTGTGTGTGTGTGTGTGTGTTTGTGTGTGTGTTTTCTTCAGGGAAGGGCACGCTCCAAATTTGAGGCTAACTTAAAAACTGTTTATCGTACAGTATTTGTATTTATTCTCC
>NW_004444073.1:773290-775612 GCF_000243295.1 Trichechus manatus latirostris | reverse complement strand
GAAACTAGGGAGCTAAAAGGACAGGATGGAAATCTCACTCTTCCTCCCCAGTACCAAGACCTGGCGCACTTCCTCATTTGTGGGATGGTCATATTCCCGCCTGTGACACAGCACAGCCCCAGGGCACAGGGCAAAGGCTCTGGAGTCAGAGTTCCTGGGTCCAATCCCAGTTCTTATATCTGCAAGCCTCAACTGTGCCCTCTGTAAAATAGAGCCTATCTTCAGAAAACCTTCTTCATGAGATTACTGTGAGGAATCAAATAAAATAACTCAAATGAAGCGCTTTGCAGCAAGCAACCAACAAATGTTCAGAGCAAGTGTTACCACCCTCCAATAACTCATCAACTGGCCTGTGAGGGTGCCTAAAACTGCCAAGAAGAGTTCCATCTTTGGATGAACGCATTTCCCATTTGGAAAAAAAAAAAAACAGTTGCTGTCCAGTTGATTCTGACTCACGGTGATCCCCTGTGTACTGAAGTAGAACTGTGGTCCACACATTTTCAATGGATGGCTTTTTCCATGGATGAAAGATTGCCAGGCCTTTCTACTGAGGTGTCTCTGGGTGGACTAGAGCCTCCAACCTTTCAGTTAGCAGCCATGTGCGTTAACAGTTTGCATCACTCAGGTAATCCACACTCCCCATTAAAAAAAGCCCGATGCCACTGAGTCGATTCTGACTAATAACGACCCTACAGGACGGAGTAGAACTGCCCCATAGAGTTTCCAAGGGGCAGCTGGTGGATTCGAACTGCTGACCTTTCGATTAGCAGCCAGGCTCTTAACCGCTGCACCACCAGGGCTCCCATTTTCCATTAGTCTCTCAAAATTCAGTTCAGACTCACCTTGCTCCAGAACTCTTTGGTCCCATTCTTCTCTTCTAAAATTACTTGGTTCCTTCTTTGCTTCCTCAAAACCAATGGCCTCTGCAAGGCTTTCTCCCCGCACTAGACCTAAGTGCCATGAATGTAGAGACTGGAACCCAGTCACTTCATTAAGCTTTTGGCTGACTCCAGTGCTCAAAGCATGATAGTTGAACTGAATTCTGTATGATAATTGAGCAATGCCCTGACATAGATGGGCAGCACACAAGCTCAAGAGAGGTGCTGTTTGCTCTGGAGTTCTGGGAAGTTTAGGGGCTTTCTGAGAACCCAGAGCACCTAGGAAGTGGGAGGTGGCATAAAAAGAGGTGCCCTCTGAGTTTCTGTTAATGGTGGTGGAATAATTTGGAAAAGAATAATGGTGATGGTTGCACAACATGATGAACATAATCAATGTCACTGGATTATACACGTAAAAATTTTTGAACTGGTAAATATTTTATTTTACCACACTAACAAAAAGCAACGGTGGCTGAAGAGGGTGCCAGCTAAGCCAGAATGCCTTAGCCCACGTAAGGCATGCAAATTAAATTATTTTAATTGACTAAAAAAGGAAGTGTCTCCCAAACAACCCCACTTCTTTCCCAAATGTCCCTGGGGCCAACTCTGCAGAGAGCGACTGGATGAGGCATAATTTATCTCTGCTATTACAAAACAAAAATGTATCAAAATAAGATACTGCTGATGTCACTATACTTCATACATTCTGGAGAAGGCCCTAGCAGAGAGGAACTAAGTAACGTCTGTGATCATGATAAACCAGAAACCCGTTGCCATTGGGTCGGTTCTGATTCATAGCGACCATATAGGGAAGAAGAGAACTGCCCCAAGGAAAAGAACTGCCAATCTTTGGTTAGCCGCTGAAGCTCTTAACACTGCATCACCAGGGCTCCGCAACTGGGACAAAACCTCGATTATCCAGAACACAGCCTCATCATGGCTTCGTCTGCCACGCCCCGTGCTTTCAGGTGACCTACTTGTCTGCATGCTTAAAGTTAAGGATGACAAGGCAATTCCCCCGTTTGCCTACAAAGAGTTGTATTAGAGCAAAAACATGAAAAACAATCCTACGATCCATACTGAAGGCAAATAGTATTTTGTTAATCTCCAGTAAATGGAAGATTACCTACAGCTTCACCCATGTTACCCGCTTAAGGAATAGGGAAGACACAGACTGGAACTGTTGACCCACACTCACATACTGTAACTTCCCGTATTTTTTTCCTGAAGCAATCAACATCGGGATCACTGATCTGATTTCAGTAAAGAAAAGGCATTATAAACTAACTGGGGTCAAGGCAGTGGGCACAGAAGATTTCTCTGGGGTGTCAGAGCAAAGCTTTGGAGTCAGACCCACGGCTTGGCCACTTACCATCTGTACAACCCAAAGGAGTTGTTGTTTAACCTCTCTGTCTTACTTTACTCATCTGTAAAATGGAGGTAA
>NW_004444073.1:761414-772518 GCF_000243295.1 Trichechus manatus latirostris | reverse complement strand
TGAGTACCACACACAGCTGTGCCCGGCAACAGCTGCAGGAAAAAGAGCAGCACATTTTATTTACAAACAAAGGGCCATGATTGGGAAGCTTAGTCTTCTGATTCCCTAAACTCTTCATAAAAGAATCAGCCCTGCTACTGCCTGTGAGGGATGGAGAGACCCAACGGCTGACTTCTACAGCCAGTCCCTTTCAAACTTGACATTAAAAATTTCCCAGAAAATGACTCCTTAAAATGCCCAATAGAATACTTTTCCCATTGTTTTGAGTAGTTTGAGTTTTCTGAGTATATATTAATTTTAACAATAAAAAGCATAAACATTACATGAATATTTAATTATTCACCCCCCCACCCCCCCACCCCCAAAAAATGGCTACGCACTCACACACTCCTATGTCAGATTCAGTACACAGCTTCTGCTCATGGTGCAGTGTGCCCTGTATACACTGGTCCCACCTCCTTAGAAAGGAGGTGAGGGCAGGGTTTCTCCAGGTGGTCTCTGGGTACCCACCCCCCCACCAGAACTCCCTGGGGTGTTATTTAAAATGCAAACTCCTAGGTCATATACAAACCAAAAAAAAAAAAACCTGTTACTCCAAGAAACCAAGGTCTCCAGACAATGACAGAAGACACAACAGCTCCTGGGAGAAACAAGACATTATGGAGACACCCCAAGAGACCAAAACCCAGCCAACCAGACACAGGAATCAATCAAAGCACAGCTATTTGTAACACAGTGGCCTTCAACCCAGGATAAAAACCCAGTACAATATACATATATCATATATTGGTGTATGTGAAACAAACAGCTCACAAACAATACAGGTGATACACTCCGACATTTTCTGTAATTTATCATATTCCATTTTTGAATATTCTTGCAAGCAACTAAATTGATTTCACTACCCACGAACTGGTGATAACCTACAGTTTGAAAAGCCCTGCTATAACTTTTATTGCCCTATAATTTTTACAGTTTTTCATACTACTTGCCATTGAGTTGATTCTAACTCATGGTGACCCCTTGTGTATCAGAGTAGAACTGTGCTCTATAGGGTTTTCAAGGGCTGATCCTTCAGAAGTAGATCATCAGGCCTTTCTTGCAAGTCACCTCTGGGTGGACTCAAACCACCAACCAAGCACATTAACCATTTGAACCCCAAGTACTAAAGGATCGTCCAATCGTTTCCAATTGTATTCCAAAAGTCACAATGTTTAGTTACCTTTCAAGGTGAACCAAGTTGAAATGAGACAGTCTTGTGCTTAAGGATATCAACCATGATACATTTAACTTGCTAACTTTTTACTTTTATTTATTTCTATCCTCTTTATCTCACAAAGAATAAAATGCAAATTACATAGATGCAATAAAAAATAAGTAAGAACTATTAAGAAAATGGAGCCCTGGTGACTCAGTGGTTAAGAGCTTGGCTGCTAACCAAAAGGTTGGCAGTTCGAATCCACCAGCTGCTCCTTGGAAACCCTATGCGGCAGTTCTACTCTGTCCTATAGGGTTGCTGTGAGCTGGAATCGATGAGGCAGCAACAGGTTTTTGTTTTTTTTTTTGTGGCAGGGAGGTTATTAAGAAAATGAAGCAAAGGAAAAATAAAGATAGGGAACTAAGTATTTGTGGAATGACTCAGTGGAGCACGTAAAATTAATAAACCCAATGCAGGCCAGGAAATCTAGTCCAGTTGTTAACTCTAAACTTTCTGGCAATCAATGTGAAGAGGGAAACATGGCCAGGTATAAAATCCCCAGCATCTACCTGGGAAAGAACAAAACAATTTCTGGGAAGCATTTCCAGGCCTCTGGATAGCTTCTCTCCAGGCTGCACTAAACATGCTCATACTCTTCTCAGGGTACAGAAACCAAGTCACAAATAGAAATAAACCAAATCCAAACCAGTTGCCCTATAGTCGATTTCAACTCCTGGCATAGACATGTGCTCCATAGGGTTTTCAGTGGCTGATTTCTTGGAAGTAGATCACCAGGCCTTTCTTCCAAAGTGCTTCTGGCTGGAGTCACAGCTTCAACTTTTGGGTTAGCAGCTCGGTGCTTAATTATTTGTACCACTCAGGGACTCCGCAAGTAGGAAGAGGGCCCCTGTTTCTGCCTCCACGCTCCACCACCATCACTTGATTCGGATAAATTCATGGTTACTCTGGGGGCTGTTGACAGGGACAAACAAGGTCTGCTGGACGCTGAAGCCCAAGGTCGCTTGCTTCTCCCGTCTCCCAGAACACTTTTTACTCACTTCTGTGCCAGCACTGAACACTCAGCCATAATGATGACTGTTCACAAGTCTGTTCCTTCCCTCCTCACCAGCCCCAGAGGTTATGAGTTCCATGAGGACAATTCTGATTCCTATGCATTTCAGTGGGTGCTCAATAAAATTGAGCTGAAATGCTAAACTATTCTAGGTATTTCCAAAAGGCAAAGTGATAAAAGTACAAAGATCTGGACTTGCTTTTTGATTCTATCATTTACCAGTCATGAGATATTGGTCAAGCCATTTGATCTCTATGGGTTCAGCTTCCTATCTGTCAGCCAAAGCCAATATTGTTTACATCATAGGTTTGTCTTGAGAAAGAAATCAACAAACAGATGTAATGCACTTGGCCCAGTCCTACGCACACAGTAGGGATTGAATAAATGTTAGCTGCCTGTGGATCGAGGGCAGTGGTGGTTCAGTGGTAGAGTTCTCTCCTTCCATGTGGGAGGAGACACAGCTTATATTTCTTCCCGATGAACCTCCTCTGTAGTCACCACCTATCATCAGTGGGCGCTTGTGTGTTGCTGTGATGCTGAACAGGTTTCGGTGGAGCTTCCAGACTAAGATGGACTAGGAAGAAAGGCCTGGTGATCTGCTTCTGCAATCAGCCAGTGAAAACCCTGTGGGTCACAATGGTCCAATTCACAAATGATCATGTGGATGGCACAGGACAGGGCAGCATTTCATTTAGTTGCGCACAGGGTTGCCATAAGACACCTTGACAGCACAGGGGCCATTGATGGCAGCCAGTAACAACAACAGTAATCAGGGACCTCTCGACTAGTTTTACTCGTTGTCAGGGCCACCACAGTCTTCAAAGCTGCCTCCTTCTCCTCCAAGCCTACTAAAGAGAATAAAAATCATCCAAAAGGAAAGCAGGGTCCCCGGGACCAGAGAACACTTTCAGTGCCTACAATGCCACCTTTGAAAAGTTTTCTTATGATCGTTCCAGGTACTTTAAGCAGGGGTTACTCTGCAAAAAACAAAAAAACTCTGAGAAAGGACAGCTAGAGTAAGTGCTTAAGGATCAAATAAATGCTTTAACTAAGCAATAGGAAAGAGAGGTAATTAGTATATTCACTGCCAGAGGGCAAATGTTGCTGCTAAAACAGGACTTGGAAAGGTATTTGGTCTTCACTCTTGAATGGGCTAAACGTTGCCTTGCTAATACTCAAGCAGCAGTTGTTTGCTTTGCAGACCCTATTTGCATGGATGGTAAACCAAAAAAAAAAAAAAAAAAAAAAAAAGCCTTAGCTGCTGAGTCGATTCTGACTCATAGAGACCCCATAGGAAGGAGTAGAATTGCCCCATAGGGGTTCCAAGGCTGTAATCTTTACAGAAGCAGACACATCTTCCTCCCTCGGAGCAGCTGGTGGGTTCAAACCATCAACCTTTTGGTTAGCAGCCTAGTGCTTAAGACTGCACCACCAGGGCTCCTGTGCATGAATGTTAGAGATGTAAAATTTAGACCAGCATGTCCAGTCCTGAACAGAGTCCTAAACATCAGTCACATTCTACAGTCTTCACATGTAAGTGTCCCAGATTAAATAATGTCGACGTACCTTTTCTGTGATATAAAAGTTGGAACTGTCGGCATGCCGCAGTGCAAAATATTCATGGTTGGCAAGAGACCACCTGAAAAATACACACATAACTGTTCAGGAAAACAATCACTTGGTTATTTTCATTTTCATAGCTTTATAGGGTGAGATGAATTGAACCCTCTGTGACTGGGACTGGGCTAGTTCCAGTATATGACACAATGCATTTCCTAAAACAAAATGACAATGGCCATCTTTGATTACTCTGGGACTCATCATTTCAAATATGGGCTTTCTAAGCTTATTCCAAGCCTACTGCTCACCTTTAAGCATTTTATCTTCAAGCGAGGGGTGGGAGACATTAAAATATAAATTGTTAAATTCCTCCCTATTTTGAAGGAGTGGAGCAGAGAAGCAATCAAGGGAAATCACTGCAATTTAAATTTTTGATAATTGGTACATTTCAATTGTCTCCATACTCTACAACCCCCAAAAGCAGCATACTTGCCGCATACTGGAACATTCCAACTAAGTATTCCAGGTGATCCTCTATTCACAGCTCTGCTTTAAAAGTCAAATAAATATATGCAACTTGCATATGTGCTTGTCCTTTGGATGTTACAGCAGCCAAGAGAAGTAGGGAAGTCACATCAGTGTGGAGGTCCGTGTGGCACCACAACCACTCAATGCCTTGTCTTTAAGTCTCTATCTTCTGTTAGCACCTGTGAGGTCCTCTCGATTTAGATGAGATGAAGTATGTAATTAACCTCAGGAACCCTTAGGCTGCTGGGTAGGATGAATGGATCACAATTTTCCAAAATAAACAGAACCAAGCCCAATGTGCACACACCAGCCATATCACACTTTCTACTCTTTGAGGCACAACCGCACTTTTTTGGTGCAAAGGGGTGTGTAAATCTTACAAAGTAATTCTTGGTGACTCTAGGCAGGTCAAGCAGTGACTTACTAATAATATTTTACTATTATTTTATTTGTCTGTCTATTTGCAGACTAACGTGTCTCAAGATGAATCCTGAGTAACACTCACCCGTCACAGACTTCCTTTATTATTGCAGACAGTGGTTTTTTCTGAAAAAATAACAAAAAAAGGAAATACTTTCTGTTAGTTTCATTTCATCATTTTAAATTTAAAAAAAAAAAAAGGAAGAAAGAGAAGGCGCCTAATAAAAAGATAGCTACACAAGAAGAATTTACATTTGCTTCTATTATTTGCTGTCAATGCGTCTTTTATTTTTCTCAAGGTAATAATCTACCAACCACCACCACCCAATTCATTGATTTATTACCCTTGTAGTCTTTCTTCTCTATGGTTAGCATTATTAGTTGACCAAAATGTACATCATATTTAACTTAGCAGCACTAAAATCAGGATGAAAATATAACTTTGGACAAAGATCTCAAGGGCAATGAAAGCCAGGAAGGTTAGACCATAACTAGAATTCTTTAGTAGTAGTATATGAATCAGGCAACCAGCAGTTTCGTTTTATACAAACAAGCTTGGATGCATGAGGTTTTTATGAGAACGTGTGGCAAATGGAATGGGAGCCATTGCAAAATTGTTCCTATGAAGTGCAGAGAATTCTTCACCCCAGCCACGGCCCCGATAAATGCCAATCACGAAGCAGCTTGAGCTGGACACACTTGGCTAACGTGACCGTAGCACCATGTGACCTGGTATCGACTAGCAGGCTGCCTTCAGCTGTGTCCTCGTGCCTCACTGCCACAACTGTGCTCCACCAGCCCCTAGATGGGAGGAATGCAGCTGAGAGACGAAGAAGCTTGCCCAGAGATGTCACAACTCTTTTTCCTGTAGAGGCAAACAGATCCTGTCTTTCTCCTGGGGTGGAGGGTAATGGATCCACAAAAGAACAAGTCACACATAAGAAATAAAGGAGGGAGAAAGGAAGAAAAATCAAAGAAGTATAATACGTGGTCCTGGACTTTCAGATACAACCATAAAAAAAGCTATTTCTATATAAACGTGCTACTCCTGTTGCTCTGAAGGGCAGTGTGTGTGTTGGAGAAGAGATTCTGAATCAGGCTGGCCCTGTTCAAATCCTAGCTCTGTCAACTTCTCTAAAATATGACCTGCAGTTTTCTTAATTGGAGCCCCAACTACTTTATCTGTAAAATAGGAATATTACCTACCCCCACCTTAGGGCTGTTATGAGGATAAAATAAAATGAGAATTAATACAAAGGGCAAAAGACTCTTAACGATCTGGCTGCCTTGCCCTCTCACGTCACTAAAAGAGTTCCATTTCCCTCTTGCATCTTTGCACACGTGTCTTGTTGGTGAATTCTGAACACTGCGCAAGTAGCCCTCCCTAAGTCCTTGCTAGAGGCTCCAACTCAGTCCACAGTGCTCCTCCGATGGACTCCCTCCCACTGGAGCTCTTCTAAGTCCATTGCCATGTGTTTGAAAAGACATCTGCCTACCACTGTCAATGCAGTCACAAGCAGGGTGGAGAGGGAGCTAGAATTACCAAGGAGTGGAAATACAGTGGTACTTTCTGACATCCTGAGTTGGTTTTCAATAAGATTAGAAATGGTGATTGGTTTCTACAGTACTGTTATACACTATCCAGATCCTAAGTCTTTACAAGAACCTGTCCACTGTTTACGGCTCTAGCTGTGAGCTGATATGCAAATGTCTTCTCATAACCAAATGACAAAGGAACTTCAGGAACAAAACTTTCCCAGAAGGTGGTATTTTGCACTTCCAGCTGCCAGAGATCCCCTTCGGACTAATAGCATATTATGAACCCATACCAGACAGTCCCCTAATCTTACTGCACACTCAAAACTGAAACATAAACAATAGGCCTTAAATTATTGATGAGAAACGACCAAGGAAGAGAAACAAATGAGAAACATTAAGTCTTGAAACAACAGACCAGGACAGGAAGGTAACGCTGTTGAGGTAGGAGAAGGCATCCAAAGGAACTGCTCCCAGCATTAGACTTCTTAACTGAGATCATTTAGAGCAATGACTTGGATTTTAATTCAGGTCTAATTCATAGATGTAGAATGAAGTCTAAAAAGACAGAGGTTTATGGGGTGCTATTACATCTAGCACACTATGAAGTTGGATGCAGAGACTTAACGGAGAAAGACTAAAGCCACAGAGGAAAAGGAATCACGGTTAACTGAACACACACACAATGCAACCTGACCAATCAAAATGAATGTTAGGTAAGGATGGGGATGGCCCCAAGGTCTACTTCCTACACCTGTGTTCTCCATTCTTCTATCTGCTCCACGAACCCTAGCCCCCACCACCAAACCCTAATCCCATCGACCTTTTCAGAGTTCTCATCCTGACATAACCTGTCCCGCCTATTTGCTACCGTTGACTACCGCCTTCTTTTTGAAATCCTTTCTTTCCTGCGCTTCTGTGATTCACCACAATACTTCCTTTGTTCTTCTACATTTATAGCCAGCTCTTTAATACAACCCAAGAAATCCTTTGTAGTTCCTCTTTTACTTTTATCTTCCCAACTACAAGTTTCTGTTCTTGTCTCTTCTGCTTTTACTTAATTGGTCCATTCCTCATGGATCTCATTTGCTTCAACTGTCATGAATCTATAGTTCTGATCCTAAATATTCTCTGGCAAATCTCTGACAGTTTCTTAGCTACAGCATTCTAATTCTCCTTTTTCAAGTCTTTTATTAAATGTGTCCAAACAAAAAGTCATCACCTTCACCAACCCCTACCCGTCAATCTACCCCAACAGAAGCATGACCCCCAATGCCCCGCGTGATTCTCTGCTCTCATATGGCACCACTGTTGCCTAAGGGTCATCATTAAGCTTTATTTCTTCACTGCTCAGATCTAATTTGTTACCAGGTGATACAGACTTTCTCTGTAATGTCAACATCATGGCTTCTCATCTCCTAACTGCTCTTCTGAACTGACTCTTCTCATTCCAACTCCTGCTGTCAGATTAATCTTCTAAATCACACCCACCCTTAAATTTGCTTCCCCAGTCCCAGCCGTTTCCAGAACAACAGCCCATTATTAGTAACTACTTGACATCAACTTCCAATCAAATATTCCACTGGCATAACAAACTCAGCCTCTTCTCCTCCACTAGCTCCTGCACTCGCCTTGCCTACTTTTGGCAGTTTTTCCAGGTATATTGTTCGAAAACTTGTCCTTGCCTTCTCCTTCTTCTTTACCCTGATCTGTGAAACACACATTTACAAGATGCTAAGTGTTGTCATTGTTTCATCTGCATTCATCTGTCTTATTTTTGGAAACAGATCACCAGGCCTTTCTTCCTAGTCTTAGTTTGGAAGCTTCACTGACACCTGTTCAGCATCATAGCAACACACAAGCCCCCACTGACAGATGAGTGGTGGCGGCTCATGAGGTGCCCTGGGCAGGAATCTAACCCGTGTCTCCTGTACAGAAGGTGAGAATTCTAACACTGAACCACCTCTGCTCCCAGGGTTTAGGAGAAAACGCAATACATTTCTGCTGAATGGAAAATCACATATCCACTAACTCTTCTTTAAAAAAACAAAAACAACAAAAAAGGCATAAATATAAAGCAAACTGTTTTGAAGGATAGTCTGGATTAACAAGCACATTTCCTACTTTCCACAATATAAACCACTGCTGGGTAGCTCTAAGCAGCTGCTGGCTCTAAGCTGTTAGACAGGTGAAGGCTGTCACTACTCCCTGCACAGAATCATTCCCAAAGGAGTTATGCAATTCACAGCTTGGAAGAGCACTGAGCGAGTCAGTTAATGGAGAATGTATTTCAACAGATGATACAACAGATACTAATCAAGCGATTGTCACTATCAGTACGCAGGAATGCACAGGTGAGGGGTCTACTTTCATAAACAGACCAGACTGATGAAGAGGCTCCGAAAGAAAACACTAGTCTGATATCACTTCTTTTCTCACTTCCTGTATAAAGCCCTGTCGGTTGGACAAGCTCGCTGCCTGCTCAGTAAATTCCAAGCCAAATGCTGGCTCAGCCTCTGGACTTTTTAGTGAATGTTTGCCCTGAAGGTTACAAAATACTTTTGTGTCCATCTGTTCAGTTCTCCAAGGCCTGGGAATAGGGTGGACATGGGCAACAGCATCCATAGTTTTCTGTTATTGTTGTTAGCTGCCATCCCGTTGGCCCCCAACTCATGGCAACCCCCTGCACAACGGAAATGAACGTTGTCTGGTTCTGCACCATCCCCAGGATCAGTTGTGGACTGGATTATTGTGATCCATATGGTTTCCACTGGCTGATTTTCAGAAGTAGATCACCAGGTCTTTCTTCCTAGTCCCTCTTCGTCTGGAAGCTCTGATGAAATCTGTTCAGCATCATAGCAACACACAAGCCTCCACTGACAGATGGGTGGTAGCTGTGTATGAGGTGCACTGGCCGGGAACTGAACCCAGATCTTCCTCATGGAAAGCAAGAACGCTACCATTGAGCAACCACTGTCCTCTCCATTAACTCTAAAGGAATTCAGAGTCAGCTTCTGTACTGAATATGAACATAGCTGGATTTGGAAGATTGAGGCACACTTATTTTAACTGCCTGGGTATACTTTCAAAACTTATAAAAATCATAAGTAAATTCCTTGAAGGTCGAAACTACCTTCTCAGACTTAGTAGTGGACTGAGAGCTGAAAAGCCAGCATTGTTAAGATTAACTTGGGAGTTTAGCCAGTTACTCAATTTCTACCTGATGGAGATCAGGGACCACGCGCACGGTGGCCCCCAAACCACTTTTCTTACCCCTTCCTTTAGCTATGGTGAGATCCTCTTGCAGCATATGGAAGTATTTCTTCACTTCATATTATTCTGGGGAAATTTTTATGTTTGCAAAAATATTTTTATTTGTCAAATGAAGTAAGCACTGCCATATGAATCTCATTGACAAAGTACCATGTGCCAACAATTATACTCAAGGAGTAGGGTTTTTTTTTTTCAGGATTTATTCTTCTCTTCTTATCTCAACTTCTATTCTCCAAAGGAGTTCCTTTATTTAACCAAATCCTACCAAAGACAGTGACTGCAGAATGCTAACTTCCTATACAAAATGATTTTTACCTATTTTTCATAAAAATAAGCAAGATTCGGTAAAATGGCCAAATTCTCTAGCGATTCATTTTTAATCTACTTCTCTGGCAATGCTTTCTTCCTATATATTCCTTGAAGTGGGTGTTGGTCCTTTGTTTTTCTTTCTTTACTCTCTCTCCCGTGCCTTTGAAACTTGTCCATGGTACAAATTCCTGAATCCAATCACCTTCTAATGTTTGGTCCTGCATTTCCAATAATGGGTTGGATGAGTTCAGGTAGATATCAAACTTCACACTCTATTTTCTTCCTTACTAAACCAGATCCTCCTCTTGCCTCTGTTTTATCTCCTAAAAGAACCACCACTCTCCCACTAAGGGCACATGGGTCCTTTAAGACCTGAGAGACCCCCCCAAGAAAAAACATCCCAGGGAGTCGCTGGTTGTTTATTTAAGAGGTGGCCGAGTGCATGCAGCCTGCCTTGAAGCTCCTTCCCAGGTGAAAGCCCAGCCATTATCCCTCGTCAGTACAGCCCTCTGCCACACCTCTGACAAGCTCTGCTAGCCACCTGTTCCTGTCTGTTGGCTAAGACAGCTGGCTTTGAGACATTACCCAGCCCAAATGCTCACCTCAGAGTTCTTAAGTCTATGTCTGTCCCCATTTCCACCTTGACACCAGCCTCTTACGCTGGCAGCACCCCCAGCCAAGGTGACCACACACCGTTAGCAGCTATGCACTCTGGGCTGCAGGTTTCTGTTCTGACACCCCCTTCTCAGACTTATACCTACCCTTCACATGGGCATCACCCAGAAAAGAAAGCTCAGCTTTACCAAAAGTTTATTTAAAGTGTGTTGAATGACATGGGGGAAAAGGCACATAAGATAATATGAAGTGAACAGAGGCCAGTAAAGCACTTAGCATGCTGAATTTTTATTAACTGCTTGCTATTCTGTATCTTCCTTTAACTATGAGCTCTTGAAGGAGTTTAGAGAGAGACTCCTTGGGATTGAACCCTAACTTCTGCAGCACCTGGCTTTGTAAACTTAGGCTTATTAGTTATCCTCTCAACGCTTCCATTTTCTCTTCTGTAAATGAGAATAAAAACAGAACCTAGCACATAGTACTATAAACCAAAAAAAAAAAACAAACCCGTTGCCATCAAGTCAATTCCAACTCATAGCGACTCTACAAGACAGAGTAGAACTGCCCTGCCCCATAGGGTTTCTAAGGAGCAG
>NW_004444073.1:759385-760568 GCF_000243295.1 Trichechus manatus latirostris | reverse complement strand
CTCATCCCATTCTTTATCCTTCAACTCATTTCCATTTGTTCTGCCAACTAGATAGTACTTTCTTTGGAGGCAGAGGCTGCCTCTGAGACACCTCTGGCACCTGGCTGCTAGGCCCTTGCAAGCTGTGCAATTAATGAACACTGTTTAAGAACACATCTTCTCTTTTCAGACTTTCAGCTTTTCTTTCTGCTCTCTTCCTGCCTGCCACAGAAGCTCAGGAGAGCAGATAAAGAAGGAAAACAGCGAGAGGAAGCCAGAGAGAAGCAACCCCCAATTAGCACCATTTGTCCTCCCTTCCCTATGGCCATCCATCACCTTGCACCCTTGTTACTGCAAAACTATTTTCTGCCAAGGTGTAAAGTGTTTGGTCCTATCCTATTAAAAAAGTCCTTCTTTCTCCAATGCTTTGAAAGAATCTGACAGATGCTTTATTCTGACACTTTGAGGCAGTGCAGCACAGCACTTGGGATTTTACTTTGCTTTTCTAGATGGAAATTCATTGAACTTATTCAGCACAGCAGTTATGAGTAATGTTGGCCCAAAAAGAAAAGAAGCCCAGCTTTCAAATGTCAGGACACTGCTGAGAAAGGAGAGGTGTGCTGACTCTGGCTTGTACAATATGACTTGGAGAAACTTCAGTGTACAATCACCCATCTAGTACCCGGAGGTACCTGGTGGCACTGTGTCAATGACACTTGTCATTTTATAACAGCTTAATTCTTCCACCAATGATCCCTATTACTTCTCTCCCTACTTTCTAGCCATATATTTTTAGTATGGAGGAATTCAATGTGTTCCAAGAGGCGTGTATACATTCTCTGCTGTCCTAATAACGGCACAAATAATCTAAAGATAATGACAAAACTTTCCAGAGTGTAGAGGAGGCAAATTTATCTTGTTCTTGGAAGGCAAGTATTTTGACAACAGTGCCAACGTGAATCACTGCCACAAAATTCCTGTAATTGCCAGAAATGACAAAGGGGCTCACATCAACATTTCTAACGTCGTAAAACCGTGCATCCCATTAATTTAAAAAATTGAAAGATGACAGGCTCTGCCACCTTTTTCTCGACAACTAATGATTTGTTTCAAAAATGGTTAACTGTAAATGTCTTGTTTCAAGCTTCAGGAAACTAATTAAATATTAGATTTGACCAAGATAGAGTACAATCTCTTTGTCGTA
>NW_004444073.1:754815-757925 GCF_000243295.1 Trichechus manatus latirostris | reverse complement strand
CACTCATGCCAGTTCATCCTTCTTCCTTGAGTGTTAATGGATGTGCTGAGACATCTGCTGGCAGGTAGTGGAGGGACTTGGGCTTCCAAGCCTCAGACACAAGTCCCATTAATGACCTGGTAATGGAGCAACCTGAGGCAGAACCACAGCCTTTAAGAATAACAAAGCAGGTTCTTGTGGAAGGGTCTGAAATATGCCAATAATGGCCACAACCTCCCACAGTCTCTCCAGATTCCTCTGACACACTATCAGCTCTGATTATTATCTGTCATCACTTGGCCAGTGCTTCTGATAATAATGACAACAGTACTGGCTATTAGGCTACTATTTACTGAGTGAATGTATATTTCTCCTACAAGATGATATTACTAGGTCTATTTTACAAATGAGAAAACTGTAGGAGGATCTTGAGATGTGAAGTAACTTGCTCAAAGCCTCATAGCACATGTGACAGAGTCAGAATTTGAACCCAGGCCTGTATGATTCCAGAATCCTTGCTTTTTAACCCTGCTCCGAATTAACAGTGTCCTGGCAACCATCAATACCAAGCACAAATGCTCAAAGCTAACACCGGAGGGGAAGGGCCTGGAACTCTGGGTCCCTTGGTTTCCGCTACATGGTAAATTCTTGATAACTGTTGTTTAAAGCACAATGTGTTAGCAACACCAAGAGAATAGAAGATAATCCTTCCTCATACATTATCTACACAAATTATGACGAAACCCTAAGGTAACACTGAAATGCTTTTGATATCATCTACTGTTCCAGTGAGGCATTTTGGTTCAGTGGTAGAATTCTCGCCTTCCACGTGGGAGACCCGGGTTCATCTCTCAGACAATGCACCTCATGCGCAGTCACCGTATGTCAGTGGAGGCTTGTGTGTTGCTACTATGCTGAACAGGTTTCATTGGAGCTTCCAGACTAAGACAGACTAGTGAAAAAGGTCAGGTGATCTACTTCTGAAAATCAGCCGATGAAAACTCTACGGATCACAATGGTCCAATCTGTAACCAATCATGGGGCTGGTGCAGGACCAGGCAGTGTTTTGTACCATTGTACATGGGATCGCCATTCAGCTAACAACTCTCCCAATGCAAGAACCCTGTCTTCCAGCTCCCTTCTCACTTTTGATGCCTAAATCAAAACCTCCAACCATGAATTCTCTATAGTCTCTTTCTGTCCTAGGCCACTTTAACTTGAGTGAGCATCCTTCTGTAACCTCAAACTCAATTCTTACCTCCAAACCGTCTTTTCCAAGTTTGTATTTTTATTCCTGGATCACATGCAATCAACATTAAGTCTGCCCTGTCCTTCACATCGCAGTCTATTCCTCAGTCCTGACAATGTAATCTCAGAAATGACTCTCTAAACCTTCCTCTTTATTCTGCCTGTGGACGCAGAGATGCAATTAAAAGCAAATGATATTTGCATTGCATTGGGTAATTCTGGTTGAAGGTATAACAAATGCAAAGGCATGGTTAATAGATGTTTATGTTGTATATAAGGAGCCCCAGCAGTGCAGTGGTTAATTGCTCAGCTGCTAATCAAAAGTTCAAACCCACTTGCCGCTTGATGGGACAAAGATGTGGCAATCTGCTTCCGTAAAGATTAAACGCAAACCAAATCTGTTGTCATCAAGTCGATTCCGACTCCTAGAGACCCTGTGGGATAGAGTAGAACTGCCCCATAGGGTTATCAAGGCTGTAATCTTTACTGAAGCAGATTGCCACATCTTCCTCCCGCGGAGCGGCTGGTGGGTTCAAACTCCCAGCCTTTTGGTTAGCAGCCAAGCATTTTAACCACTGGTGAATCCCTCATTTTTATCCTCCAATTTACCAATTTTCTCTTTAGGCAAATCCACTCCAAATTTACCCTAACTACTGTGGTTTTTTTTTTGTTTTTATTTTTCTGTTGTTGTAGTATTTTTTTTACATTTTATTTACTATACCTATATTTTTCATTTCTAAGATTTTTCAATTGATTCCTCCTCATAGCCACCTGTTCTCCATTTATATGCACCGATTTTGTGCTCATAATTTCCTTTGGTGCAGATAGTATTCTCTCTCTTGTAAACTCCTCTTTAAGGATACAGACACATGTATTTTTAAGTTCTCCCTCGCTCTCTATGTTCCTCCACACTGAGCAGAGAGAATAAGGACCAGCTGAAATAAAACAACAAACAAACAAAAAAAACCAGTTGCCATAGAGTCGACTCTAACGCATGGCAACTCCATGTGTGTCAAAGTAGAACTGCCCTCCATAGAGTTTTCATGGCTAGGACCTTTTGGAAGCAGATCACCAGGCCTTTGTTCCAAGGTGCCTCTGGGTGGGCTTGAACCACCAACAATTTGGTTAGTAGCCCAGTAATCGTTTGTACCACCCAAGGACTCCTGAAGGTCAGCTAGGACAGTAATAAAGAAAGATCAGATGTGGGCAAGTTTTCTGAGGTAACTGATTGGGTAGAAAAGCTGAGGGAGAGAGAAGAGCCTAGGAAGACACAAGGCAGATATGTTCACATCTTTTACAAAGAAAAGGAAAACACGAAGAGAGGAAAAATTGCAGGGGTTTAGGAGTGGGAGGAACAATGAGGACTGTTTTGAATATGTTGAGTTTGAGGTGCAGAGGACATTAAGCTGAGCAAGGTAAATATGCCGATGGATAGCTATTTATTTGGGTCAGGAGTTCAAGAGAGAAGCGACAGATGGAAATTATGAGCACCTTATGGTGATGAGGCTGATAAATCCAAACAGGTTACCACAAGCTCATCCCAGAGTAATGATTCTTCTATAATCATTTTAAAAATTAACATTGCTTGTCACAAAGGCATTTGGTTATCTTTTGACTATGGATGGCTTTGATATAAGGTCATGAATAGGTCTTCCTAAAGTCAGTTTATAAAAAGTAATAATATACTTAGAGTACATGGTGGGGACAAAGGAAAGGGGTGTTCTTCTCAGCAAGGCCACCCCCTAGCTCTCAGAACTGTGTCAAACTATGTTAAACTATGGTCTGTGTTATTAGACAGAAAAAATGTAAACATTATTTATTTCCTTCTTCGGTCAACCAACATTCATTGTGCGTTTACGATGTGCCAGGCACTGTGCTAGGCA
>NW_004444073.1:753243-754110 GCF_000243295.1 Trichechus manatus latirostris | reverse complement strand
TGATAGTGATGCCACTGACTGAGATAGAAAGCATTGGAGGACCCACTAACACACTTTATGGAAATCTAGAATAAGGCTACCAGAAATGTGCACATTTTATTTCACTGAGGCTGCTCTCATTTCCTTGGAATTCTGGGCACACTGCACGGGTCTACATACTCCTACAGATAAAGTACAAGTTGTCTTTATCTAGAACAAGCTGCCTTCTTCTGGGAACCCAGAGTTCCTCTTCATACTGAAATGTATGTATTTATATATCCTGCCACAATCACTAACTGACCTAACAGGAAAATGAAGCACAAAGCATGACTCACGCAAAAGGTTCTGGAAAGGAGGCACATCTTAGTCACCAAACCTCAAGAAAACACAGTTGATGAAGACTCCGTCCTGAGCTGCCCTACCTGCCCTTAGTGACAGTGCTGGGGAGGGTAAGTAGGCTAGAAGAGAACACCATCCCCCTTACCTAGAAAAAGTGCAGCTCATTTTCAAAAGGAAAAGTAGAATGCGAGAGTTCATTCTTACTCAATAAAAACTGAGCTCTCAGTTTAAGGGACAAATAAGTTTGCTGTCTTTCTCTTCCAAAGCATGGCAAACTCTAAGATTTTATGAGGTGATGTAGACACTATGGAGCTCTGGTGGCGCAGTGGTTAAGAGCTTCACTGCTAATCAAAAGGTTGGCAGTTTGAACCCACCAGCCGCTCCTTGGAAACCCTATGGGACAGTTCTACTCTGTCCTATAGGGTCAGTATGAGTCGGAATCGATTCTACGGCAATGGGTTTGGTTTTGGGGTTTTGGTAGACGCTATCACACAAAGAGAGAGAGTAAAAACCAGAAAAGGAAGTATCTTGGTCGCTTTATTTTAAAGG
>NW_004444073.1:750615-751361 GCF_000243295.1 Trichechus manatus latirostris | reverse complement strand
GATGGTAGTTACTATCATTATTACTGCTACTACTAATTAGCGATTCCAACTCATAGCGACCCTACAGGATAAAGTAGAACTGTCCCACAAGGGTCTCCTAGGCTGTAATCTTTATGGGAGCAGATTGCCAGGTCTTTTTTCCTGTGGAGCAGTTGATGGATTCGAACCACTGACCTTTGGGTTAGCAGCCAAGCACTCAAGTACTGGGCCACCAGGGCTCCTTACTACCCCTACTCCTACTATTATTATATGCAGAATGAGCAAAATTTCAAGATGCCAAGCACAAAAACCTGAACAGGCTTTATATAATTAATGTGCTTTAAAAGGTTTTGCATATATCAAATTTATGCATATAGAATTATATCTTAAATATATTACAGAAGTCTGATAGTTGAAGAAAAACTGCAGGGAATCATTCTGGACGTGCACCAAAAACAGACGTATCTGTGGTTCTCTTAGGGAAAGGAAATCTCCAACAACATATGGGGGAGAGGCACTATTATGATTTTTCCGTTTGGCGTATGGAGAATGCTGATGCTTTATTCTTACCTTTACTGTTCAGAATTCAAACCTACAAGAGATAGTCAGAAATAAAGCACAATGTGATGGACCACAGGATACAAAGGTATGTAAAACACAGGCTGACCATCAGGCGCTTATAATCTACTTTCAAGAGATGAGGATGTATAAAGAAAAATGTAAATGCCACTTCATGCAGAGTATATTAACTGCAAAATAAAAGTTAC
>NW_004444073.1:741909-743692 GCF_000243295.1 Trichechus manatus latirostris | reverse complement strand
CCAGCTACCACCACTGACTGCTCTGACAGGGATCACAATCGAGGATCCCAGACTGAGCTGGAGAAAAATGTAGAACAAAATTCAAACTCAAAAAAAGACAAGATTTACTGGTGTGACAGAGACTGGAGAAACTCCTGAGAGTATGGCCCCTGGACACCTTTTTACCTCAGTAACGAAGTCACTCCAGAGGTTTACCTTTTAGCCAAAGATTAGACAGACCCATAGGACGAAACAAGACTAAAGGGGCACACCAGCCCAGGGGCAAGTATTAGAAGGCAGGAGGGGACAGGAAAGCTGGTAATAAGGAACCCAAGGTCTACAACGGAGAGTACTGACATGTCATGGGGTTGTTAACCAGTGTTATAAACAATGTATGTACTACCTGTTTAATGAGAAGCCAGTTTGTTCTGTAAACCTTCATCGAAAGTACAATAAAAAACAAACAAAAAATGATAACTCAGTTATCTCAAAAAAAAATAGCAATTTTTTGTTATATATATTATCACAACAAATTTTAAATGCTTAATGGGTACAGAGTTTCTGTTTTGGATGATGAAAAAGTTTTAGAAATAGTGGTGATGGTTGCAAAGAAAAAAAAAAATAGTGGACATTGAATAAGCCTAAATGGAATATACTGACAACATTTAAATAAGCTTGGGAAGGAAAGAACAGAGAATAAATTACACCCTAGCAACAGAGACTACTAAATCAAGAGGAGGATCTTCCAAGACAGGAATAGAAGAGCTTACATTTCAAGACAAAGGAGAAAGGAACAAATGAAGAAGATACTGATGGGGCAAAGTCTCAAATAAGATGGAAAAGATGGGTGAAAACCTGTTGTTACTTGTCATGGAGTCAATTGCAACTCCTGGTGACACCATGAGACAAGAGGAGAGGCTGGAAGCCTTGGAAAGAAAGTGGGACTACCTCTTTCCTCTTCTGCTGGCCAGTAGAAAAGGAAGACAGGAGGGCAGAAGAAAAAGGCACGGGCAGGTCTGTGGAGGCACTCAAATGTAAAAGCAGAAATGTTCTGAGGTGCAGGCAGGAGTGGCAGCTTGCTGGCCGCAGTATACTCTATGGGAAACAAGGACTGGGGGTGGAGGGAGCAGGGGCAGGACATACTGACAGTTTGAAGGGTGTTGCAGGTTGCAGAAGAGCTCCTGCCCAGAAATGTTGATGAGATGCCAAGAGATGGAAGGAAACATTGTGAAGGAGTACTAAAGAGCCAGTGACAATTACATAGTAAGAGTTTGCTCCATGTCCACTTAGCATATTCCTTTATTACTAGGTGATGCCTCCCACTTGCTCTCTAATTGTCTCTCCTTTCTTAACATTTAAAAAGTTAGAGAGATGGTGAGGGGGATAAATTGTGCAAGATAGAAGGCAGGGGAAAAAAAAATCAGAACATCTAAATTTTCTAATCTGTGAGAACCTTGGTGTAACTAACAGCAATAACGGCTTCCTTTATTGAGTAAATAGGAGACCTAGGGGCACAGTGGTTAAAGCACTCAGCTGCTAACCAAAAGGCTGGTGGTTTGAACCTACCAGCCACTCAACAGGAGAAAGACACGGCAGTCTGTTTCCATAAAGATTTACAGCCTTGAAAACCCTATGGGGCAGCTCTACTCTGTCCTATAGGGTCGCTATGAGTAGGAATCAACTTGACAGCAGTGGGTTTGGTTTTTTTGTTGTTGTTGTTTATTGGGTAATTACTCTGATTCAGGCAACGTGTTGGGTTCTTTTCACACATTTTCTTTAATCTTCATAACAAACATGCAAGTAG
>NW_004444073.1:736309-741127 GCF_000243295.1 Trichechus manatus latirostris | reverse complement strand
AGGCTAAGGGTCCCACTTGTGGATAACAGATTCAAAATTTCCGCACACGGGGCTAGGAATCAATCTGAGCTTTTCACAAAATCACTGGGTGATTCTTGTGCATACTCCCGGTTGAGAACCATGGTCTGAGGCCACAGACAATGATAACACAATGTGATAAGTAAAGAGACAATCGAGGTTCCTGGTAGAACACTGAGCAACGACGCTTAAGTCAATTTCCTGAAATACCTCTTGGTGAAATAGGAGCTATCTAGGTTAAAAAGAAGCAAGGAGCTTTCTAAACAAATGTAACAAACAGCATGTGCAGTGGGAGAGAGGCGGGCTATGCGTTCCGTGTTGAACAAGGTAGAAGATTAGGAGAAAACTCAAGTAATAATCACTGTTCAACTCTTTATAGCTTAGCACAAACACCTTTCCAATTCTTGTGCCAACTTCTCATGAGGTCAGGAAACAACACCTGACATCCACACTGCTATGCGTCTCATTCCTACTCCACCGGCTTCAGAGCAAGCATACCGGTTTCTACATCTCTGTGTAGGCTTCCATATGAGATTATCAGGAGGCCTACAATTTAGCCAAGTGTTTAAAAGTTCAGTCTTTGGAGTAAGAGCAGCCTGGGTTTGTATCCTGGTTCTGTCACTGACCAGCAAATCACTTAAGTTCTCTGAACCTGAATTTTCTCATCTATGAAACCAGAATAATCACCAATAATGGGACAAAGCAACATCACGCGGCTCCTCATATGCTGCACCAAGAAGGACACAACACCACCTCTCTAGCGTTTCTGCCAAAACTGCAAAGCCTGAATTTAATCACAAGAAGACATCAAACGAACCCAAACTGAACGACATTGCACAAAAAACCTGCCCCATACTCTGCAAAAATGTTAAGGTTATGAAAGGCTGAAGAGTGTTCCAGATTAAAGGAGACTAAAGAGATATGACAATAAATGTAATGCATGATCCTGCATGGGACTGTGGGGAAATAGCTATAAGGGACCTTACTGAGAATTCTGATGAAATTTGAAGATGGACTATGGACTTTGAATTAGAAGACAGTGTTAAATCAATATTAAATTTCCTGATTTTTATAATTGTACTGTGGTTATGTAAGAGAATTATTTTATTCTTAGGAAATATATACTGAGTATTTAGGGGTAAAGAGGTAGGATGCCTCCAAGTCACCCCCAAATGGTTCAAGAAAATTATATATATTATAGAGAAAGCAAATAACCAAAACCCATTGCCGTTGAGTTGACTCTGACTCATAGCAACCCTGTAGGGCAGAACAGAACTGCCCCATAGGGTTTCCAAGGCTGTAATCTTTATGGAAACAGACCACCACATCTTTCTCCCATGGAGTGGCTGGTGGGTTTGAACCGATGACTTTTTGATTAGCAGCCAAGCACTTAGCCACTACACCACCAGGGCTCCAGAGAGCAAATAGTGAAAGCAAATAATAAAGCAAGTGAAGCAAAATACTATAATTAGCGACTGATAAGAAGTATACAGGAGTTCTTTGTACTATTCTTGCAATTTCTCTGTTTTTGAAATTGTGTCAAAATAAAAAGTTATTCTTCAAAACTATCAAGGCTATGAAAAAACAAGGAAATACTGAGACCCTGTCAAAGATTGGAGGAGACTAAGAAAAAATGCTAACTATATACAATGTGGAGTCTTGGATTGGATCCTGAAACAGCAAAAGGACATTAGTGGAAAAATTGGTGAAATCCAAATAACGTTTGTAGTTTAGTTAATAGTATTGTATCAATGTTAATTTTTAATTTTGACATACGTGATATGATTATATTAAGATGTTAACATTAGAGAAAATTGGGTGAAAGGTACACTGGAACTCTCTGTACAATCTTTGCAATATTTCTGTAAATCTAAAATTATTCCAAAATAAAAAGTGTATTTAAAAAATATGTGTATATATGAAAACATACACACACACACACACACACACACACACACGCACAGTCTATCCACAAAGGCAGAGTACCAGCTTGATCCCAAAAGCACCTGTAAGTCAATACCAGGATCAATCTGCAATATTTGATAAAAATAGTTTACCAGAATCACTGAACTAGAATCTCTTGGGATGGGGCTGCTGACAACATGTATTTGAAAAATTGCCCAGGTGATTCTGATAGCACCTAGGCTTGGGAAAGAGAATCCAGTACACACTTCTTGGACTTTAATATTCACAGGAATCACTGATGGTCTCATTCAAAGGCAGACTTTGGGGAGGGGGCATTTCTAACCAGCTCTCAGGTAATGTCCATGCATCTAGTCCTCAGTCCCACATACTGAGAATGGAAAAGCAACAAGTGTCCATGACACTGTGGAGCATCACCCCAGCCCAGGCCCACCACGGGCACGTGAGGACAAACTTCTACCTTGTTGAAACCATTATTCTCTTAGGGTGAAGCCAAGCCTGGTCCTACCTACATTTACTCTGTACCAAAGTCGTGCTTACACTTAGTCTGCATCAAGTATTCCTAGACCTTTTTTTTTTAGGTAAATTCAACTAACATCCTCTCTCCAACAACAAAACAACACATAAGAAAGGATAAGCATTTGTTTCCTGACACAAATAGACATCTCTATTTGCACGGGTTGCTTCTAGAATCACACAAAACTACCTCAGACAGTCATGTTAAAATGACAGTGAGGTGCAGACACCTTTTGTGATAACAACCGTAAAAGTGTACCCTTTCCTCCATTCAAGCTCAACTAAGCCTGATTTGACCTTTACAATTTATCTTAATAATTCCTTTGGATTTCTACAATGCCATATATAACTCTTGCAAAAGTCTTCAACCAAATAATAAAATCTTTGCCAGGAAAAAAAATTGTAAGTTATAATCACAAAATAGTATTTAGAACAGAAATGAAAAATAGAGTTACTATGACATCCTAATTTTGAAACTGTAGTAGGTCATTTAAACTCCTATATTATATGCTTTATGAAACCCATAAGCGTACATGAGGTCTCAACCCTTTTCTCCTTAAATCATTTGCTGTAGAATGACTATAGTCAAAGAAGGACAAACATAATCACCCTGCAATAAACTGTTATTAAATAATAAATGAGAGCCAGGCAGTGAGACTCTCAGGATTCGAGCTAAAGGATGCCTTTACAGATAAACCCATTTTTTTTAAAAAATCTTTTTGATAAAATGTTTTTCTCATTCAATAAATATTTATACCGGTTGCTGTTGAGTTGATTCCAACTCATGGCAATCCTATCTGTGTCAGAGTAGAACTGTGCTTCATAGGGTTTTTAATAGCTGATTTTTCAGAAGCAGGTCACCAGGCCTTTCTTCCAAGGTGCCGCTGGGTAAACTCAAACCTCCAACCTATCAGTTAGCAGCCAAGCACATTGACCATTTGCACCACCCAGGGCAAAATAAATACTAATTGCACCAAACAGCTGTTAATATTGTAACAAAGTACCAAAGTACTTGTTGGCTCCTTTTGCAAAAAGGGAAGAGAAAAATCATTCAGAAATTAAGTTTTGTGCTGCCGATATTAAGACAACTGGCACATAGTCATGGGCACAAAGGCAGGGCCTGGACAGCCTCCTCTGTGTCGACGGCCCAAAGCAGAATCCACTTGTCCCTCCTGCCTCCATCACAGCTTCACACACAAGCCCTTTATTGACACAGTCCAAGTAGATGCTGGATGAGCATAAAAACCCCATCCATGCCCACTGTATGTGGTACAGAAATCAACTACACTGCAACTATTATTTCATAGATTATTCAACATAGCTAGAGAGAGAAGGGAGTCTTTGAAAATTCCAGTAGAGAAAGGAAACTGAAAATAACCAAAAAATTTCCCTCAGCATTACTAACCTGATCGATTTCCATGAGCTTGGGGTAGGCGCCTGGCCATTCTATGGCCACCTTTACGATGTCCGAAGGGGGAGGCATTGCAAACCCCGAGTATGTCCAAAGCCAGTGGAACTGAGTGTCCTAGGGTGCAGACAACCACACGTGTTTACACCTAATGAGGAATGACAAAAAGAGAAAGAAAAAGCGTTCAATGCAGATGCAGGACAAATTCTGCTTCATCATTTCCTGTTTTCACCAGTGGTTTACGTATGAGAAACGGCTCCCATTCTGCCCACTGGTGCTGAAGATGCCAGGGCGCCAACTGCACATCCAGAAGAAAGACAGGGTAAGGTGCCAGCGCCCTTGAGTTAATGTCTCGAGGAGACACTGCCCTGGGTAAGTAGAGCTTGTGTGAATCTTCGGCGGGGAGAAAGCAGTCCCTCACCACTGGGTTCCGTTCCGAATGTGTCCCCAGAGTCTGAAAGAGCTGTGCTCACTCTCCATACAAGAAAGCATGTAAACCCCTCATGCTCAACAGTCTCCGGAAGGACAGATTGCCCAGGAAGTCATGATCAGGAAGCAGTGTTTCTTTCAAGCGTGTTCTGTGTCACAGATACATCTCTGCACAACAGCAACCAGGATATCTTGAGGAACGAGAAGTGGCCCCAAGAGTTCGCACACATACACACACACACTCCCTCCTCAAGGCCAGTTCACACAATGTGTCTTCCAATGAGGGAAGAAAACTAACAGATGTGAAGAGAAAGGCATTCAGAACAGACCTTGAATTCTCCTCTGCATGAACAATGCTACTCACGCAAAGGAAATAAGATTATCCTCTACAGGCAGTCCCCGGGTTACAAACCAGATCCTTTCCTAAGTGTGCCTTCAAGTTGAATTTGTAGGTAAGTCGAAACAGCTGCATATGGTTCTTACTCAGCCTTACTTTAGCGCAAGAAAAGGCTGTAAGCCTTTGC
>NW_004444073.1:733223-734719 GCF_000243295.1 Trichechus manatus latirostris | reverse complement strand
GGCCCTGGGGCAAGAAACTGTCTGGTATGTTCCCGGAATAGGCGAATGGCTGAAGAAGAGTAAGGGAAAGAGTAGTACAGGATGAGCCCGAAACAGCTGGGTCACTACTTGGTAGAGTAGGTTTACCAACCCTACTCTCAACCCACTAGATGCTCCTACCACACCTCTTAGTTTGTGACTTCTAAAGAAGGAAGTTCATGTCGATGCACAACTCGTCAGAGTATAAATGGGAACAACTCTACACAAGGCATTTTAGCAAACTATACCAAAAAGCTTAAAATGTTGTATTCTGTTTGAGTAATATGAGTTGTAATTGACTCAATGGCAACAGGTAATGGATGTTATCCTCAAGAAATAAATATTAACAAAATTGATGTCAACTGCTGTTTTGTTTATATTTCCTAAAACATGAAAAGAATTAAATATTCAACAAGAATGACTTGTTAAATAACTGTGGTGTGCAAATACAAGCCAACAGTCTGCACTGTAGTTTATTTTTTGTTTTTGTTTTTCTTTTTTGATAGTCTGTATACTCTTTTAATTCACTTGAGAATTCTAAGACCAATGTTACATGGGGACCTCATAACTTCCATCAGGATCCGAATTTAATTATATGCCCTAGAGTAAGTGTCAAGAAAATTGGTTGTAATTTAAAACAGACTCTGTGTGAATACCAGCTAGCACTTGCCTTCTTTATTGATAATTTTCCTACGATTTAACAGGAAGCTTCTCCTTCCTTGTATTTTTATTACAAAAATAATATGAGAATTAACAGGAAAACTTCAAAACACTTTATCTTTCGAGTAGTGGAAAGTGACTCTTAAGGAAAGAAAAAAAGTACTTTAAAACTCTGTCAAAATGAATTCAACATATTTCCCTTGATAAAGACATATCCACACAGACAAATCCTGTAGTAGGCCAAACAGCACTTCCCAACATTCCAACCCTCAGGAATAATTTACCCTCTTTGAAAATGTGTGCAAACTGGACCGATTAATCTCGGAAGGATGGAGGTGGAACTAATGTAAAGTGAAATGTATAGGAGCAGGTATGTAACTTCACACTAGATATCCCTGCATGTCAAACTCATCTGCTCCCTTTGTTGTTATTATTAGTTGCCATGGAGTCTATTCTGACTCATGGAGACCCCTTTGCGTGCAGAGTAGAACTGCTCCATAAGGTTTTCATGGCTGTGACCTTTTGGAAGCAGATTGCCCGGCCTGTTTTCCAAGGCGCTTCTAGGTGGATTTAAACTACCAACCTTTTCGATACTAGTGGAGCCCTTAACCATTTGCACCACCCAAGGGTCTTCCATAAATCCAGCCATGGAACCACCCACAGCAATATTACAATCAGCATAAATGTACCAAACACCTTCTAGATTCTGTGGCAATTCTATCTATTGATATAAACAAGCAAGTACAAGACCCAAAAAAAACCAGTTGCCATCAAGTTGATTCCAACTCATGTAACCCCATTTGTGTCAGAGTACAACT
>NW_004444073.1:731799-732609 GCF_000243295.1 Trichechus manatus latirostris | reverse complement strand
TGCACCACCCAGAGACTCCAGAAGACCCAATAACCCACCCTCAAAATTAATATACATTTTGAAAAAAAGGGCAAATAATATATATAGCATGAAAAAGAACTTTAATATCTCCCAAATAGCAAATATGTTAATTTATGATTGCACATAAAGTGATTCAAGAATTTAGAAGAATATTTTGAAATTTTTCAACTGGAGTAGTCAAGACAGGCTCCACAGAGACAGTGGAATCTTAAGAGAGATTTTGAGGAATCATTTATTTTCTCATAAGGGCTTTTTTCTTCATTTCTGAAGCACCTGAAAGAACACACTGTATACACTGATGTCCTGATCTTCACATAAGAAGTACACTACATGAAGAGGAAAGAGCAAAGTGAATAAAAGCTATAAAGACAAAGGGATAAGAGCTATAAATTACAGTGGGCTGTTGCCATACCACAATGAAATGCCCTAGAATTCAGAGTCTAAATGTGCGTAAAGTAGAAGGGCAGGTGCTTTAGATGAACCAGATACCCAACGTGTCATTAACAAATATGCAAAGGCTCAAACTTTAAATCACACAGATTTTTCTTTTTCACCTGCTAAGATAACACATTGATATCAAGGCACCTGTTCCTGAGTGTGGCTCCAGGGGACTTATTCTCTAACCTGAGGTACATGGCAGCCATAGGCATTGTCTCCAAGTAATCAGCTTTCTTTTAATCATTTTAAAAACTAATACGTACAGCAGTAGCCATTCAATAGACAAGCTACTCTTATCTGTCCTCAGTTGCTTGGAAATTATTCTTCCCTTTGAAGTTTGGGGGCCAGAAG
>NW_004444073.1:727971-729301 GCF_000243295.1 Trichechus manatus latirostris | reverse complement strand
AGCATTTGCTAAAATCTAACACCCTTTCTTGATGAAAACCCTTAAGAAAATTGGAATAGAATGGAAATTCCTAAATATGATTCAGGGCATATATGAGAAGCCAATAGCTAACATTATAGTTATTGGAGAAAAGACTGAGAGCTTTCCCCTTGAAATCAGGAACAACACAAGGGTGCCCACTCCCAGCGCTTCTATTCAATATTGTATTAGCAATCCTAGCCAGAGCAGTAAGACAAGTAAAAGAAATAAAAAGTATCCAGATTGGTAAAGAAAAAGAAAAATTATCTCTATTTGTGGATGATACGTTCCTACATATAGAAAATCCCAAAGAGTCCACAAGAAAATTTCTACAGCTAAAAGAAGAATTCAGTAAGTTGCAGGGTACAAGGTCAACAAACCAAAATCAGTTGAGTTTCTATACATCAGCAATGAGAAACCTAAAAGGAAAATTAGGAAAACAACTCCATTTACAATAGTATCTAAGAGAATATATAATACCTAGGGATAATTACAATCAGACACATGAAGGATTTATACAATAAAAACTATAAAATACTGCTGAAAGAGATTAAATAAGTCTTAAATAAATGGAAAGATGTTCTATATTCATGGATTGGAAGACTTAATATTGTTAAGATGTCAACACTACCCAAAGTGATCTATAGATTCAATGCGATCCCAATCCAACTTCCAAGTGCCTTCTTTAGAGAAATAGAAAAACCAATCCTCAACTTTATATGGAATGGCAAGAGCCCCCGAATAGCTAAAGCATTGTTGAAAGAGAAGAACAAAGTAGGAAGACTCACACGTCCTGATTTTAAAACATACTACACAGCTACAGTAATCAAAACAGCCTCATACTGGTATAACAACAGACATACAGACCAATGGAATAGAATTGGGTGTCCAGAAATAAACCCACACATCTATGATCAAGTGATATTTGACAAGAGTACTAAATCCATTTGATGGGGAAAGAAGAGTGTCTTTAATAAATGGTACTGGGAAAATCGGATTTCCACATGCAGAAAAAATGAAACAGGATCCATGCTCATACCATACACAAAAACAAATTCAAAATGGATTAAGGACCTAAATGTACAAACTAAAACCATAAAATTCTTAGAAGAAAAAGCAGGGGCAACACTGTCAGGCCTAGCTCTCAACAATGGGTTATCTAACATAATAACAAAAGCATAAACAGCAAATGATGAAATAAATAAATGGGACCTCATAAAAATTAAAAACTTTTGTTTATCAAAAGACTTTACCAAAAAAGTGAAAAGCCAAGCTGGCAGACTGGGAGAATATCTTTAGAAACCATATATTC
>NW_004444073.1:726366-727563 GCF_000243295.1 Trichechus manatus latirostris | reverse complement strand
AAAAAAAAAGAAAATAACAAATGTTGGCGGGAATGTGGGGAAATCAGAACTTTACCCATTGCTGGTGGGAACGCAAAATGGTACAGTTTTTATGGGAAATAGTGTGGTGATTCCTAAAAAAACTAAAAACAGAACTACCATATGACCTGGACACTCTAGGTATATACCCAAAAGACCTGAATGCAGAGACTTAAAAAGAGACTTGTACACCAATGTTCATTGCAGCACTATTCACGATAGCCAAAAGGTGGAAGCAACCTAAATGTCCATCAGCTGATGAATGGATAAATAAAATGTGGTACATACGTACAATGGAATACTACTCAGTCAGTAGAAGACATGAAGTCTTGAGAAATGCTACAGTATGGATGGCGCTTGAAGACATTGTGTTGAGTGAAGTAAGTCAATCACAAAAGGATAAATACTGTATGACCTAACACATAAAAATACAAGAAAAGGCAAATGTATAGAGACCAAAGTTTATTAGTGTTTACCAGGGGTAGGAGGGAGGTGGGGAAAATAGGTTAAAGGTGATGGAAAAACCACATTGATTAAGGGTAGAGTGGCACAGCCAATTACTGTAATTGCTGTCAAGTTGTACACCTGTAAAAAATTGAACTGGCAAAAGCTGTGTGTTAGATATCTCTTAGTTATCTAGTGCTGCTAGAACAGAAATACCACAAGCAGATGGCTTTAACAAAGAGAAATTTATTCTCTCACAGTCAAGGAGGCTGGAGTCTGAATTTAGGGCACCAGCTCCAGAGGAAGGCTTTCTCTCTCTGTCGGTTCTGGGGGAAGGTCCTTGTCATCAGTCTCCCCCGGTCTAGGGGCTTCTCAGCACAGGGACCCCAGGTCCAAAGGATGCACTCTGCTCCTGGTGCTTCTTTCTTGGTGGAATGAGATCCCTTCCCTCTCTGCTTGCTTCTCTCTTTTACATCTAAAAAGAGACTGACTCAAAATACAACCTATTCGTATAGATTAAGTCCTGTCTCATTAACATAAGTGTCTCTAATTTTGCCTCACTAACATCACAGAGGTTAGGATTTACAACACATAGGATAATCACACCAGATCACAAAATGGTGGACAGCTACACATTACTGGGAATCATGGCCTAGCCAAGTTGATACACATTTTGGGGGGACACAATTCAATCAATAACAGATATATTTACAACAATGACAAAAAAAAAAAAAA
>NW_004444073.1:693114-726266 GCF_000243295.1 Trichechus manatus latirostris | reverse complement strand
TTCCTTGGTTTGGAGGTTTAGGGTCATGGTTTCATGGGACATCCCGGTTAATTGGACTAATAACGTGTTTAGTGCTTCTGTTCTACCTCCTAGTTCGTTGTGTAGTGCCTGGGGTCTTAAAAGTTTGCAAACAGTCATCAAAGGAACAAGAACTGGTCTCTACTCACTTGGAGCAACAGAGGAAGAAGGAGAGTCAGGAAAAGGAAGAGAATATGGAATGTGTGGCTAATTGCCTCCATGAACAACTGCCTCCTGTCATGATACCAGAAGAAATCGTTGGTGCCCGGATCCCATTACTAAACATTTTCATCAAGGATTCCATAGAAGAATTCTGATCAAAAAGGGAAAAATGCAGAAGAGAATTTCAAATTCTCATGGACTCTAGACTTTCTGGAGCCATGGAGGGTAGATGAACCCACGAAATTATTGCCCTAAGATAATCTTTTAACTTCCAACCAAAAAATCCCCTGAAGTCATCTTAAAACCGAACAATAGCTTAACTAGTAAAAACTGTTAATGCCTTGAGCATTATGATCTTGTTTTTTTTTGGCAGGGGGAGGGAGGGTTTCTTAGGGCCATAGTTTCTGTGGTTCCTCCAGTGTCTATCAGACTAGTAAAAATAAAAACCAAACCCACTGCCGTTGAGTGGATTCTGACTCATAATGAACCCATAGGACAGAGTAGAACTGCCCCATAGAGTTTACAAGGAGTTGCTGGTGGGTTCAAACTGTCGACCTTTTGATTAGCAGCTATAGCTTAACCACTACACCACCATGGCTCCATCAGACCAGTAGGTCTGGTCTTTTTATGGATTTGTTATTGTATAGTTTTCTCCCGCACTGCCCAAGGCCCTCTATTGTGATCCTGGTCAGAGCAGTTGGCATTATGCCCTTTTAAGAACTATCTATTTGGGATCAAAATGACAACAGCAACTGGAAAGATCAGATAGAAACCTCAGTGGGCAGTGAGTTTATGTTAATGAGGGAGGAACAACTCAGAAAAAGGGGCGAGAATGGTTGCACAACTCACAGAATGTAATCAATGTCACTAAATTGTACATGTAGAAACTGTTGAACTGGTGTATGTTTTGCTGTGGATATTCTCAACAACAACAATAAAATTTAGACGGGGAAAAAAAAGAAAACCTCTTGAGCAGGTGTGAACACAATAATGTGGCACTCCCTGGAGTCTCCCGTGGAGAATCAGATAAGAGTGGTGTACAAAGCAGCCACTGAGACAGCAAAAAGGCAAGGTGACTTCGTCTTGGGAATTCACATAACCAAGTCTGACGAGAACTCATCAGTTTTCCCACATTAACAAACACCAAGCGACAGGGGAGTTCCAGGCTTCCCTAGGGTGAAGACAGATGCACAGCTGTAGAATGAACAATCCAGTCCACTTTTTTATCCTCCTGAATCTACCTTTCCATGGGGAAACAGCTCTGAAGGCTTCTATGTAGTCGCTGTTGCTTCTGCTGAAATTTAGGGGAGAAAGTTTCTAACCCAAGCTTTTTCATCCTTGGCACTATCGGCTTTTGGGGCTGGATAATTCTTTGCTGTAGAAGGCTTCCCTGTGTTTTCACCAGTATCTTTGGACTCTGCCCATTAGATGCCAATAGCACACTCTTCAGTCCCGACAATCAAAAATGTCTCCAGATACTGCCAAATGTTCCCTGGGGGCAAAATCACCAGGGCTGAAAGGTGATGAACTAGTACATCATCTAGGCAGATTCTAACGA
This sequence comes from Trichechus manatus latirostris, assembly GCF_000243295.1. Classification (NCBI taxonomy): domain Eukaryota; kingdom Metazoa; phylum Chordata; class Mammalia; order Sirenia; family Trichechidae; genus Trichechus; species Trichechus manatus. Next base: position 724,528 of record NW_004444073.1, on the reverse strand, counting down.
TAAAGCCAACCCATTGTTACACTTGGAATGGTATCAGTAGTCATATATATTGGTAAGGTATCAATAGTCTCTCCAAGAAACACGAGGGCCAACCTTTGGTCCCAAAACAGAAATACATTTTTAAACTCTAGCCAACAAATTTCTATTTCCCGATAAGCTTCACTTCCTCCAGAACAGCCCTTGTCCACTAGACTGTTCTTGTAGACGTCTCCCTACCACACTTGGAGCATGCCAGGTCCACATGACATCCACAGTCATATCCCCAAGGCTGCGGGAGGCCTTTAATGCAGGGTTGTTGAATGAATGCCAGTCCTCCCAGAATAATATCTCATTAGCGCTACCGGCAGTAAAACCTGTCTCTAGAGTTGTCAAAATCACCCAAGAAAATACTTTAAGTTGCCCAGTAAATATAGGCTACGTGCATTTGTTCAGACAGCCTGGTGTAGCAATTCTTAAGTAAATTAAAGCATAAGAGCCACTAAGTGAAGAAACAAAAGGGAAGTCTACGCTGAAGGCAGATCCCTGGGTGCCGCGCAAAGGGTTTGCGCTCGACTACTAACTGAAAGGTTGGTAGTGTGAACCAACCAGTGGCACCGCAGAAGAAAGGTCTGGTAATCTGCTTCTGTAAAGATTATAGTCAAGAAAATCCTATGGAGCTCTGTTCTAGTCTGTAACACAGGAGGCTGCCAGCAGTCAGAATAGACTTGATGGCAACAGGATTGGTTTCGGTCTGCACATGGCTCGACATTCCAACCATGATTCCTTTTAAGGTTAATTATCAAATTCCTGGAGGAGACTAAGGAATTGGGGGAGAATTCTAAAATGCTCCTGCTTGCTTGCTCAATTTACTTTCTTCCATTTTAACATTAAGATTCTATAACCTTAATATACATGTTAATGGCTTGTTTATAACTGAATAATGAAATGAGATACAAGAGTCATTTCGGAGTTGGGAGTTAGTTTCTAATGTTTGCATTTAAGTTACATTTGACTCCATAACCCCTGAGCAAGGTGAGCTTTTCAAATTCATTCTTCTACTGAATGTCTCCTGATTAGCTTTGGGTCACGTTTCCAAGACAACGGAGAGATCTTGCTCTCGGTTCTCAACTACAAGTCTGTGTATCTCTACTTATTGTTCTTTGCCCAAAGTCCTGCATGCCTCCATTTGTTTGAATTATTACAACTCACCTCACTATGGCCTCTTCCTGATCTCTGACATTTCTACATGTTTTTCCAGGCTGCTTCATTAGGCCTTGGATTTCAGAAAGTTCCAAATACCTGATCCATTTTTTTTCCTCTGAATTTCCTATAGTTTTGTCTTTTGGTTCCTGCAATTGCTTAAACCTTTTTGTCCTATTTTTAGTCGTTCTGTTGCACCAGCAAACCCTGCCAAGGAAAAATAGCAGAATCATCAAGCCTGTATGGCTGTTCCTGTAAGGAGTTGTGTGATTGGAAAGCTAACACTCTTTCCTCTGGTGAACTGTGAGCTTCCTCAACAGCATGGAGAGTGCCTGACAGATGGGCCAGTGGAGGCTGAAAGGCAGATCAATGGGAGAGAAACACCAAGCAGCTGGAGAAACAATTTGCTTGAACTCCTTTGTCCTTCCTTCCTCCCCAGGAAAGCTGCCCCCTGCCCCACTGGCATCCTTATCTACTAGTGACATATAATGATTTTATAATGACTATGGGGTAGTGGGGAAGGAGCTGCTATTCCCCTTTTTCAAATCTTGCGTGGACTCTGATAGAAAACGAAATAGATAACGTTTTTTGTTTGTTTCAAGGTAGAGAGGGAAAGGGTCCCCCGGAAAGGGTGCCCCACTGAAAGTACACACTGTCTACTCCCTCTCTTTGTACTGATCTGTTTTCCTTGGGCTTTACTGATTTCCCCTGGGGGAAAATGCCTTGCATGGTGGAGTCCCTGGGTGGTGCAAACAGTTAACACACTAGGCTGCTAACCGAAAGGTTGGGGGTTTGAGTACCCAAAGGTACCTCAAAAGAAAGGCCAGGTGATCTACTTCTGAAAAATCAGCCATTGAAAACTCTACAGAGCACCGTTCTATTCTTAGACACATGGGGTGTCCATGAGTTGGAGTGCACTCAATGGCAACTGGTGGCCTTGCATGGTACACTGCACCTCAATAAGGCCCTTGGAAACAGACTTGGATAAATGGATAAACGTTTTGTCTCTTCTTTGTGCTACATACATCCTTCTTAATCCAAACAGACTGATAATATCTCAACATCCTTACTGTCTAGGTCCCAAACTACAGTTAAAGAACAGGTACTGTCAGCTCGACGTTATTCAGGTTGTGCTGATCTAGGTTTGCTGAACCCTGTCCTTGCTACCCTTCCCAAACATGTTTCAGGGGGGCCGACATTCTTCTTTCTGAGTCACATGGGTGAGCACTGACTGTCAAGGAAGACCATGGGAGCAGGACTCACAGGCACGTGCCCCCCTGGACTGGAAGGTCCAGATGGAACAATACCCAGTGAGGGTGCCATTTCAGTCTCTCTGTCTCCATCAGGGACCTGACGGCCATTCTGAGAACAGCAGAGGGCCAAGGAGGAAGCTTTAAGGCTTCAGAAATGAGGATCACTATGCAAAATATAAGCATTCAAAAGAAAGCAAGGAAAAGGGAGAGCTGAATCACATGTGGAAGCCCAGTGCTCCATTTTCTGTACGTGCTGCTGACAAAACCCACATATGATAATCTTGGTACTAACTCGGCCCACTTATTTGTCGGGTGTGAAAATGTGCTACTAGATACTATAGGCTTGCAATATGATGGAAACCTGCAGAGAAAAGTCCCTGCTTTCACACTGTCTTGAATTACCATCATGAAGGCTATGGGACGGTTGCAAGAAAGGGACTGAGAGGCAGGAGCTTAGAACAGGCACTGAGCTGGGCACTGAATACAGACTTCCTCACTTCATCTCCACCCAGCCCTGACTAATAGGGGTTACTATTTGCAGTAAATGAATGAAGATACTGAATCTTAGCAAGTTTAAATAACTTCCCCAAATATTTACATACTCTCAGAGCGGTCAAGGCCTCTCCAGCACGATAAGAAAGAGACTAATGATTTGATACAAAGCAGGTTAAAAACTTCTGCATTCCAAAAAGCAATCTGAGAAAATATTTGCAACAAACGTGACTCAATCTGGCATAAATATCCTTAATAAAGATCCCTTATAAATTTATAAGAAAAAATGGATATCCTAAAAAAAAGAAAAAGGGCAAAGATATACACAAGCAATCCACAGAGGAGGAAATGTATGATCAATTAATACCCCAAAAAGGTGACCTTTAATAGTAATAAGAGAAATGCAAAGTAAGACAACAAAAGCACACCATTTCTGCCTATCGTACTGGCAAGGAAAAAAATGCTTGCTGATGGTGAGGATGTAGCAAAAATACTCTCATGCACTGTTACGATCAAGAAAAAATAAAAAAATAAAAAGCAAAAACCCTTTACCTGACTACAATATATGAAATACATTTATTTTTAATCCACAAAATTGGGGGCAATGAATTTAGTCATTAAAATTTCTGTTCTCACAAAACGTCTAAGGCAGGGTTTCTCAACACTAACGACATTCTGGACTGGCTAATTCTTTGCTGTGAGGGGCCATACTGTGCATTGTAGGGTGTTTGGCAGCGTTGATGGCCTCTCCCCACTAGATGCCCGTAGCACCTCCCCAACTATGACAATCAAAATGACATTCCCAGACATTGCCTTGCCAAACGTCCCCTGGGGGGCAAAATCACGCCTGGTGAGAACCACTGAACTAAGATAACTGATTGGAATCTTGCTTTAAAAAACAAACAAACAAAAAAACCTCCTATGTAGACCAACTTTGTGAAGTGGCATTGATTGTCACAAGTATAATGCTTTAACTGCAATAAAGGGAGATGAGATGTAGAGAAAGCCTCAGCTGAAGAAAAAAAAAAAAAATTTAAGACACTAAAAAACAATAGGAATGGAAAGTCAATGTAAAAACTTGAATATCGCAATACTACTTAAGGAAAATTTTGTAATGTTTTCTTTACTCTAGCACTTTTTCCTCACACAGAACTACATCCAGCTCTGGTAGCTTCTGGGTTTTGTCCGTCCACAGCAAGCTTTTCCATGTCTCATTTGTGAGTAGTAGACCTACCCCACTGGCTATTGCCAATGTTATGTGGCCAGGCTGGCCCATGAGTGTCCATTTCCCTGGTAACAGTGATTGGTCCAAGGAATACACGCATTATCCAAGCAAATCAGTTCCGGGGACTGACCTATGAGGGCGGGGAGGAAAGAGGCCTCTCTTTCTGCCAGGAGTTGTTAAGCTGAACTGTTGGCAGCCATGTTCCCTCCATGCAATAAGAAGGAATGAGGCAAACACTCAAGGAGAAGCAAAGACAAACAGGAAAAATAGAAAAAAGAGAGGAGGAATCATAACAATGTTGAGTTTCCAGTTCCCATCATTTTTTTTCAGTTCTCTGAGCTTCCCTAATACACTCTTCCTAGATATTAAAAAAAAAAAAACTGCCTTCAAGTCGATTCCGACTCATAGTGACCCTCTAGAACAGAGTAGAATTGCCCCATAGAGTTTCCAACAAGCTCCTGATGGATTCGAACTGCCGACCTTTTGGATAGCCACCGTAGCTCTTAACAACTATGCCACCAGAGTTTCCTTTCTAGATATATGAACCAATAAACTACCCTTTATGCTAAGTGAGTTTGAGTTAGGCTTCTATCACTTGTACTTGAAAAACTCCTAACTAATACATCAACCCTAACATATCTGCTCACTACTCAGAGTTATTATCTTGTCATTCCCTTAAGAGATGACAGGCACATAAAACACAAATTGAGGTTGCACAGCCTAACCTTGCAGCCAAGCTGGAATGATTTTTGGCTCCAAATTCTGGAACTCATAAACCTCCCAGTCCACATGTCTGATGTAGCCCTTGGTGCCTAGTGACTGCCTTTCTTCTCCAGGACCCCTAAAAGTCAGGCATGGATTTCAGGAATTCATCTTAGGCCATCACTTCCCAATCACCATTATTTCTTTGAGAGGTTAATAAATGCTATGGATGGAATGATAGCTAATAATGACTCATATGTGTTCTAGTTCATGTGCTACATACTTTTCATAACAATCTTATGAGGTAAGGACCATTGCTAGTCCATTTTACTGACAAGGAAACTGTGATTCAGTCTTGCCCAAAGTCTCACATCCACAGAAGGAGACCAGCCAAAACTCAATCCACATCTGTCTGACTGGAAAGCCCATGTTTTTAATCACAATACTATACTTTTAAAAGGTTCCTTTACTGCAAGACTTCTCAGGGCCTTTAGTGTACTGTAAGGTCCCTGGGTGGCACAAACAGTTTGCACTTGACGACTAACCAAAATGTTGGCAGTTCGAACCTATTCAGCGGAGCCATGGAAGAAAGGTCTGGTGATCTGCTTCTGTGAAAATGACAGCCAAGAAAACTCTATGGAGTGGTTCTACTCTGGAACACATGGGGTCACCATGAGTTGGAATGGACTTCGCAGCCACAGTTTTGGGTTTCTTCTTCTTTTTTTGTTTTGGTTTAGTATATGTGTACCGTGAATCTCCATCATGTGTCCCACAATATTTCCCAAATGTATTTATCCAGAAAATGATTTTTCCCCCATGATGCATCTTGTGGCAATGGTTTCTTATGGGGTACACTTTGGGAAATGATGATTTGAGACCATTTGCCTCCTCTGTTTTTCAGGAAAAAAGAACTTCTGAATAGTCTTGGCCAGAAGTGAAGTGGAAAGTAGCAGAGAAAACTCTTTCCTTCAGTCCCATGTTGAATTATCATCACCTGCATCTTTGGGAATGTCTCCAGAAAAGCAGCCCAAAGACAAATTCCTTTGAGTAATTCTTTCCAATTCACCAGGACAGTAAAATTTCAGTGAACTGTAGCTTCTACTGTGCAAACTACCAGAAGGCGAAGAGTAAAAGAAACTGAATACTTTTAGTTGTGTTAACTTGAATCTGAATATCTCGCTCCCTACTTTAAAACTGCGGATGGTGACTCAGGACCTATAACACATAAACCTTACATAGACTAGCTCCAGTCCACCTCCAAGAACCCCCAGTGTTTCCCTTTTCCACCAATTGCTCTCTGTTCCCCTCTCCCACATACACACACAATGATTCTCTAAGTCAGACATGCAAATAGGGTTTCTCTTAAGACCATCAACAGCCTATTTGCAATGGCTACTGGTTGGCACTGCTTAAAGAGAGCAACTATCCAGGCTCACTAGGTCAGCATCAATTATCCACGTGTGCCACAGGCTACTGAGTGTAGGGTGAGATTACTTGGGACAAAAACTTGCTATCTTTTTCCCATGCACATCAAGCAGTTACCTGTTTACCTGAGCATGCCACATTCTGTGCCTCCCCCACCTTTGTGCACACTGTTCCCTCTACCTTGAATGTCCTCCCCTCTCCCCCTGGGTGGTATGAATGGTTAACACACTCGGCTGCTAACCAAAAGGCTGGAGGTTCAAGTCCACCCAGAGGTGCCTCAGAAAAAGGCCTGGTGATCTACCTCCAAAAAATCAACCATTGAAAATCCTATGGAGCACAGTTCTACTCTTCCACCCATGGAGTCACCATGAGTCAGAGTCGCAACTCAATAGCAACTGGTACTGGTCAGTCTGCTTCAAAAATTCCTACCTACTCTTCGAATTCATCTCATGCGCTAGCTCCTCTGAGCAATTTCCCTGATCCCATAGCCTTCCAAGCTAAAAGTAACCGCCCCAACACCTGTCTTCCATGGTGCTTACAACCACGCATTAGAGCACATTTTGGCATCTTATCATATTAATTTGGAGCCCTGGTGGCTCAGTGGTTAACAGCTTGGCTGCTAACCAAAAGGTGCCAGTTCGAATCCACCAGCTGCTCCTTGGAAACAATAGGGGGAAGTTCCTCTCTGTCCTGTAGGGTCGCTGTGAGTCAGAATTGATTCTACAGCAACAGGTTTGTTTTTGGTTTTATCATACTAGTTTATATGAGTTCCCAGAGGGTAAGGATGGTATGTTATTCATCTCTAAACCTCCAATCCAGACCAGATAGCATGGCAAGGAGCAGCAGCTCAATAAATATTTTTCAGACAAGTGAATGAATGAATTAATCACTTTTTCCTTAAAAGCAAATTTAAAAAGAGATTTAAAAAAATATGAAGGATTACTCAAGCCACTGATGCATTTATTTCTAAAATCTAGAATTTTTGCACAGAAAGCCTCAGGCACTTCTTCAGCAGCAGCTACTCACTGTCTCATGGGACAGAGACAGAAAGTGAGCCTCTCAGAGGTGAGAGAGGGCCTATCCCAGATTCCTTTTCCTCCTGGAGAAATTCTGTGGAAAATAGGATGAGATCCATGCTGCTGATTGTCTTTCCTTCACTCAGAGTGCCAGCACTTTGGGAATCAGCATATCAACTGCAAAGTTCATTATTTTACAAACACAGGCACACACTTCCTCTCTTGTGCTGTTTTTTGGATATTTGCTTTTCAAATTCCTGTTCAGCTGTTGTAACGCCAATGACTGCCCCCCTCCTCCCCACAAGCCCTGTCACTAGCTGATGTGTGCTGACACTCCCCCACAGAGGAGGCAAAGCTCTGGCCCAGCTCCCTATCTCTGCACCCAGACTCCTGGCCACAGGAAATGCTGGCGCTTTAACATCATCCTGGTGAGCCAAGCTCTTGAAGTTTCCAAACCTGCTGATCAAAAAAACAATACGCGAAACTTCCTTCTCCACCCCTCTCCAGCAATGGCAGAACTCTAAACGCCACCCTAGGAAATTTGACTGCATCAGATTACCACTTGGGGCCTTCAGCAGAACAGAGTCCTGTGCTAAACTTCCACCAGCTTCCACCTGACAGCTTGCGCGCACAGAATTAGTCATTCTGAACGGCAGTGCATGCATAATGCAACACGGGCCACAGCCACACTCACGCAGGACGGCATTAGCCTCCGCCTCGCTCTCTCTCCCTTAGGTCCTTTAAGTTTTATTCCTCTGATGAGGGCAGCTTGTGACTAAGTGTGAGAGCTCTGGGGTCAGATGTGGGCCTGGGTGTTAATCCGGGCTCTGCCACTCCCAAAGCTCTGTGACTTGGGGCAAATGACTACAAAACCTTTCTGTCCTCACTGTCCTCATTTGTAAAAATGGAGCAACAGTGGTACCTTTCTCATCAGATTCTTGCGAAGATTAAATATATGTAAAGCAGTGAGAATAATGCTTGCTCTCGGCTGATGATGTAGTAACAGGTGTGGAGAATCTGGATGAGAAGAACTGGGGGAACAATAGTCTCATCTAATAAAACACACAAAGGTCCCACTGCACGGTAATCCTTTTTTTGCCCTAAGTATCTTAATAGGACTGGACAAACCATTATGAGAGTAAAGAAGAAAGAATAATTTTAAGTCCAGGGAGCTGTTAGAGAGTTGATGCATTTTTTTTTTTCCCAGAGTTTTAAAGGATGAGTAGAAGTTTCTAGGTAAATGACTGGGTTGGGGAGGAGGGTTAAGGATAAGATCATTAGATGATGGACGTGCATTGCAAAGGCAGGTGGTCACAGAGAATTAGCAGAGCACACACTTGGATGGAACTGAAGAGACTCATTTTCTCTCCTAACAACAGGCCTACTTCCCTGAGAACAGAGAGGTGGCTGGGATTTGACTCTTCTAGAGCCTTTCTCCCCAGACAGAAGTAGATGTTATCTTGGTTATGAGGCAGTTAAGGGTGCCTGAAGAAAGACCAAAGGCGTCCTCTGTCCTCTGCACAGAAGGGACTTGCCCTGCTATTGCTGCACAACTCCCCCAACTGCACAGTGACATCACCCCACCCCACCCCCGCTCTCTTCTGTGTGAGGGAAAGATCCATTAAGCCACCCTACTCACCAATTTCTTTTTCCGATTAGCCAGTGAGTGGCCCAAAAGTACTGATGTTGCACCCAGCAAGCTGAGAGAGGGTAGACACACTTCACGTAGGGCCCGGTAAGTCCTTGGCTCAGCCGCTCCCCAGGAACCCTGGTTTTTGTGGGTATTAAAACACTGTGTGGAGCCCTGGTGGCACAGTGGTTTAGAGCTATGGCTGCTAACCAAAAGGTTGGCAGTTCGAATCCACCAGCGGCTCCTTGGAAACCCTATGGGGCAGTTCTATTCTGTCTTACAAGGTTGCTATGAGTCAGAATCAACTCAACGGCAACGGGTTTTTTAAGACACAGTGGGGCCAGTGATTGCTCAACTGCACTCATGGCTGTGTCTTATCAGGCTTCTGAGGTTTAGAAATGTTTCTCAGCAAAAAATCCAGTTAGAAAACATGAATTTCTCCATTTTCAGGTCCTTAGCTATTTCAGCGCTCTGGTGTTAGGCACAATTCCACGCCCACCAGCCAAACAAACAAAAACAAAAAACCTATAGATTCTCCCCTCTTAAATCTCTTTTACTCCAGAAGGCTCTGTCAAAAACTCCTTGGGTTTTATGATACAAATCCCCTGCCTCTAGTTTTTATCTGAGTTCCCCCACAAGTTTGCTATAATCTATCTTAAGATAAAGCACCATCAAGATCCATACCGTCAGCATGGACCTATGGCCAGACTTTGAAGAGTTTTTCACAAACACCAAGATGACCCAGTGGCCATGCAGGAGTAGTGATGAACAGAAGGATGGCTGCCTGAGGGGCCACTCCTTTATAGACACACAGTGGTGTCACTAGGGGAGTACAGACCATACCCGGTGACACTGTCAGAGGGGTGACATCAAAATATCTGTAAAGTTTTTGTGCAATGTTTCAGCAGAAATTTATTATTTTTTAATAGAAATATCCCTGTAGTTAGTTGTAACCACAAAAACATTTTTCATAAGCCCAGCTTTCATGTATCAATATACCTACAAGGCTAAAACTCTGCTATTACTTTTTGAACCTTCTAATGCGCTCCAGTCAGAGCTGTCATTATTAACCAATTACAACGACGCTTCGAATCATGTAGTTTCATCTGCTCGTGCTGTAAGCACACACTGTTGTTTCCATTGCTACTGGTGTTCACGATACAATATTGTGGTAATAGAGCCCTGGTGGCACAGTGGTTAAAAGTTTGGCTGCTAACCAAAAGGTAAGCAGTTCGAATACACGAGCCGCTCCTTGGAAACCCTATGGGGCCGTTCTACTCTGTCGTATAGGGTCACTATGAGTGGGAATCAACTTGACAGCAACGAGTTATTGTGGTAATTAGTATTTCTGACCCCATCTCAATAATGTTTTTGAGACTGAAGTAGTAATTACAGGAAAAGGAGTGATATACAGGAATTACAGTTTATGCGTAACATTAGTACAAAAGACATTACTAAGGATTCTGTATGGTCTGGTACAGGAGGAGGTCCATGGGCTGGGGGGAGGTGACACCATGATTTACTGCACTGGGTGACACCAACCCTAGTGATGCCATTGTATACATAAGACGAATTCAGGAATTCCCTGCCAGGCTGATTTAAAAAATAAAACCAGAAATGCTAAATGACAGCGTGTGGCGTAAATTTGGGGTAAAGCCGATCTGCAGTTCTAATCTGAAGGCCAGTATTACAGCTTGCATCCTCAGCTTGCCTATCTGCTTCATGTAACCCCCAGGATGACATTCTGAATGCATTTTCTTAAATGCTCATTTTCTCCTCTCTTTAGTTTGAGCAGAGCTTCCCGGTCTGTACTCACTGGGAGCTGGTGAAATTAATAGGCTGATAAAAGGAAAACTGATAGGCGGACTCCCAAACCAATGTTGGCATTTTACTAACTGAGTAGCTTTCGTTTCTCTTCTTTCCTCAATTAACAGGATGCTGATAACTTAAAATTCATTTTTTCTGCACTCAGTTCTAGCAAATAGAAGACAATCTGCTAGTATCTGCTGTGATAAGGACTCAGTAATGCAAAAAAAGCCCAAAAAACAAAAAACTAGTAACAATAAAAAACAACCACTAAAAAAAAATAAAGATGAAAACTGTGAAAAAAATTAGAAAAGCCCACCAAGCATCTTAACATTTTACAATTACTCTATACTTTGCAATGTTTAAGAAAAAGCCAGGAATTATAAACCCTTGTGGAACACTTGAATTTTGCTGACAGGTTTGATAACGGATGCAGACTCTGGGACCTAATTATCTGAGGCATGAATTTGATGAGTGAGGTCAAAAGAAACCACTTTCCACTTGACACCTAAGAACCTTACTTTTAGCTTTTCAAGTCAAGGCCAACTACTCCAAACTTTATAGAGGCAAGATGGTATAAGGAAGAGAACAAGTTTTGGAGTCAGACAAACATGGATTTGAATGCAAAAATGGGTAATGTTCTAAGCCAGTGCACACAATTGCCAGGTTGGTATTTTGCTTCTGACTACAAGGAAAACAGACTGGAATGGGTCAAGGATAGGCGTTGTACAGCTTGGTAAAAAAGCAAATGATAATAGTGACTTGGGCTGGGGTGGTGGCACTGGTGATGGAGAAAGTGATGGATTTAAAAACTACTTAAAAAATGAAAATCAAAAAGATGTAGAACAAAATTCTAACTCATAAAAAAAAAAGACCAGATTTACTGGCTTGACAGACTGGAGAAACCCTGAGAGTATGGCCCCTGGACACCTTTTTTCAGCTCAGTGGTGAAGTCACTCCCGAAGTTTACCGTTCAGCCGGGGATTGGACAGCCTCATAAAACAAAACAGGACTAATGAGGCACAGCAGTCCAGGTACAAGGACTAGTAAGCAGGAGGGGACAAGAAAATTGGCGATAGTGAACCCAAGGTTGAGAAGGGACAGTGTTGACATGTCGTGGGGTTGTTAACCATTGTCATAGGGCAATATGTGTACTAACTGTTTAATAAGGAACTATTTGTTCTGCAAACCTTCATCTAAGGAAAAAAAAAAAAAAAAAAAAAAAATTACCTATGCGAGACCAAATTGACAACAACAACTCAAAAGGTTTGATGGGAAGCCTAGGGGAGAGTGAGTTGAAGATAATGGTGATGGAATAATTTGGAAAAGGATAGTGAGAATAGCAGCACAACTGGAAGAATGTAATTGATGTCACTGAATTGTACATGTAGAAACTTTTGAAATGGTGTAACTTTGGCTATGCATATTTTCACCAAAAAAAAGGGTCCTCCAAGGTTGAGAAGGGAGAGTGTTGACATGTCGTGGGGTTGTTAACCAGTGTCATAAAACAATATGTGTACTGCCTGTTTAATGAGAAACTATTTGTTCTGTAAACCTTCATCTAAAATTTTTTTTAAAAAACAGCTAAACAGGAGTGATGAGACACAGTGGAGACACAGTGACTATGAAGTTGTGCAATACCTTTCGGTAACCCATCACATGATAACCAAAATCTTCCTTAAAGTTTAGCTTGTGCAAAAATCTAACTTCAGTCAACGTGTGTTGGCCCTTGCTCTTATTCCTGAGAAATAATCCTTGGAATGTCTTGAGTAGCTGAGGTGCCTTTATTATTGAGCAACTCCACGCAATTACTTCAAAACAAGGGTGAGAATGTAAGGGAGAAGGTAAACTAGTTTAATGAAAACCGAACAACCAGAAGTGAAATAATGAGATTGTTCTGACATTGCTAGAATGTAAACTATGTAACTGAACAATGTGTGTAGAAATTATTGAATGGAAACCTAAATTGCTGTGTAAACTTTCACTGAAAACACAATAAAATATTTTTTTAAAAAAGAACTCCAGACAACACATGAGAATTTGTGCAAATGAACAGAGGCTGGCCAGGCCACAAACAACACTTGGTGGCCATGTCAAGTAACCTTAAGAAGAGCAAGGAGCATGATATGAATTAATTATGCAAAGACTAGCCCTTTAATTTTTTACTGTGTATTTCCTCTCTTTTCTACTTAAGAAACTCACTGTAACTGGCCTAAGATAAGTCTCCTTGTTTGCCTAAACAATCTGTCTCCCTGTATGCACAAGAATTAGTTGCTCAAATAAACTCTAGAGCTTAAAAAAAAAAAAAAAAAGTGTACTGTTTAATGAGAAACTATTTGTTCTGTAAACCTTCACCTAAAGTACAATTTTAAAAGAAATTTAAAAAATGAAAATCAACAGGAATTAATGACGGACTGGATATCGGGGAAAAGGGAGAAGCTGGAATGAAGGATGACCCAGAATTCTGGCTCACATAATAGAATGGATAGGGCATCTTTTACAGAAATAGAACTACTCGAAATAGAAGACTGCACTCCCAGCCAACTGGCTGACCACTATCAAGTCAATGGGTGCGTGGACTCATCTAAAGATCTGGTGGTAAAGTCTAAGCCATTAGCACAAGAGACTCCCCTCGTACTCACCTCCACCTTGTAGACGTATCTGTTTTACTGCAGCTTCCATCTAAAGTGCCTGGCTATTTCTTTCTTGAAAGGTTGGGAGGCAGCAGAGTATAGCAGTTATAGCCACAGACTGAACTCACACTGCATGTATTCTAATACTATTTTCACTATCTCCTAGCCTTGAGGCCTGGGGTAAACTGCTTTCTGTGCCTCAGTTTACTCAACTGTAAAATGGGGAACACAACAGTACCTATCTCGTAGATTTCATAAGATGAGTACAAAGATGATGAGGATAATAGCTAACACTTATAGAACACTATGTGCCACGCACCCTAATTAAATGGTGCGCATGTATTAATTCATTTAATCCTTACTACAGCCCTGTAGGAGCCCGGGTGCTGCAGTGATTAGGAGCTAAGGCCTCTAACCAAAAGGTCAGCAGTTTGAATCCACCAGCTACTCCCTGGAAACCCTATGGGACAGTTCTACTCTGTCTTATAGGGTTGCTATGAGTCGGAACCGACTGGATGGCAACGGGTTTGAGGTTTTTTTGTTTGTTTGTTTGTTTGTTTTTTACAGCCCTATAGTGGCACCATGATTAAAGCACTCAGCTGCTAACCAAAAGGTCAGTGGTTCAAACACACCAGCCCACTCTGCTGGAGAAAGATGTGGCGGTCTACTTCTGTAAAGATTTTATAGCCTTGGAAATCTTATGGGGCAGTTCTACTCTGGAACTGACTCAACAGCGATGGGTTTGGTTTGTTTTTGGTATCATAATCCTCATTCTAAAAATGAGGAAACAGAGACACTGAGAGGAAATCAGCCACTAATTTGGCTAGTTAGCAGTCTAGCCAGTCCAAAGTCTGTGTTCTAAACCGTTACAGTAAACTTTCTCTGACCTTCATATATGCAAAGTGCTTAGAACAGCATCTGGCACAGAGTAAGAGGCTGTAAACCTCAGACCTGATGGTTAAAAGGCAAGTCCTGGCTGTGGAGACCAATACAGTTTGCAAGGCAGAGGAAGGCTTTAAGCACTTCTCATTATTGAACAGTGTTACACCTTCCCACCTTGCAGTTACATAAGATTGATTGTGACTTAGTGAACTTGCTTCTGACTTTGACTCCGTGGACCGGTTATAGCCCAAGAGCTTCAGGCTCAACACAGACTTACTTCTTGATGCTGGGATAAAACCTGTGACTTACTACTACCTCTGAGATTCAGTACTGCAGGAAAAATACTCCCCAACTTGGATCATAATTTTTGGTGCACAAACAGAGATTTCTTCATAGCCTTTATCTTTTTACCTTTACATTTAATAAACTGATAAACTTTTATGTAAGGTGAATATATACTCTCCCCACCCCACGCCCCGAGAGAAAGAACAGAGAGATTCTTTTAGAAGCAGATAACGTGATTTTATTTCCACTGAGAAGGAATAATTTTAATTCACTTCTCTAAATATTAGAGTACAGCTTCAGAACAAGTACTCAAAAGCAGAAATAATCACTTTTTAGTAGTTGGTCCCTGGCATTTAATGAGCTTATGATGACTAAGAACCTAAATAGCAAATAAATCCACTCGTACACAAGAGCGTTCACTGGGAAGTTACATAACAGAAAGTGAAAGTTTATGACCATACCAAAAAACCCCACTGCGTTCAAGATGATTCCTACTCATAGAGACCCTATAGGACAGAGTAGAACTGACCCACAGGGTCTCCAAGGAGTGAACTGCTGACCTTTTGTTTAGCAGCCAAGCTCTTAACCACTGCGTCGCCAGGGCTCCATGTTTATGATACTTACCTGAAATCTTTCTAAAACTGAGGTAGACAACTCAAACATCTACTTAAAAAATTTTTCCAGGCTGAAATGAATTCAGCCACTTACTACAACATATGCTCTGGTGGACAACAGACACAAATTACTCTTTTGAGAAAAATCCAGCATCTGCCTGTGGGTACTCCTTGGAATATTCCCAGGAGAAGATAAGGTGGCTGCCTATTCAAAAGAGGGATCATAATTTAAAAGGGTTTCAACCCAAAACTCAGCTAACCTGCTGGTAACGCATATGTGGTTGAAGTAATTGCAAAGAGTGAAGAGTAACTGCACTCTGCAGCCTTAGCAATAAATATAATGTTGAATTCACTGCCATCTGCAAAGATGGTGATTGTGCTGTTTTCATGAAGAAAATTTTATAAACAATTTTAAGGTTTAATAATAGGAGGCTGGTTTAATAATTTCGGCTAAAGCCATGAGGTAGCATTTATTTTAAAACTCACTTTTTTTTCAAAAATTAATGGCACTAGACAATATTCACAACATATTTTCATTTATATCTATTAACACTTAAATATTAATATTTCTCACACTCACTCCAGTGGCAAGGACTAAGAGCAACTAGAATTCTCATGCATTGCTGGTAAATAGCAGGACCATTTAAAGAAGAATTTTGGCAGTTTCTTATAAATTAAATATACAGTTACCATAAAACCAGAAACCAAACCTTTTACCATCAAGTCAATTTCAACTCATTGCGACCCTACAGGACAGAGGAGAACTACCCCATAGAGTTTCCAAGGAGTGGCTGGTGGATTTGAACTGCTGACCATTTGCTTAGCATCCGAGCTCTTTACCACTGTGCCACCAGGGCTCCATATGACACAGCAATTCCAGTCCTATGTACTTACCTATGAGAAATGAAAACATATCTCTACATAAACAGTTGTATGTAAATGTTCATAGCACCTTGATTCGTAAGACCCCAAAGCTAGAAACAACTGAAATGCCCATCAATTGATTAATGGATAAACAAATTTTGACATATCATCCATACAATGGAGCTCTGGTGGCGTAGTGGTTAAGAGCTCGGCTGCTAACCAAAGCTCAGCAGTTCAAATCCACCAGCCACTCCTTGGAAACCCTATGGGGCAGTTCTACTCTGTCCTCTAGGGTCGCTATGCGTTGGAATCCACTCCATGGCCACGGGTTGTTTTGTTTGTTTGTTTTATCCACACAATAGAAGGCTACTCAGCAATAAAAAAGAATGAACTACTGATATGCACAACAACAAAGATGAACCTGAAATGTGTTATGCTAAATCAGGGGTCAGCAAATTCCAGCCTGTGAGTCAAATCCAGCCTTTTTGCCTGTTTTTGTAAATGAAGTTTTTTGGACATAATACAACCATTCAGTTATGTCTTTGGCTATTACTGCTTTTATTCCACAAACAGCAGAGTTGAGCAGTTCCAACAAAGACTGTATAGCCTACAAGCCTAAAATATTTACTAACAGAACCGCTACAGAAAAGTTTGCCAATCCCCGTGATAAACAAAAGAAGCCAGAAACAAAAGACCATACATTGCATGATTCCATTTATATAAATTTCTAGAAAAAAGCAAAACTCTAATGACAGACTTTCCCTGGGCCAAATCATCATCTTTCATTTGGACTCTTAAAACAGCCTCCTTGTTGCAAAATCTGGTCCCACCGATCTATTGGCCACACAGCCACCAGAGTGGAAGCCACAAAGCTTTTCAAGTTGCTCCTCTGCTTCCACCTCTTCAATTGCTCCCCTCCACACTCAGGCTTAAATCCAGAATCTTCAACATGGCCTACAAGGGCCTGCAAAATCCAGCCCATGCCCACCGTCCAGATTCATCTTCTGCATCTCTCTTTCTCTCCCATGCATCCTATTTCAGCCACACCGGCCATCTTTCAGCGGCTCAAACGTGCAAAGTTACTACTACAGAACTCAGTCTTTCCCTCTTCTCCATTTTTCCTTTCCTCCCCCAGCCACCTGGAAATACTCTAAATGACCTCCCTCTCCTTCATTTCTTACCTTTATCAGAGTTTTAATTTCTTTCATTTTTCATGTCTTACTAGAATGCAAAAAACAAAAAACAAAAAAACTCCTGAAAAATCTCAACGTGGTAATTGTACAGTAAAGAATTTGGCTTTGTCAAAAAGGTCAGGCCTTTGCCCTTACCTCCTAGGAGGTAATCTTTGCTTGTCTAGGGGTCTTGGGCTAGCCAAATAGTAACAAGTGACTTAGGAGGGCTGGCCATGCCAGAAAAACTAATGATGTGATTCAGAGTTGGGACTTGAGGTCATACAGTATCAGTTGATCTGGAGACTGAAATCAACCCATGTGGACAATTAATTATGCCTATTTAATGAAGTCCCAATAAAAACTCTGAACACTGAGGTTCAGATGAGCTTCCTTGGCTAGCAACACTTTGTGCGTATTACACCGAGCGATACTGGGAGGGTAACATGTCCTAACTCTACAGGAAGAGAACAACAAAAGTTCCTCATTTGGACCCCTCTCAGGGTCTGCTATATGCATCTATTCCTCGGCTGATTTTAATCTGTATTCTTTCCCTGTAATAAACTGCAACTATGAGTATAGTAGCTTTCAGTGAATTCTGTGAGTCCTTCTAGAAAATTATTGAACCTAAGGGTGGTTCTGGAAACCCCCCAAACTTGCAGTTGATGTCAGAAGTGAGGGCAGTCCTGTGTGGAGGCTGTGCCTTCTAACCTTTGCAGTCTGGCTACCTCCAGGAAATTACATGCTTGCTGTTGGATGAGAAGGCAAGTGGCTAAATCATTGGAAGAAATTCTCAGAATTCATGATCCCATAGGATCCAACCAATGGCAGAAGGTGAAAGACAAGGAAGACACCTCTGGTGTCTGGGAATTAGGGAAAAAAATGAAATGAAGTGACTAGGAAACCAAAGAAGCCAAGGAAGGTTCCCTAAAAAATTATACCCTAAGAGGTCTCTACATCCATGGGCATAACTGTCCCCTTATACCTTTCCCTCTATATTTGACTAATCCCCATCTCTCAAGAATCCCCCATTCAATTCAACTCTAAGTCTCTGCCACAGGCCATAGGTCTCTGATATAAAAGGGTCCCCTGCCTACACAAGGCCAGAGAATTTGCCCCCCACACACTCCACCTCTGGGTCACTATAATGGTGAGAGCCAATATCCTTACAGCAGGCCAAACTGGACCCCTCAATACTTTTTCCTCATAGACCCAAAGTCTCCAAGCAGTTTTTATTTATGCTTTTAGTAATTCAAATTGAGACTTTAGGTATACTCAGGAAACACTAATATTGTTGAGGGTCTAAGATCGATTCTGCCAAATACAGTGTTTAATCTACTACCAAATGTGTTCCAAGTTTCAGACAACAAGCTAGAATTTTAAAACATACTTAAATTAGGGGTTGCCTAAAGAGTTTTATTCACACTTGGCCATTTTTACTTTCACATAAATGTTAACACAATGGCAGAAAGATACTTCTTTTCATGTTTGTTTGTTTTAAAAACCTTCTGTATAGGAAAAATAACTCATGGGTTCCATCGGGCATTTCATTAAGTCTGGTCTCCTTCCTTTTTTTTTTTTCCCCAGAATTACCTTTTGTAATTAAGATAAGAAAACAATTCAAGTCAAAACAAAATTATTCTTCTTCTCATTTCACTGTCTTAAAAAATTTGGCAAGTTTTGCTTGAGAAAAGGAAGCAAACTAAAGTACTTTTGTAGACACCCTGTTTTTCAGGTACAGGAATATCTCAGGCTATTTCTTTTTCTATCACCATTGATGAAAAAATAACTCAAAAAGTGAATCTTATTGAAGATAGGCCAGAAGCATCTTCTTAACAAAGCTCAGGATGTTTTCATAAACTCTCATATGTCTAGCACTTGGAACTTGTTAAAGATTACCTTTAGATGGTGTCTAAAAATGTCTTTATGTTTGACAGTTGTAAATAACTGTCACAACTTGAAAGGTGAGAAATGCAGGTAGGTTTTTTTTTTTTTTTTTTTTCTTTTATCAAATAAAAAACTATTAGTTCCCACAGGTTTATATCTGAGCCTGCATCGAATGGGAAAGCAACAGTAGTGCTCTTGGCTGGTCCCATCAATTGGAAAACACATCCACTTTGACTGAAATAATTTCTAATATCAGTCCACCTTTCCACTTTGAGTTTCTGCCTTTTAAATTCTCTGATGTGGTCCTAAATTCTTACAGTAATAAAAGGCTATGAAACTTCACAGAGTAG
This sequence comes from Trichechus manatus latirostris, assembly GCF_000243295.1. Lineage (NCBI taxonomy): Eukaryota > Metazoa > Chordata > Mammalia > Sirenia > Trichechidae > Trichechus > Trichechus manatus. The sequence goes on along the minus strand of NW_004444073.1, from coordinate 705,116 downwards.
ACAGTCTTTCAAAATGGTACCTGCAAATGAAAGGAGTTGTTTTGGTGAACACTGATCCATTCCCAAGCTTGCAGCAGGGGATCCCGCTGAAGTACAGTGAGTCAAGAGTGAGGCCAGGAGCTTCAAAGCTCAGCAGGGGAGAGATCGGCCCCAGCTTCCTCTGGTTTAGTGTTGCGCCAACCCCAAAGCAGCCACAGGGTATAAAGGGCAGCAGGAGCGCTGCTCCGTACTGGTCCTGGAGACGCTCTCCTCATTAGAAAAAACAGCTGAAAAGTGTTCTTCTACTGCAGTACTGCCAAAGCACCATTCTTAAATACAATCTACTCGTCTCAGTCACTATTTCTTATGACCAAAACTTAGATCTCACCCGTCATAAAAGTTCAAACCCAGTGTGAAGACACAGGAAAAAATGTGGCTTCTGAGGTAAAGTGGGGAGCTGAAGAACTAACCATTGAATTAATCAAGGCAGACAATCTGAAAATTCTTTTTCCTCAATAGTAGACTTCCATTACTTAACTATTTTAATTCACCACTCATGTTTTCCTAGGCAGATACAGATATAATAAAGTGCTACCATAAGCATCATTTTCCTTCCTGTGTTGTCATAATATCAAATATTTTGCATTATTTTTAGGCTTCCCAGTTAAAAAAATGTAAAACTGTTAATATTCCTTGCATAACCTATTACAAAGAAGAAAAATCTGGTAGATAAATCACCAAGCTAAGATTTCAGTTCAGTTCACTGCTTACAGGGACCTTCTCCACCAATGAGGCTCCCGAAGTCACTAACATTAGAATTTAGAATTTATTTTTAAATTCTAAGCAGAAAACAACATCACACTCAAAGGGGCTAAAGGATGAGAAGAAAATATGAGAAAGAGTACCCTTACTTTTGCCACTCAGTTTTCATAACTATACCATTCTTTTATAGCTGTATCCTTTAGATGGTTTCAGTGGCACACCCAGCATACATTTTATTCAAAGTTAAAGCATGTTGCATACAATAAAAATAAACATTATTCATAATAGATACTTTATCAGACTTTATCATTAACTATTTTTCATACATTAATAAAACAAACAAATCACGCCATCCAACATCCATGTCGTTTCATCACACATGAAATTCCTGTGAGGTAGGTTAGCAAACACTGTTAGATAATCTCATTTTACAAATGGATGACTGAGGTGTAGAAACTAAGCCAAGTTCAAAATCAGATTCATTCCAATCTCTTAACACCTAGAGGTCGGAGCAGTAGCATAAACAAGACAAAGTTATGGAATCATCTATGAATCGTTTATACTTGGGTAAGTGTTTCTATTGGAAGGGAAGAACTAAGACTTTGAGAATTTCCAACCCTCACACTAATGAGTTTCTGTAACGGAGCCAACTCAAGGCTGGGAAGACATCTAGATTATACCTCCCCTTTCCCAAATTTACTAGGCCCTAGTCTCCACCTACTAGCACCATCTTCTGTTCAAATAACTTCAAATATAAGAAACAGCACGAAGCCAATTCCCATGAGGTGGAGGTTGGATGTATCCCAGATTTCCACATTCTCCAAACTGCTGTACCACTTCATCTCTGACACTGGCTTCTCTCCCTTCTCTCAGCACTCGTCCTCTCCTGTTTGGGTTCAGCAATTAGCTGCAACGTCTAACAGAACTCAGGAACTATACGTACAGTTAAGTGATTTATTAAGGAAGTAACAGGGTACAACTCAAGATCAGGATCAGGAAGCATGTAGGCGAAGTTTCCCTTCTTCAGTGCAGGACAGCTTCCTCATCCCCTCTCAGCCATTCAAGCAAGCAGGCCTTTCTCTCTGCGGTGCATGCCCCGTCTTAGGCACGCAGGCCTCCTCTCAGCCCCCTCAGGACAGGCCCTTTTTAGGCCTCCTCAAGACAGGCTTCCTCTAGGCCCCTTCAAGACAGGCCTCCTCTAGGTCCCCTCAAGACAGGCCTCCTCTAGGCCCCCTCAGGACAGGACTCCTCTCCGTTCCCTCAGGATAGGCCTCCTCTCAGTGCCTTCAAGACAGGCCTCCTATAGGCCCCTTCAGGACAGGATCCCCTTGGCCCTGCTATCTGTCACCACCAACTCTACCACAGGGCCTCTTTCAGGCCTGTCACCGTTACACTGGTATAGCCCTTGACATGTGTTACAACTCTTTTAGGAGATTCTTTGCCTCCTCTCTCTGCTTCTTCTTCCTTCGTCCTGCTTCCGTCTGGTTCCTGTCTGAAAAACCTCTCTGGGATTGTCTGCATATATACACAAACTCTTCGTCAATTTCAAGGCATGGCCCACACACCAGGGCCATGAACTGACCAATCCCTTCTGAGTAGGCCATAGACACTTCACGTGCATAGTAAGCTACGGTCACTTAATCCGCATAATGTATTGACCAATCCCTGAAGGTGCATACCAATCACAGGGCAGGATGCAGCCCAAGAGCAGACAAAAATATCAAACCAAGTTGTTTACAGCTTACCCAGGAAATGTAATAAACCTTTTGGGGTTGAAAACTGGGGCAAAAGTAACTCCTCAGGACTTAGGGGAAAAATCTCTCAAGTTGTTTTTCAAAAGAACTAAGGCAAAAGGCCACATAAAAGAACTCATTTCACTAATTTCACTACATCTCCCAACTCAACGGAAAGAACCAGCTAAACACAGAGACAAGAGAGGCTCTTCAACCATTAACTCATATTAACTAGGCCCTTCTTCCAGTCACTGGTCTTGGAGATTCTGAGACAATAAGCCTGGGTTGCTGCTCTCAAGCAGTTTACATTCTTATTTTCAGAAATCTGATAATCGGCCAAAGAAAATTCGTCAAGAGAGTAAAAGAAAACAAAACATACCAGATGCTACTACAATAGTTTAAATTTATGTAGTTCTATTACATCAATAAGAATATGAAAGCAAAATCTATCTGATGAGAAGTGTTTACAAGCCTAAAGTTTTCTGGCCTCTGCCTATCTCCCTGCCCATCTCTCTGCCCACCCCCCCGCCCCAAAACTTGTTCACTCTCTTTTGGCCAGAATGGACTTTTTGAAGTTCCTCAAGCACACCACGGTTTCCGTCCGCTGTTTCCACAACTTCCCATGGCTGACTTGCTCACTGTATTCAGGCTTCATCCAAAATATCATCTCTTCAGAGAAGCCTTTTCTTTCAAAGCTAGTGCCAGTCAAATTGGCTCGCATACCCCAACAAGCACACATTCCTAGTCATCCTCGCCCTCTCTCACTCACCCTCTTTTGCTATCACTTACCAGTACGTTGCAAGGTTACAATCTTGCTTCCTGAAAGTGAAGAGGACTTGAAGCACTTACTGATAAAGATCAAAGACCACAGCTTTCAGTACAGATTACACCTCAACATAAAGAAAACAAAAACCCTCACAACTGGACCAATAAGCAACATCATCATAAATGGAGAAAAGACTGAAGTTGTCAAGGATTTCATTTTAGTTTGATCCGCAATCAGCACCCATGGAAACAGCAGTCAAGAAATCAAACGATGCACTGCATTGGGCAAATGTGCTGCAAAAGACTTCTTTAAAGTGTTAAAAAGCAAAGATATCATCTTGAAGACTAAGGCGCGCCTGACCCAAGCATGGTGTTTTTAATTGCCTCATATGCATGGGAAAGCTGGACAATGAATAAGGAAGATCAAAGAAGAATTGACACCTTTGAATTATAGTGTTGGCAAAGAAAACTGAATATACCATGGACTTCCAGAAGAACGAGCAAATGTGTCTTGGAAGAAGTACAGCCAGAATGCTCCTTAGAGGCAAGGATGGCAAGACTACATCTCATATACTTTGGACGTGTTGTCAGGAGGGATCCATCCCTGGAGAAAGACATCATGCTTGGTAGAGGGTCAGCGAAAAAGAGGAAGTCCTGCAGTGAGATGGACTGACACAGTGGCTGCAACAATGAGCTCAAGCAAAACAACGACTGTAAGGATGGCGCAGGACTGGGCAGTGTTTTGTTCTGTTGTACATAAGGTCAGTGTGAGTCAGAACCTACTCAGTGGCACCTAGCAACAACCAGCACATTGCAATATATTACAGGCTTGCCTATTTGTTTATTGTCTGAGAGTCTATTCTAGGGTGTAAACTCTATGAAGACAGATGTTGTCTTGCTCACCATTAAAGCTCCAGTCATACAGTATGTTCTCAATAACCATTTGGTGAATCAGTAAGTGAATGAATGAATAAACTGATCAGATTCTGGAGAAGCCACTTATTTCTTAAACACTTTAAGAAAACAAGAGGCTACGACTGAACAACAAAAAGAGAAATAATCCAATCAAAAATGGGCAAAAAAAAAAATCAAAAATGGGCATGAACATACACTTCACCAAAGAGGACAGTCAGGCGGCCAAAAAACACCAGAAAAGAGGCTCAAGATCATTCTCCATTAGAGAGGTGCAAATCAAAACTATAATGAGATACCATCTTATCCCTGCAAAAACAGCACTGATCAAAAAAACAGAAAACAAATGCTGGCAAGGTTGTGGGGAGACTGGAACTCTTATACACTGCTGGTGGGATTGTAAAATGGTACAACCACTATGGAAAACGGTATGATGCTTCCTCAAAAAGCTAGAAATAGAAATACGTTATGATCTAGAAATCCCACTCCTAATTATGTGCCCTAGAGACCTAATAGTAGTGACATGAATAGACATATGTACATCTATGTTCATTGCAGCATTATTCACAATATCAAAGAGAAGAAACAACCTACATTCCCAGTACCGGATGAATGGATAAATTGTGGTACATACAGACTAATGGAATAGTATGCAGCTATAAAAAATAATGATGAGTTCTCGAAACATAACACGGATGAATCTGGTGAACATAATGCTGAATGAAATAAGTCGATCACAAACGGACAAATATGGTATAAATTCACTTTTATAAAAAAACAAGAATAAGTATATGTCATGGTTAATGTTATGTGCCAATTTGGCTAGGCCATGATTCCCAGTATTGTGTAACTGTCCTCCATTTTGCGATCTGATGTAATTGTCCTCCATTTTGTAATATTGTGTAATTATCATTCATTTTATGCATTGTAAATCCTAAACCTCTATACGTTATTGAGGCAGGACTGTTGTTGTTCAGTGCCACCAAGTTGGTTCTGACTTATAGCAACCCTATGTACAACAGAACAAAACACTGCTTGGTTCTGCACCATTCTTACAATCATTAATATGCTTGAGCCCACTGTTGCAGCCACTGTGTCAATCCATCTCATTGCAGGTCCTCCTCTTTTTCGCTGACCCTCTAACTTTACCAAGCATGAGATCCTTCTCCGGGGACTGATCCCTCTTGATAATATGTCCAAAGTACATGAGATGTAGGCAGAATTAGTGTGGGGTATATATCTTGAGTTACCCCCTTACTGAAAGGCCTGACGCAAGTCACAGTCTTACTCAAGTCACACCCTTACTCAAATTACTACCTTACTCAATTCACAACCTTACTCAAGTCACCACCTTACTCAAGTATCTGATGTAAGGGGGGTTTTCCTTGAGTGTGTAACCTACATCCTATGGATGCTCTGGCAAAGCTTGCTCTTGCTCTGGATCCTGCATTGACTAGTCACCATCTGCCCTCTGGTTCTTGGGACTTAAGCATGTCATCTAACCTGCTGATTTTGGGATTCATCAGCTTCTGCAGCCCCATGAGCCAACAGCCTACCATCTGACTTGCTGATTGTGGGTTCATCAGCACCTGCAACCACGAAAGTCAGGAGAGGCCTGGCCCAGGGATTTGGGACGCGCCAGCCTCCATTACCACGTAAGCCATTTCCTTGAGATAAATCTCTCTCTGTATATGTATATATATGCACTTCACTGGTTTTGCTTCTCTAGAGAACCCAGCCTGAAACAGTATACATACAGAAAGCAACGTTCTTTGGTGATTACAAGAAATGGGAGGGGAGGTGGGGTAATCGCTTTGTAGACAGTAGACACTTGTTATTTTTGGTGATGGGAAAGGCAATACCAAATGTGGGTGAAGGCTGCACAACTTGACCAAGGTAAATAATGACACTAAGAAGTACATAAGAATAAGAGACAATTTTGGTAAATGCTATAGCATATACAATTTTGCAACAATAGTAATAACAACCAAAACTATGTGTGTGGTTATATAGGTAGATAAGTATGCATGTATGTGTATAGGAAGGCACATATGAGTATATGGGTGTGCATGTATAGGTGTATCTGTAGGCATATGTATATAGATGTTTGTATGTGCTGCATATATAGTCACACATATAATAAAGCACACGGGGGCAGTTACAGATACTTCCTGGACATAACCAAACATTTCGCAGGATTGGTTTACTGGGTTTGAAGTCTTAGGACCATAGTCTCATGGGATAACTTGGTCAACTGGCATGACAAAGTTCATAAAGATAATGTTCTACATCCCAGTTTGTTGAGTAGCATCTGGGGTCTTAAAAGCTTGTAAGCAGTCATCTAAGATACAACTATTGGTCTGTACTCCTCTGGAACAAAAGAGAAAGAAAGAAACCAAAGACTCAAAGAAGAAACTAGTCTACAGGACTAACAGGCCACATGAACCACAGGCTCATCTATCCTGAGGCCAGAAGAACTAGATGGTCCCAGCTACCACTGTTGACCATTCTGACCAGATAAAATTGGAGAAAAATGTAGAACAAAACTCATATTCCTAAAAAAGGCCAGAATTACTGGACTGGTAGAAACAAGATTACTCCCTGAGCTACCCTTTAAACTTGGAACTGAAGCACCTCTCAGAAGTCATCTTTCAGCCAAATAACAGATTGGCTCATAAAATAAACAGTACCACCCATGAGTACCATACTCCTTTAAATAATCATCTATATGAGACCAAATGGTCAACATTTACCCTAAAGCAAAGATGCAAAGGTAAGGGGGTGGAGAGCAGACAAGCTACATTAATGAAAACAGAACAACCAGAATGGAAATAATGAGAATGGTAACACATTGTGAAAAATGTAACCAACGTCATTAAACAATATGTATAGAAATTGTTAAATGGTAACTTAATTTGCTGTGTAAACTTTCATCAAAAACACAAAAAAAAATTACAAAAAAAGAAAACAAGGCTACAGATTCAACTTAGTGTGAAACCTAACGATTCTGAGGAAGACTTTAGAAGGTAGAACTGGTCATTTAAGCATGGTGCAAATTAAGTGTCATCACAGTTGTTACGGATTCAATTGTGTCCCCGAAAAATATGTGTATCAATTTGGCTAGGCCATGATTCCTAGTATTGTGTGACTGTCCACCATTTGGTCATCTGATGTGATTTTCCTATGTGTTGTAAATCCTATCTCCAAGATGTTAATGAGGTGGGATTAGTGGCAGTTGTGTTAATGAGGCAGGACTCAATCTACAAGATTGGATTTTGTCTTAAGCCAATCTCTTCTGAGATATAAAAGAAAGAAGCAAGCAGAGAGACATGGGGACCTCATACCACCAAGAAAGTACAGCCAGACGCAAGTATCCTTTGGACCAGAGGTCTCTATGGTGAGAAGCTCCTAGTCCAGGGAAAGATTGATGACAAAGACCTTCCTCCAAAGCTGACACAGAGAGAAGGCCTTCCCCTGGAGCTGTTACCCTGAATTCGGATTTCTAGCATCCTAGACTGTGAGAGAACAAATTTCTCTTTGTTAAAGCCATCTACTTGTGGTATTTCTGTTATAGCAGCACTAAACAACTAACACAATGGTATAATAATAAAACTTGATGGAATCAGAATGCTCTAAGTCCCTACTCCCACCCGCAAAAAACTAATGAACATAATACCAAAATGAGCTAATTTACATGAATTTATTTTACAACATATAAAGCAAGCAGATATAAATGTATAACAAGCATCAATCGCATCCCCCTAGCTGCCCCGCCCCACTAACATCCACAAGAGATATTATAATCAATTACTGATAAAAAATTAAATTCCTTTCTGCTGTGGCCTAACAGGACCTAAGAATCATCCACACAAAAGTCAATCTTTTTTTTTTTTTTTTAAAGACTGTTAGCAAACTAGGCAAATCAGGTAAACTAGGACTAGAATGGAGTGTCTTTAACTTGATAAAGGGTGTCTCCAAAAAGCTCCAGCAATCATCATGCTCAGTTGAAAATCATCAAGATTTCCCTTTAAAATAAAAAATAAGGCAAGGATATTATATATTGCCACCTATACTGAACATTGTACTGATGGTCCCAACCTATACAATAAATCAAGAAAAATAAATAGATTTTATGAGTATTGTGGAAGTAAATTTGTCATTATTCATATAATATGTTTATTTACTAGAAATATTAGTATATAAAATTTACAGTAATAATAATAAATAAGGTACTTAGAAATATATCCAGCAAATTTTGCAATATCTTTCAAAATAAAAAAAATAGACTTTCTTGAAAAATAGTTTAAAACACTTAAATAAATGGAGAGACTTTGAGAATTTATGGATGAGAGGACCCAATATCTTAAAGAACTCAACAAAGATATAGAAAAAATACTGGAAGTGACCCCCACACATATATGATAGATATATGCTAGAGCTGACCTTGCAGACCAGTTGGAGGGGGCTGGAAATGAGCCCTTTAATAAATGGCATTGGGACAATGTCAGAGAAAAATGAAAATGAACTCCTGCTTTACAATCTACGTTAAATGAAATGATTCCAGGCATGAAGCATTTAAACGAACTAAAGGCAAATCTTAGAAAAAAAAATATAAAAAATATATGAGAATATGTTTATTACTATAGGGTAGTAAGGATTTCTTAAGCAACATATAAACAGCTCAAAACATAAAGAGACTAACCTAGGATATAATTAAGAACTTCTGTTCATCAAAAGGTGCCCTAAGAAAAATGGGAGAAAATATAAGCCACATATTGGGAAAAGATATTTATAACATATATAATCAACAAAAGTCTACTACACAGAATATATGAAGAATTCCAATGACTCAATATGAAAAGGATAAACAACACAAAAGGCATGCCTAAGCATTTCATGAAAGAAGAAACATGCAGGTCAATAAATCCATAAAAAGATGTTCAACAATTATAAGGATTTTGGTGTTTATTCTGAGTGAGATGGGGAGCAATGGGAGGGGTTGAGCAGAAGAGTGACTTACATTCTAAAATAATCTGTCTAGCTGCTATGTTGAAAATAGTCTGCAAGAGGGCAAGGTTGAAGCAAGGAGAACAGTTAGGAGGCTGTTGTAATAATTCAGGTGAGACACATTTCATTTGTATTTGGGCATATAGGCATGCAAAAGCTGGACAGTAAAAAAGGAAGAAGACAGAAGAAGAATTGATGCATTCAAGTTGTAGTGTTGGCAAAGAATATTGTACCTACTATGGATTGCCATAAGAAGGAACAAATCAATCTTAGAAGAAATACAAGAATGCACCTAAGAAGTGAGATGGTGGGACTTTGGCTCACTTACATTGGACATGTCATCATGAAAGACCAATCTCTAAAAAAGGACATCATATTTGGTAAAGCAGAGAGTTGGCAAAAATTAGGGAAACCTTCAATGAGATAGACTGACACGATAGCCACAACAACGGACTCAAACATACTAACAATCATGAAGATGGCTCAGGACCGGGCAATGTTTTGTTCTGTTATACATAAGGTCACCATGAGTTTGAACAAACTTGATGACAACTAACAACAACAACCTATATACAGTTATGCTGAAACAATACTCAATCAATCCCATATGCATTTCACAAGCTCTAATAAGAAAACATAAACTTTTACCATGACCTAAAGTCCTCAATGTCCTAAAAGATGCAATTCCTACATGCTGTTCTGGTTCTGCTGGAGCAAACCCTGTGTATTACTAGCAGAATAATTATTAATTATAACCAGAATTTTAAAAACTGAGTTAAGTACCCATCACTCATTAAATGTAATTCCATTTTTCATCATAGGTCATTAGGTCGTTTGTTCTCTGCTTCAAGAATAAAATCTAATTTTTAAACATTAAAAAATAATGTTCAACAACAATAATTGAAGAAACGCAAAGAAACCCCAGTGAGACACCATTTCACACCCAAAAAACCCAGAATATTATACAATCGACAACTCCAAGTGCTGACAAGTATGTGGAGCAACAGGAATCCTGGTGAGAATTTAAATTGGCACAACAACTTTGGAAACAAGTTAGCTTTGCCTAGCAAAGCTGTTTATGTGCACAGCATACAATGAAGCAAAGCATCTCTTTCTCTTGGGTATACATCCTGGAGAAACTGTTCCTCATTTGCACTAGGAGAGATGTACAAAAATATTCATAAGATTGCCCTAACAGGAAGAAACTGGAAACGACTCAAATAAATGTCTATGGAATAGACAAAAACAAGTTGTGGTATAGTCACACAGTAGACTATACTATAAAAGAATAAGAATGAGTTCAAAATCTCAGAATCATGTTAATGCTGAGCAAATCACAGAAGAATTCACACAGAATACTTCCATTTTTATAAAATTCCAAAATATATCATTTCTATGTGTATAACCCTAATAGAGTCACTGTATCAAAAAGAACTCGTCAAAGTTCAACCATTTCAAGAAGTAGCATATAGACGTAAAATGGTGCTCTAGGCAGAAGCACCACGCCGTCCCTCCAGAGCAAAGATCCGAAAAACTAAGCCGAACAAAGAAAACAACAATCCTGAAACCCTACAACATCAAATGAAGGGATAAAGAACTCAGCCAAGCACCAAATGGAGTGAGAAAACTGACAGAGAACGGAGAGCGAGGGGAGATTCATGCAGAGGTCCCCTACCAGCTAACGCAGCGCGGATCCGCCATCTTGGACTCCTATCGGAGACCAGCAAACAGGGGGTACGAGAAAGCAGCTTCACAGAGCTTCCAGTGGGAGACAAAACAACCAGTAATTTGCGATATACGCTTTCCCACCCCCCACCCTTCTTCACCCCGACTCGGCCTCGTCTGCTTCCTGCGGCCACAATCTCTTGTCCGGGAAGCACCGGCTGCTTGGATTCCACCCACCCGAATGGGCCGGCTCTCTGAGTGCCATCTGTTGCCTGCTAGTGTTGCTTTTTTCCGCTTCTTTCGATTTCTTCCTTACCTCTCACCACCTCCCCCACCTTTTGCTCAAATACCTAGCTCCGTACACCATCTTTACTTCTTCCTGAGGGGCTGCAGAGCTCCATTCGAGTGTGGAGCTGCTTCCCAGTCTGGGCTGCCCCGCTGGTGGGATCCCGGGGCTTTTGTTTGTTTTGAACTGTTTGTTGGTTTTCTTTTCCTTTCTTGAGTTGGGAGCCCTTTCTGGCCAGGCGGTGCTGCGTGGCTTGGAACCTACCCCCTGCGCTTGTACAGACATGCAGAGGGATCCCTGAGGACATTTCTTTTTTTTTTTTTTTCCTGTTTTTTGGGAGGCTTTTCTTGTTCTTTTTTTTTTCTTTTCCCTCTTTTTCCCTTTTTGTCTTTCTTCATTACTCAGTCTCTCGTCTGTCTATATCTTCCTTCTCTTTCTGTTCCCTGAATACCTGGTGTTGTATACCTCTACGCCTTCTAGCCAGACTGTACTGCAACACCTGAGAACAACTTCCCCAGACTTCACAGCCGCACTGGTGAGATCCCTGGGAACTTTGCTCTTCCTTTCCCTTTCCGATTTTTATTTATTCATTCTTTTCTTTTTTTTCTTCCCCGTCCCCTTTTTGCTTTTCTCCATTTCATAGTCTCTCATCTCTCCAATCCAATGGCAAGCTCCCCTACCATTCTTTTTTGATTGTTTGTATGTCTTTTGCTCCTGTATCTCTCTCCTCTCTCCCATATCCATCTTAACTCCACACATAACAATCTCCCCACTACATCCTGCCTACCTGCACCACGCACTTGACATCACACCACCAAGCAGTACAGGCACAGCCTACTGGAACCTGCCCTGCATTGATTACCAACCAGCTCTGGTGGCTGTAGTAAGTGCCA
>NW_004444073.1:615132-686713 GCF_000243295.1 Trichechus manatus latirostris | reverse complement strand
ACAGAATACCAATTGAGATGTTTCAACAAATGGATGCAGCGCTAGAAGTGATAACTCATCTATGCCAAGAAATTTGGAAGACAGCTACCTGGCCAACCAACTGTAAGAGATCCATATTTGTACCCTCTCCAAAGAAAGGTGATTCAACAGAATACAGAAACTGTCAAACAATATCATTAATATTGCACACAAACAAAATTTGGCTGAAGATCATTCAAAAGTGGTTGCAGCAGTACATCCACAGGCAACTGCCAAAAATTCAAGCTGAATTCAGAAGAGGACATGGAACAAGGGATACCATTGCTGATGTCAGATGGATCATGGCTGAAAGGAGAGAATACCAAAAAGATGTTTACCTGTGTTTTATTGACTATGCAAAGGCATTTGACTGTGTGAATCATAACAAATTATGGATAACACTGCAAAGAATGGGAATTCCAGAACATTTAATTGTGCTCATGAGGAACCTCTACATAGACCAAGAGGCAGTATTTCGAATAGAACAAGGAGATATTGTGTAAAGTCAAGAAAGCTGTGTTCAGGGTTGTAACTCTTTACCATATTTATTCAATCTGTATGCTAAGCAAATAATCTGAGAAACTGGACTATATGAAGAAGTACTTGGCATCCGGATTGGAGGAAGACTCATTAATAACCTGCATTATGCAGATAACACAACTTGCTTGCTGAAAGTGAAGAGGACTTGAAGCACCTACTGATGAAGACCAAAGACCACAGCTTTCAGTATGGATAACACCTCAACATACAGAAAACAAAATCTCTTGACAACTGAACCAATAAGCAACGTCATAATAAATGGACAAAATATTAAAGTTGTCTAGGGTTTCGTTTTACTTGGATCCACAGTCAATGCCCATGGAAGCAGCAGTCAAAAAATCAAATGACACATTGCATTGGGCAAATGTGCTGCAAAAGACCATGCTACTTTAAGGACTAAGATGAGCCTGACCAAAGCCATGGTGTTTTTAATCACCCCATATGCATGTGAAAGCTGGACAATGAATAAGGAAGACTGAAGAAGAGTTGATGTCTTTGAATTATGGTGTTGGCGAAGAATACTGAATACCATGGACTGCCAGAAGAACGAACAAATCTGTCTTGGATGAAGTATAGCCAGAATGCTCCTTGGAAGCAAGAATGGCAAGACTTCATCTCATATACTTTGGACATGCTATTAGGGGGAACCTGTCCCTGGAGAAGGAAATCATGCTTGGTAAAGTTGAGGGTCAGTTGAGGGAAGACCTTCAACAAGATAGACTGGCACAGTGGCTGCAGCAACGGGCTCCAGCATACGAAGGATTGTGAAGACAGTGTTTCATTCTGTTGTACACAGGGTTGCTATGAGTCGGAACCAACTTGATGGCACCTAACAACAACAACATATAACCCTAGAGAAATAATTATCAGGATAATGGCTACTGAGGCTAGGAAGGAGAATGGGATCAGCGCTTCAAAGGCACTGGTGGTATCCTCTCTCTTAAACTGGGTGGTAGGTACATGGGTATTCATTTTGTTATTCTTCATTAAACGTTGTTTTTGTTAGGCGTCATCTCATAGCCACCCCATGACGCCATGTGACAGAGTAGAACTGCCCCATAGGGTTTTCTAGACTGTAATCTTTACACGAGCAGATTGCCAGGGCATTATTCTGTGGAGCTGCTGGGTGGATTCGAACCACCAAACTTTTGGTTAGCAGCCAAGTGTTTAACCACTGCACCACCAGGACTCCTTACAATACATTAAGAAAAAAAAAAAGTTGTCTTGAAGTCAATCAGACTGATGGAGAACTGTGCTACACAGAGTTTTCAATGGCTGATTTCTCAGAAGTAGACTACCAGGCCTTTCTCCCTAGGCACCTCTGCACGGAATAAAACCAGCAACCTTTCAATTAGCAGCCAAGCACATTAACTTTCTATCGAAGAGTCCAAACAATATATAGATGTTATATATCCTCATTTGCTTATATGGCATACTTCTTAATAGAAATTTAAAAGTCCATCAAAAATTATTAAAATAAAATTTGTAGGTTTTGGCACTTATTTACCTGGAAAATTCACTGATGTGAAACACCAAATTCTAGCATGATAACAAAAGGATGAAGGGTTCCAATACTTGTCAATAACTGAAGTACCTTTAAACCTTCTTATGTATGTTTGAATTAGCTGTGTCTTAGGAAACTGCCTGCAATGCAGAGGAATCTATGATGTGTTAATGAATGAATCTTTTCTTTCCTAAAAGGCGATCTTCTTTCCTACTTACGTCAATTTTAACAACCTCCAGATTTGAAAAGCACAGAATAACTGCAGTCCCTCCCTGGTTCTCCAAACCACTGGCATGTTTCTATTCTTTGGCTGAAAATCCCTCCTCTCTGGTACGCAGACTCTAGTCATCCCTCTCTTGATGAGTTACCTGGAACAGAGACTTTGTTGGCTTGTTATGTGGTTATTTAGCATCTCCAGGGAAACCAGGGAGTAGGTTGTTCTTCATACGAAAAAAAATGAAAAAGCAACTGAGATATAGCTTCAGAAATACCTTCTTTCCATGTCCCTCTTACTAAAACTAATAAAAATAAATGTCAAAGTTTAAAATCTTGAAATGACTTAAATTGCTACAAATACTTGCTAGTAATTAGCATTCAGTCATTCTCTTGACCTTTTGCAGTGAGCATATGATGAAATTGGCTCTGCTCAATTTTAGTTAAAAAAAATAATAAAAGCAATGAGCTTCTAGTTTCTGAACTCTCTGATTTTATTATAAATGATCTAGTCCTGTCCCTGCATATAAAAAATGAATAAATAAACCAGAGGGGAGAAATGACTGAGGCTCCCAAGTCAGAGGGCTCGGCTGGAATCTGGGCTCCATCACTAAAATGCTGGGTGACAATAGGCAAATCCCTTAATCTTCCTAGTCCTCAATTTCCCCATCTTTAAAATGGGGATGACACTGGCTACTTCATAGGGTTGCTATGACGATGAAATGATGTTAAGTGCTTAGATAAGGCCTTAGGTGACAAAAAAGAGTTTGCACTTGACTACTAATCTAAAGGTTGTCAGTTCGACCCACCCAGTGGTACCTTGAAAGAAATGCCTGGTGATCTGCTTCCGTTAAGATTACAGCCAAGAAAATCCTATGGAGCGGTTCTAATCTGTAACACTTGGGGTCGTCAGGAGTCAGAGTCGACTCGACTGCAACAAATTTGGCTTCACAAAGTCAGCCAAGTCCAAAACGTAATTTTCCATAGATTTCTCTTTTTATCCATTCCTAACATACACATTTCATTTTTTAAATTATAGTAATTGAATAACCTTTTATAACTTTTACTCCTACTAATAAACTTTTCTCTTTTCCCTAGGGCTAACTGAAACATATGCAAGTATATTTCAAACTAATAAAAATGCAGTAATTCTATATACTACTATCAATCTACTTTCTGCCAGTCCCTTCAGCCTAGTTTACACATTTAATGTATATTTTTAGCTGTGTTCAGAGATAAATTCTTTGCTCATTAAGGGATCTGGCAGTTGGGGCTCCTCTTCAGTGCTCTTATTTTAATATCTTTTATATTAATACAATTTGATTCATTTTGTTGTTGTTGTTGAGAATATACACAGCAAAACAAACCCCAATTCAACACTTTTCTACGTGTACCGTTTAGTGACACTGATTACATTCTTTGAGGTGGGTAACCACTCTCACTCTCCTTTTCTGAATTGTTCCTCCTCCATTAACATAAATTCATTGCCCCCTAAGGTTCCTATCTATTCTTTCCCGCAGTTGTTATTAGTTGATCCCATATGGATAGTTCTTAAAAGAACATAATGCTCAAAGCAGACTTTTTTTTACTAGTCAAGCTAAACTTTTTTTTTTTTTTTTAAGAAGACTTCAGGGGATATTTTTGGTATAAGGTTTAAACATTATCTCAGAGCAATAGTGTCAGGGGTCCATCCAACCTTCCTGGCTCCAGGAAGTCTGAAGTCCATGAGAATTTGAAATTCTCTTCTGCATTTTCCCCATTTTGAATCCACAGGATTCTTCTATTGAATCTTTGATCAAACTGTTCAGTAATGGTAGCCGGGCACCAACCAGTTCTGGTGTCATGGCAAAGAAGGTAGTTATCCATGGAGGCAAATATTCTTCTCCTATTCCTGACTCTCCTTCTTCCTCTGTTGTTTCAGGCAAATAAGAATTAATTGTTGTGCCTAGGATAGTGCTTTGCAAGACTTTAAGAACCTAGGCACTACTCGTTGAACAGAGGCACTAAAATATGTTATTAGGCCAATTAACTGGGATGTCCCATGAAACCATGACCCCAAACCTCCAAACCAAGAAACCAAATCCCATGAGGTTTTTGATTGTACATAAGCAGCCTCAGCAGCAACTCTTTGCTGCTGTTGTTATTGCTGTAAATATATCAAACAACTTTTGCCAGTTCAACTTTTTACAGGTGTATAACTTACTGACTACAATTACAATAATTGGCTGTGCAACTCTACCCTTACTCAATGTGATTTTTCCATTAGCCTCTCCTTTTGCCTTCATCCCACACCTGGTTAACCACTAATAAACTTTATTCTCTATACATTTGCCTTTTCTTGTATTTTTATATACGTGAGGTTATACAATATTTGTCCTTTTGTCATTGGCTTATTTTGCTCGGCATAATGTTTTCAAGCTCCATTCATACTGTAGCATATATCAAGACTTCACTTCTCCTACTGGCTGAGTAGTATTCCATTCTACGTAGGTACCACATTTTGTTTATCCATTCATCAGCTGAGGGGCATTTAAGCTGTTTCCACCCTTTGGCTATTGTGAATAGTGCTGCAATGAACATTGGTGTACAAGTCTCTGAGTCTTTGCTTTCAAGTCTTTGGGGTATATACTTAGGAGTGGAATGGCTGGGTCATATGGTAGTTCTATTTTTAGTGTTTTGAGGAACCACAACACTGTTTTCCAGAACAGCTGTACCATTTTGCATTTCCACTAGCAATGGATAAGAGTTCCGATTTCCCCACATGCTTGCCAATATTTGTTATTTTCTTTTTTTTTAATCATAACCATTCTGGTAGGAATGAAACGGTATCTCATTGTGGTTTTGATTTGTATCTCTGATGCCTAATGATGCTGAGCATCTTTCATGTGTTTGGTGTCTATTTAAATGTCCTCCTTGATGAAATGTCTATTCAAGTCCTTTGCCTATTTTATGATTGAAATTATTTCTTTTTGTTGTTAAGCTATTGAAGCTTTATTAGATTCTTGTCGGATGTATGGTTTCCGAAGATATTCTCCCAGTCTCCCAGCTTGTCTTTTCACTTTTTTGGTAAAGTCTTTTGATGAACAAAAGTTTTTAATTTTTACAAGGTCTCATTTATTTATTTTGTCTTTTGCTGTTTGTGCTTTTGTTATTATATTAAATAACCCATTGTTGAAAGCTAAGCCTGACAGCTTTGCTCCAGCTTTTACTTCTAAGAATTTTATGGTTTTAGTTTGTATATTTAGATCCTTAATCCATTTTGAATTTGTTTTTGGGTGTGGTGTGAGTCACGGATCCTGTTTTATTTTTCTGCATGGGGAAATCCAATTTTCCCAGCACTATTTGTTGAAGAGATTCTTCTTTCCTCATTGAAAGGATGTAGCGTGCTTGTCAAATATCAGTTGACAACAGACGTGTGGGTTTATTTGTGGAGTCTCATTTCTTTTCCACTGGTCTATGTGTAAGGAGCCCTGGTGGCACAGTGGTTAAAGCGCTCACCTGCTAACCAAAATGTCAGAAGTTTGAACCCGCTAACTGTTCTATGGGAGAAAGTTGTGGCAGTCAACTTCCAGAAAGATTTACAGCCTTGGAAACCATATACGGCAGTTCTACTCTGTCCTGTATGGTCACTATGAGTCGGAATCAACTTAACAGCAGTGGGTTTGGTTTTTTTGATTGGTCTATATGTCTATAGGGTCACTATAAGTCGGAATCAACTCAAGGGCAATGGATTTGGTTTTTTGATTATGTGTCTATTGGTATACCAGTTTCAGGCTGTTGATTACCATAGCCGTATAAAAACAAAAACAAAAACAAAACCATTGCCACTGAGTCGATTCCAACTCATAGCGACCCTATAGGACAGAGTAGAACTGCTCCATAGGGTTTCCAAAGAGTGGCTGGTGGGCTTAAACTGCCGACCTTTTGGTTAGCAGCCGTAGCTCTTAACCACCATGCCACCAGGTTTTCCGAATGTTTTAAAATCAGGAAGTGTGAGTCCTCCTACTTTGTTCTTCTCTTTCAACATTGCTTTAGCTATTCGGGGCCTCTTGCCATTCAATACAAAGTTGAAGGCTGGTGTTTTTCTATTTCTGTAAAGACGGCTGTTGGAATTTTGATCGTGATTGCACTGAAACTACAGATCCCTTTCGGTAGTATTGACGTCTTAGCAATATTAAGTCTTCCAATCCATGAACATGGAAATTTTGTCTTTATTTAAGTCTTCTTTAATCTCTTTCAGCAGTGTTTTATAGTTTTCCTTGTATAAGCCTTTCAGGTCTCTGGTTAGATTTATTCCTAGGTATTTTATTCTCTGAGGAGTCCTGGTGGCACAGTGGTTAAGTGCTTCACATGCTATTGTAAATGGAATTGTCTCCCTAATTTCCCTTTCAGATTTCTCACTGCTGGGGTGTAGAAGAAGCCCTGGTGGCACAGTAGTTAAGAGTTCAGCTGCTAACTAAAAGGTTGGAAGTTTGAATCCACCAGCTGCTCCTTGGAAACCCTATGGGACAGTTCTACTCTGCTCTATGGTGTCGCTATGAGTCAGAATCAACTCTATGGCAATGGACTTGGTGTGTAGAAATCCAAGTGATTTTTGTTTGTTGACTGTACCCTGCAACTTTTCTAATTCCTCTATTAGCTCTAGAAGTTTTCTTATGGACTTTTTGGGATTTTCTATATATAGGCTCATACCATTCACAGAGATAATTTTACTTCTTCTTTTCCAATCTGAATACCTTTTATTTCTTTTTCTTTGTCTTATTGCTCTCGCTAGGACAGCTAATACAGTATTGAAGAGAAGTGGTGAGAGCAGGCACCATTGTCTTGTTCCTGATTTCAAGGGGAAAGCTCTCAGTCGTTCTCCAGTAAGTATAATGTTGGCTGTTGGCTTTTCATACATGCCCTGAATCATATTGAGGAATTTTCCTTCTATTCCAATCATCTTAAGGATTTTCATTAACAAAGGGTATTGGGAAAAAAAAAAAAAGGGTGTTGGGTTTTATCAAACACTTTTTCTGCATCCATAGAGATGATCATGTGGTTCTTTTCCTTTGTTCTATTGAGGTGGTATATTATGTTGATTGATTTTCTAATGTTGAACCATCCCTGTAGTGCTGGAATAAATCCCACTTGGTCATGGTGTATGACTCTCTTAATATGTTGTTGGAATCTGTTCACTAGTACTTTGTTGAGGATTTTTGCATCTACATTCATAAGAGAAACTGGCCTGTAGTTTTCTTTTCTTGTGGTATCATTGTCTGGTTTTGGTATCAGGGTTATGTTTTCTTCATAGGATGAATCAGGGAGTATTCCTTCCTTCCCCCATTTCTGGAAGAGTTTAAACAGTATTTGGTGTCGATTCTTCTCTAAATGTTTGGTAGAATTCCTCAGTGAAGCCATCTGGTCCAGGACTTTTTTTTGTTGGGAGGTTTTTGATCACTGATTCAATCTTTTCACTTGTGGATCTGTTGAGACTTTATATTTCCTCTTGAGTCAGTCTGGATAAGTTTTGTGCTTCTAAGAATTTGTCTATTTCATCTAGGTTTTCCAGTTTGTTGCCATACAGTTGTTCATAATATTCTGTCATAATCTCTTTATTTCTACTGGATCAGTTGTAATGCCCCCTCTTTCATTTCTTGTTTTGGTTATTTGCATCTTTTCTCTTTTTTTCTTTGTCAGTCTAGTTAAAAATTTGTCAATTTTATCAATCTTTTCAAAAAACCAATCTCTCATTTTATTGATTCTATTGTTTTTCTGTTTTCAATTTTATTAATTTCTGCTCTGATCTTTGTTATTTCCTTTCTCTGGGTATGTTTAGGCTTAGTTTGCTCTTCTCTTTCCAGTTGCTAGAATTTTCAGTTAGGCTGTTAATTTGTGATTTTTCTTCTTTTTTCATGTAGGCATTTATTCCTGAGTTTCCCTCTGAGTACTGCCTTCACTGAATCCCATAAATTTTTGTATGTTATGCTTTCGTTTTTATTTGATTCTAAGAAATTTATAATTTCTCTTTTGATTTCTTCCTTGACCCACTGGTAGTTTAACCGTATGCTGTGTAATTTCCGGATCTTTTTGCATTTTCCAGGTTTTTTTTTTTTTTTCCTGTTAGTGATTTCTAGCTTCACTCCATTGTGGTCAGAGAAAATACTTTGTATGACTTCAAACTTTTAATTTCTCAAGACTTACTTTGTGACCTAAAATGTGGTCTATCCTAGAGGATGATCCCTATTCATTGGAGAACACTCTTTTTCATAATTATCTTTCTTTTCAACCTGGTATGCAGAAGAAGGGGAAAATTGTCAAGAGAAAACATCTCTTCTAGTCAAACAGGCTCTTAATGGTGGTAAACTAAGCTAGAACCAGCCTTATGTCCTGAGGCTTCTAAAGGAAAGAGGATCCTGCTCTTCCAACCAAACCCTGAATGCTGGAGAAAATCACACTTGTGCTGTGATGCAGAAAGGGAACGATCACCTGCTGCTGTTGTTAGGTGCCATCGAGTCTATTCTGACTCGTAGCGACCCTACGTACAATATGTACAACAGGACAAAACACCGCTGGGTCCTGAGCCTTCCTCACAACCGTTGCTATGTTTGAGCCCATTGTTGCAGTCACTGTGTCAATCCATCTCGTTGAGGGTCTTCCTCTTTTTCGCTGACCCTCAGCCTTACCAAGTATGATGCCTTTCTCCAGGGATTGGTCTCTCCTGACAACTTGTCCACAGTACATGAGACGGAGTCTCGCCATCATCACTTGTAAGGAGCATTCTGGCTGCACTGCTTCCAGGGCAGATTTGTTCGTTCTTCTAGCAGTCCATGGTATATTCAATATCCTTCACCAACACCATTACTGAAAAACATCAATTCTTTTTTGATCTTCCTTAGTCATTGTCTAGTTTTCATATGCATAAGAGGTGACTGAAAATTCCACGGCTTGAATGAGCAGCACCTTAGTCCTCAAAGTAACATCTTTGCTTTTTAACATTTTAAAGAGGTCTTTTGCAGCAGATTTGCCCAATGCAATACATTGTTTGATTTTTTGACTGCTGCTTCCATGGGCATTGATTGTGGATCCAAGTAAAGTGAAATCCTTGATAACTTTAATCTTTTCTCCATTTATCATTATGTTGCTTAGTGGCTCAGTTGTGCATATTTTTGTTTTCTTTATGATGAGGTGTAATCCACACTGAAGGCTGTGGTCTTTGATCTTCGTCAGTAAGTGCTTCAAGTCCTCTTCACTTTCAGCAAGTAAGGTTGTGTCATCTGCATATCTAAGGCTGTTAATGAGTCTCCTTCCAATCCTGATGCCGTGTTGTTCTTCATATATAGTCTACCTTCTCAGATTATTTGCTCAGCATACAGACTGAATAAGTATAGTAAAAGGATACAACTCTGATGCACACCTTTCCTGATTTTAAACCACACAATATCCCCTTGTTCTATTCTAAAGACTGCCTCTTGGTCTATGCACAGGTTCCACATGAGCACAATTAAGTGTTCTGGAATTCCCATTCTTTGTAATGTTATCCGTAATCTGTTATGGTCCACACAGTCAAATGCTTTTGCCGTTGAGTTGATTCTGACTCATAGCAACCCTATAGGGCAGAGTAGAACTGCCCCATAAGGTTTCTAAGGAGTAG
This sequence comes from Trichechus manatus latirostris, assembly GCF_000243295.1. Lineage (NCBI taxonomy): Eukaryota > Metazoa > Chordata > Mammalia > Sirenia > Trichechidae > Trichechus > Trichechus manatus. The sequence goes on along the minus strand of NW_004444073.1, from coordinate 676,805 downwards.
TTGATGGATTCAAACTGCAGACCTTTTGGTTAGCAGCTGAGCTCTTAATCACTGCGCCAGCAGAGCTCCAGAAAGATCACCTAGGGCAGGTAAATGGTTCAGCCTAAAATCCCACCAAGCCATCTGCTTTTTAAGCAGCATTCCAAGGTACTGAGCAGATGGAATCAGGTATAAAACTGAAGATGGTGCCAGAGGAGGCCCGTTCCAGGAAAGGCACATTTATTTACCCTAAAACCAAAAGCAAATAATTTAACTAATGCAATATACAAATGTGGTTGTTTATTAAATTTAGACTTTTGTGATAAATGCTTCTATTGAGTATTTTGCTTTATTTTTTCCATTAAAAGAAGTCTAGGGCTTATTTGTTCATCGTGCCATTTTAATTTAAACTGTGCTTTTCTATTAAATGACTCAACATGTTATCACAAACACTTAATGTGTATGCAAACAACTTTTACACACTTTATTCCAACATAACTACGGATAGAAGCTCAAAATGTAAATGGGATCAATGCGTAATTCCCAGTTCTCTCTTTTCTCTGCTGCTTAGAAGGCCCACCCTCAGCACAACAGACGCATAGTTAAGGCACCTTCAGAGTAGGAGCACCCAATCAACGAGAAATAAAACATCATTTGCTATTTAATATTTTTAAAAACATACTGAAGTCATCATCACGGGGTAATGTGCACTGAGCTTGACTTCCAGACAGTGAATTTATGAGTGTTTTCATTTTAATTATATATGGGGCGTGGGCACCATGCAGGGAATCTCCAAAGAGATATTTGGCACTGGCCAGCTACTTGTCCAAAGGGCTCCAGTTTATTATACCCTGAGATCATATTTTAAATCTTTAACACCAGTACAGGGTGTGCAATAACCAATCAGAATGGTCCAGTGCGCCAGTGAGTCCTAGCTGAACGCCAGCTTCTTGATGCCCAAGCAGCCCCAGGGTAGGAAAGAGGAGCAGGCAGAAGCTTCTGAAGCCTTGGAAGGTTCATTGTTGTTATGCAGCCATTTGAATCTAATTATATCAGCATCCACCTCCCATTTCTCCTTAGTGCCTAAGAATTTATTAGTAAATTTTTGGAAATCTTGTTAAAAACTTGGAATACTATATCCAAAGCATTACTACCACTTTCCAGATAAAGGAACATTAGTTAACTGTTAAAAATTATGTATAACTTCTACATAATAATTTTTTGATCTTTGTTCCCATATCTTTGAGTCCTCTAAAATTTCCTCTCCTTGGAAACATGGCAGTTGCTCAAAAGCAGGAGTAATCACATTTTAATAGATTTTTACTCCCAGCTAAAAAAATTTGGTAATGGAAAAAAAAGGGGGGAGGGGGGAATCTTCCTGTTTTTATGACCCAGTAAACAAATATCAATTTTTTCCTGACAAAAATGAACCAATTCATGCAGCCCAGAGAAGGAACGGATGAACTAACTCAATTTAGCAAGAGGTCGGATTATATATATACCCACTGTTTTTTAGCCATTTTCATTTAGCCAAGATCAAAAAGTTACAAGAAATCTCTGAACTTGAGATTCATAAAAATAAAATAAATAAAACCAAGCCCGTTGCCATTGAGTCGATTCCAACTCATAGCGACCCTATCAGATTCACAGCACACCTTAATTAACCAGTAGTTAAAAGTCTCTGTATTCATGTGGTGTGGCAGGCCTTACAAACTTTTAAGAACCAGAGGCTGCCAGCCAGGTGATGTTTCTGTCTTGAGGTGGACGAAGTCACCTGAAGCAGATTTCTTGGTTCAGGAATGAGTCTACCAAAAGAATGACCTCACTTTGTTACGCAAATGAGAGGTGAAGGAGTACCACTATGGAGGGAAGGAAGGGTAATAACACCTTTGGTGACTTGAGAAGGGTTACCCCTCTCAGTATTCCTCGGTAGGCTGAGCCGGTGAGTAAATGTGAAGAAAGCTAGAAGAAGATTCCAGGAAGAAAGGAGATCAAGAGCCACTTCCTTTTGACTGTCAATTTAATTAGTCACTGACAAACTGGGATTGTCCTAACAGAAAAGGAAAACAAATGTCCCAAAGAGTAATTCATCATAACTGAAGAAGTCAGAAGTATAACCCAAGCTCAAAAACAGGATCTGGAGGTTCACCAGCATGGGTTGGTCATGCCCTCGGTATGGCTTGTGGCTGTTGCAGAAAGCTTCTGCAATCCCAGCAATGCTGGCATGGGGCATCTCCACTGGGAACAGTGGCCGAGTTTAGGAGGGTACGCTAAAGAGTTGTAAACTTAGCCAACCAATCCTGGGGCAGGGATGCAGTCCAAGTCAGGCCCCTGCTTTCTCTTGCCCCTCTTCCCTCTCCCAATCCCACACACTATATTGCAGCTATAGAGAACTTTTAACATATCAGCAATGGGTGATTTCACAACGGTATGTAGATCTTAAACAAAAATATAAATGTATGGAAAGGTAAGTTTTTTGTTTCTTTTTTTTAAATGCCAAAGCTTGAACCCTCCACAAACCGATGTTCAGGTAAATTTACATCTAACACATAAGAAGTTCAATATTTGTGCCTCTTCCTACTCCACAGGAATGGAATCTTCCAGGAGGTTCTAGTATTTGATCACTTTCACCATTCAGGAAACCCCCTCTAGTATAAAGTTCTCACTTTTTAGTAAATATTTATTTCCCTTTATAAAACACATTCAATAATAAGGGCTGGGATCCCTCTGCGAGTTTATGAACAGTATGAATAAAATACTTTAAATTATACATTTGCTTTCTCTATTTAAGAATTCAGTGATCCATGTGTTAAAAAAATACATCCTACAAATCCACTTTATTCTAACTGACTCTTTTGGCATGTCAAGACTCACAATACTCTATGGATAAAAGATAATGTTTGAAATATTTTTAGCTAGCTGATAAAAATTTAAGACACTCTCAGAAACACTTGCCTTACATTAAACAACAACAGGTCTCCTTCCTACTATTTAGAAACCACTACGCTAGGGGGAGTTCTGAAATTCTGGAGAAAACAAAATGTTCTCTCCTAAGTTAAATTTATACCAAGTATCATGAAGATGGCACAAGACCGGGCAACGTTTGTTCTGTTACACGTTAAGTTCCCTATGAGTCGGAGCTGACTGGACGGCAACCAACAATAATAAGGAACCTCATTTTAGAATTCATAATTTGAAATAATTTCAGATTTAAATAGAAGTTCTATGATTAATATGTAGTATACCTTTCATCCAGATTTCACAAATATTAACATTTTACCCCAATTGCTTTACTTCTCTCTTTCTTGTATTATTGTTTTCTGAACTGTACGTGAGTAGCTTGCAGAAATGATGCCCTTTTATACCTAAATATGTCTATTGGTGATTTTAAGAACAAAGACATTTTCTACCATAACTACACTACAATGACCAAACACATGAAATGCAAATTGATACAATACTATAATCTACAGGTGTTATTCAAATGCCTTCCAATCGTCCCATAGTCCTTTAAGGTAAATGAAGAAAAAAAAAAATTTCCTTTCCTGTCCAGGATTACGTGTGGCATTTAACTGTCGAGTCTCTTCAGTCTCCTTTAATCTGGGATAGTTCCTCAGCCTTTCTTTGTGTTTCATGACCCTGACACTTTGAGAAATACAGGAAAGACATTTTCTAGAATGACCTTCCATTTGGATGTTTCTAAATGGGGCTCCTCACAATGAGATTCAGGTTATTTTTGGCAGAAATATTTCAGATGTGACGCTATCTGTACCTCCTATCAGAAGGCACAAGTAGTTGGTTAGTCCCAGTAATGGGGATGTTAACTTGAGCTCTTGGTTAAGATTGTGTCTGCCTGGTGAGTTCGTGAATTTTTACTAGTCATAACTCATTTCAGTTACAGGGCATTTGACACAAAAAATTTAAAACACTTAATAAATGAATCCATTTAGTCCACTTACATAGTTTCTAAGGAGCCCTGGTGGCACAACAGTTAAGTGCTCAGCTGCTAACCCAAAGGATGGCAGTTTGAATCCACAAGTGGCTCTGGGGCAGAAAGACCTGGTGATCTGCTTCCAGCAAGATTACAGCCTAGAAAACCCTATTGGGCAGTTTTACTCTGTCACATGGATCACTATAAACTGGAATCAACTCGACAGCACCTAACCACAGCCATATATAGTTTCTACGGCCTGCGCTTTTTGTTACACTTTTGACATTTTATTTCGGACTCTATCTTTAATTTTTGCCTATTTAACTCATCCTTTTATTACCGGGGATAATGTTTTGAGCATTTTCCTTTTTATTTTATAACACGTATTACAGGAAAAGTGTCTACTCTTACATTATTTTAGGCAACGTTTAAAATGTTGTAAATTTTAGGTAAATTTTGAAATACACAGGTTTTGATAGCTTCTTCTATATTTTACTAGGGTATTGAACAGGTTGCATAGACAGTCTACTGAATACCAATACCTATTTTGGTAGCACAGGCTGAAAACAAATGCTTACGATTGAGATGCTAATATGTGCACTTAATTACTTAGACTCAAACAAGATTAATGAAGTGCTCCTAATGAAAATAAAAAGTACAAGTCATTAGAAAGAACACTACATTTCTAAACAAGAGTGAGCAAAATAATTTCATTGTAGAAAAACTGAGTACTTTCTATTTGGTTATTTGTCAGGAAAACAGAGTTCTAAATCTAATTTAAAGGCTGCTTCAGAAATTTGACCCCAACAAACCGCTTCTTTTATTCTAATCTGTAATAAAACTAGCGAGGACTGCACACAAAAAAGACGTGAATGAAAATAAAAATGCACAGGAATCTATTTGAACTTGTGGCCATGTTCAAATAACATGGCAAATATCATTATCTGAAAATATACAGGATTATTTGACAAAGTACAAAAAGCATACATTCCATATTGTGTTTTTAAATTCTAAGCACTACAAACACTGCCTAGAAATTATTTTAAAGGTTTGATGCAATATTTTCTCTGCAGCATACACACACCTCTTGTAGCTGCTCCTTGAATGACTGAAGTCTACATGTTAGCTAGTTTGCCTGCCTCTATTCTTGCCCAAAATAGCTGATTCTCCAGAGTGACCCATTAAAAGCATAAATCAGATCATGTCACGCCTCTTCCCAGAATCTTCAGAGACATCCCATCACACTTAGAAAAAATTCCACCTCCTGTCTGTGGCCCAGAGCCCTGGTGGCACAGCGGTTAAGAGCTTGGCTGCTAACCAAAAGGTCAGCAGTTCAAATCCACCAGCCGCTCCTTGGAAACCCTATGGGGCAATTCTACTCTGTCCTGTAGAGTCGCCATGAGTCAGAATGGACTAGATAGCAATGAGTTTTTAACAGCTATCTATGGCCTCTCTGATGCAGCCTCTGGCCCGGTCTCTCCCTCCACTCCCGCCGCACTGGCCTGGCTCTTCCCCAGCACACCAAGCACAGGGCGGCTCCTCTGCCTGGAGTATTCCTTCCCAAACTCCTTTGTAGCTCACTCCCACTATTCACTCTGGTTTTTGTTCAAACGTCACCTCCTCCAGGAACCCTGCCCTGACTCCCTATCTAAAATTGCCCTCCTTGTCCTTCCCATCCCACTACCCTGCTTTCTTTTCCTGGTGGTTCTTCTCAAAGTCTGAAATATCTCAGGCATTTGGTTACTGTTTATCTTCTGGATCCCCCAGCAGAAAAGAAGCTTCACAAGAGCATGACTGTCGGGTTCACCACTGTATCGCCAGTGTCTAGCAGCGGACTTGGCGCATATTAAAATTTAATAGACATTTGTTGGATGAATAACTGAATGAGCGCCTAGCTTCCTCCACGGCAAAACACATACGTGGGAGTTCACATACACACACACACTTACCACAAACGTACTCACACATACACAGACACTCAGTCACACACACTCATTTACACACTCACACATATATACACACAGACTACCAAGGGGTGGCGACTCTGTGCTTGCATTAGAATCCCCTGTAGGGCTTTTAAAACGAAAAATGCCAGACCAAGCCTAGAGATCCCAACTGAGTAGATCTGGGAGGGTATGCAGGTATTCCTGGCATTTTGTGCTCCACAGCTAATTCTGATTCAGAGCCAGAAGCCAGAAACCCAAAACCCAGGGCAAGAGGCTGAACCATCTATTAACTGAGGATCTGTGCCCCTCTTCAAGCAAACAGTTAAGTACTCGGCTGCTAACTGAAAAGTCCGAGGTTCAACTCTATTCAGAGGTGCCTTGGAAGAAAAGCCTGGTGATCTACTTCTGAAATATCAGCCTTGAAAACCCTATGGAATGCAGTTCTACTCTGACACACATGGCATCACCAGGAGTTGGAATCGACTAGAGGGCAACTCATGGTGGTGGACAATATTTCAGATGCTGTGTTTAAGCTGCCTGCTCTTAGCTCCGGATGACTTCATATATAAAGGAAGTGCTTGCAGCCCACAGTTGTGCGAGCTGCGGTGACCTCATCCCTTGCCTTGGGAGCTCACTTCCTTAAGGAATAAGCACACTTTCTTAACTGATGTATCTTGTGAAGAAAGGGTGAGCAGACCCAGAATGCAGGTTTCCTCTGCCTGGGCATCCTATTGAATGTTGCAATTGTTATGAGCAGGTGGGAGGAGAGAGAGGGAGGAATAAGCGAAGAGGAGTCAGGGAACGATTTGGAAATGGGTATAGGTTTGCAGAGGCCAATTGTTCCTGCCTACGGAGACTCACTGAGAGAAGGAGGAAAAGCTGGGCAACGCCGGGCCCAGAGTCAATGCCTTCATACACAGCATCTTGTCAAATCCTCACAACAGCCTTCTAGGGTAGCCATTATTATCTCTAAAGTGTAAATAAGAAAGCCACAGCACAGAGCAGCTAAATTACTTGTTCACGGTCACAGCAGGAAAGTGGAAGATGCAGGCTGATCAAGCCCAGGTCTGCAAGTCTCCCACCACCCCACGCACGGACACAGGTTAGCCCCTGCATCCTTCAGTGGTTCTCAACCCTGTATGCACATTTGAATCACTTGAACAGCTTTTAAAAAAATTACATTAACTGCACTCCCAGAGGGGGCCTGGCGGTGCAGTGGCTAAGAGCTTGGCTGCTAACCAAAAGATCAGCAGTTCGAATTCACCAGATGCTCCTTGGAAACCATACGGGGCAGTTCTACTCTATCCTATAGGGTCACTATGAGTCAGACTCAAGATTCTAAATGAATAGGCCTGGGGTGAGGACTGGGCATTGTTCTTTATTTTTTTAGACAACTACATTGTGCAGCTAGAGTTAGAAACCACTGCTCCAAGCCCTAGTGGAAGCACCACCGATAGCTATATAAAGAAAGAATCCACAATACAGAAAAAATCTACTATACAGAAGAGCCTGGCTAAGAGGCCTCTGGAACTGGAGGTGTGGTTCTGGCCCAGTCTGGAAAGAAGTCTGAGGTATGGAGCTGAAGCCTTGAATGGTAGGCAGGGTCAGACTCTGAGGCAGCATTCCCCAAGGGGTGTACTTAGTAATACACTCCTGTGGGAGGCCAGGCACCTGTTCCAGTCGCCATCCTGGAAATCCACAGTGCACATTTGTATATGAAAGGCTCAGAGAAGTCCTTCAGTAAAGCAATCTGTTTGGTTTTGTTCATCCCCGTGTTTCTCAAACTGTTGAGCATAAACTCTTTAAACATCACATCCAGTAAAAATCTGTGGAACACACTTTGGGAGACACTGCCTTAAAGTCTAAGCGTGAAAGGAGCCATGATCCCATGGACAGATTAATTCAAGCCTAATACAACGGTAGACTGGATGGCACCCCCAACAAGGGTGAAAGCACCAGCGGGGCAATGAGCACTCTGAGCTAAAGGCATTGGCTCTCTCCTTGAGCCCAATGAAACTAAAGCTGAAGATAAGTTCTCATGACAAAAAACTGCCATTTTCTAGATTGTTGTAATACGCAATCCTGATTTTGTTCTACAACTGATGTAGCTGATTTTCGGTAATATTATAATTCATATACCACCACATTTCAAAGAATGACATTTCAGCCCTTTGGGAAGTTGAGATTGGGGAAAGGAATTATATAACCTGGGGCACAGCATGTTGTGGCTAGAGAAACCAAATGTCACCCTGGCACCCCACCAACATCAACAACTGCATAGAACGAAACAGAAGTTGGAGAAAGTGATCTTGGCCTTCTTCATTTCCTCACCCATAGAAATGCATGTGGTAGAATACAAGGTCCATTATGTACCAAAAAGAGCACATAAAATACAGCTGCCACCTGTCAAGCACAAAATAAATTCTGATTTTCGACAAAAGCTTTGGGAAAGGATACCTTTAAGTAGCACACAAAATAATCCAGCACACACAAATGTGTCTTCTAAAAATAACATCACAGAGTTTACCTTTTTTTTGAAGCAAGACTTCCTCAAACAGCTCCTGAACATAAACACTATCCAGTGGGCCATTTCAACACTGAAAGACTTCTTAAGTCTTTCAGGTTTTCTCTTTTGAGCAAATAGACGTTTTTAAACTTTAATTCAAGGGAAGAAATTACAACGCAACACCAAAGCACTACTTTCCACTGCAGCAAATTAGAGAGGGCTAATTTGTGGGCACAACTGTGCCCTGTCATCTGTACTTTGTCACTTTAATTTAGTACAACCAAAACCCCGGAATTCCTTTAGATTTTACTTCTCTACGTAGAATTTTAGCATTCACACTGGGTTTCAAAGAGTCCAAATAAAACCTGCCCGCGTTAAGTAAAACAGCCACATTTAAGACCTTTCTTTTATGTGTGGCAAAAAACTTTCAAAGTTCAGAAGGAAGTAAAAAAAAAAAAAAAAGCACTAAGTAGTCTTGGTACTGTTTCAAAAAGTCTATTTTAAAATGCTGGGGTTTTTCCTCCATTGTGTTGGCATGTGTGGAGATGGACACGTGTATTTCCTCTAACAGATGCAGTGAAATGGTTACTTGAAATCTGTACATTTCAATCCAAAAAACCAAACCAGTTGTGATCAAGTCGATTCCAACACATGGTAACTTCATGTGTGTCAGAGAAGAATTGTGCTCCATAGCATTTTCAAAGGTGGATGTTTCTGAAGTAGATCACCAGGCTTTTCTTCTGAGGTGCTTCTAGGTAGACTCAAACCTCCAACCATTCAGTTAGCAATGAGTGCAATAATAGTTTGCACCACCCAAGAACTCCTTTAATCCACTGTTAAAACATTTCAGGCATGAAAGAGCCTCTAAAAGTCATGAACTGTCAAACTGGAAGATACACCTTCCATCCCACCACCCTGTGGAGCATTAAAAATTAAGAATGATAGCTTGGTCTCAGGTCAGTAGGGGGTACATGCTAGTCTCCAGATCCCATATTCTGCCCTCACAGCAGCGACTCCAACCATACTTCAACCCCAGGAAACAGACTGTCAAGACTGTACTACAACCAAATGCTTCCCGTCCACCTATGAGTGTGCATAAATCATGAAGCACAGCATCCCAAGGTCCTTTACAAGGGAAGGCTGCTCTCCGAAATAAAAATTAATAATGATAAACAGAAATACCTGTTTCCCACAGCCCCAAGGTTGCCACCCAACTTCCAAAATCTCATAGCCTTCTCCATTCCTCCAACTTTCTCTCCTCTCAAAATTCGGAGCAGATTCCCCAGCACTTTCATCCCACAAGGAGCAAAGCCTTAAGTATATACCACCTGTGCTCTCCTTCTGCAAATAATTTTGTTGGAAATGTTAGTAATGGGGATAGTGTTTATAGGCTAGCCCAGTGGCAAGTTGTAAAACGCACCATAGACATGGAAATGCAGGCTGCTTTAAAATCCAAATGGTAATTGGAATTCAGAGCTAGTGCTCCACCATAAATCCGCCCTTTGCAGCTGTCACTGGAAGCAAAAAGTCGGCCTCATGAGGGAGCAGGGACTCGCAGCCCATTACAGGGAGAGTTTCCTTACACAGCTGTCAGCCCCTCGTCACTTGCATGGAGAGTGATCGGTTTCACATCAAGCTCATGCCCCCTCAGCCAGCCTGACAGAGTTGACGGCAGCAGAATTCTTTCCATCAAAGAAGAAAACTGACTGACAAAGGCACAGCTTAATAGCATACCCCAAGGAGCACACTTCCTGTGACAGCCCCGCTTTTATTTTTCTGACTTCCAGATGCATGGAGGTCCAGGGACAGAATGAAAGTGGAAGTTACAGGTCCCTAAGCAGACGGCAGGCCCTACCTGCTTTGAACAGCACTGTGTTTCAGGGGGGCCCCTGGGTGACCCAAATGTTTGCTCTTGACTACTAACAAAACGTCGGTGGTTCAAACTCACTCAGTGATGCTGTGGCAATCTGCTTCCGTAAAGATTACAGCCAAGACAACCCTATGGAGCAGTTCCACTTGGTAACACACAGGGTCACTATAAGTCGGAATCACCTTGATGGCAACTGGTTTGATTTTGCGTGTGTGTGTGTGTGTGTGTGTGTGCCTCTCAGGTGATTCTATCTCGATCTCTTTCACTTGTCCATAGTAAGTCTGGCACTCACTTGTTACATCTCCTGACCCAGTACAACATCAAACAGATGGCAAAAGACTCTACAGCTGGGGACTCAAATGGGATTTTTGGTTTCATTTTGTTTATAAACGAAAACCAGGTCTCTGTTCTCTGAGCCTTGTGGCGCTCACCATCCCACTCTCCAAGAGATTGTTGCCATCTATCAGCTGCTAAGGAACATAGCTCTTCACGAGGTAGCAATTTGAGATGAGAGGACGATGTGGTGGCTGACACCTGCTGCCCAGCACAGATGGCCAGGCCAGGGCTCAGCAGCTCAGCTGGTGACCATGTGGATGTTACTTCCCATCCCCAAACTGAACATGTGGTAAAAGAAAGTGGACTTCCCCTTTGGTGCAATGTCCACAGTGCAGAAACCCTAAATCCAAGCATGTTCTGGAAAAGCAGCGTTATCACTTATAAAGGAATTTCTATGGAAGGCTTTATAATGGTTTGACAAAAGATAAAATTATATTAAATTGAGGACCTTATCAGAGGCACCTCAGAAGAAAGGCCTGGCAACCTGTTTCTGAAAGCTCACAGCCTTGAAAACTCTATGGAGTGCAGTTCTACTATGCACACATAGGGTCACTGTGAGTCAGACTGCACTCGATGGCAACTGGTTAACTGGTTAAGTTGGACCAATGTGGGCTAGTTTGTATTTACATACTCCCTTTCTAAAAATCAAAACAACCTCCTAACCTTCCTTTGAAGAAGAAGAGAGGGTTGATACCAAATAGGACCCATGGCCTTTCATTATTCACAGAAGGATTGTTTCTCAGCTGCAAGTCAACTTGGAGACACAGGCGTCAGGTTTAGGCATCTCTGTAAAGGCAGGCTCTGGCACTCCAGAGCCTCAAAAGTTTGGGCAGGTTCTTATGTAACACCCACCATTTGCGACCAAGGAACCTGAAAGAGAACTGGCTACACATGTAAGAAAGAACAGCAAACCCTCCAGGGGTGGGGAGGGGCCTCATCCAGGGAGAGCACTCAAGGTGTGGAAAGGGAACCGTCATTGTAAGTCATTCCACACAACAACCCTTTCTGGCCTTTGTCTGCCACAAGGAATTGAACACCTTTGGTTCACAGCACGAAGGCACACTGTTTTCCAAAGGAAGAAAAATACCTATTTTTGATTAAATCTCTAAAAGGAAGTCTGCAAGCCAGGGAAGTTAAAGAACACTGTTGTTATGTGTCGTGGAGCTGATTCTGGCTCACAGCAACTCCATGTGACAAAGCAGAACTGCCTCATAGGGTTTTCTTGGCTGTAATCTTTATGGGAGCAGATCACCATGTCTTTCTCCTGCAGAGCAGTTGGGTGGGTTCGAACCACCAACCTTAGCAGTGGAGTGCTTAAACATTGTGCCACCAGGGCTCCTTAAAGAACACTAGGAGAAGCTCAACAAAGACACGGGAGAGCTAAATGCTACAATCAACCAACTTGATCTCGTAGACATATACCGAACACTCCACCCAACAACAGACAAGTATACCTTCTTTTCCAATGCACATGGAACATTCTTGAGAACAGACAACATATTAGGCCATAAAGCTAGCCTTCACAAAATCAAAGCAGTGAAATATTCCAAGGCTTCTTTTCTGACCATAAAGCCATAAAAGTAGAAATCAACAGCAGAAAAAGCAAGGAAAAAAAAAATCAAACACATGGAAACTGAACAACACCTTGCTCAAAAACTACTGGGTTATAGAAGAAGTTAAGGATGGAATAAAGAAATTCATAGAATAAAACAAGAATGAAAACACATCCTACCAGAACCTCTGGGACACAGCAAAAGCAGTGCTCAGAGGTCAGTTTATAACAATAGATGCACACATCCAAAAAGAAGAAAGGGCCATAATCAAAATATTAACCCTACAACTGGAACAAGTATAGAGCAGCAAAAGAAGCCCTCAGGCACCAGAAGAAAGGAAATAATAAAAATTAGAGCAGAATTAAATGAAATACCAAATAGAAAAACAATTGAAAGAGTTAAAAAAGCAAAAGCTGGTTCTTTGAAAAGATCAACAAAATTGATAAACCATTGGCCAAACTGACAAAAGAAAAACAGGAGACGAAACAAATAATCCATATAAGAAATGAGATGGGTGATATCACAACAGACCCAACCAAAATTAAAAGAGTCATAACAGAATACTTTGAAACATTGTACTCCAACAAATTTGAAAACCTAGACGAAATGGACAAATTTCTAGAAATTCACTACCTACCTAAACTAACACAAACAGAGCTAGAACAACTAAATAAACCCATAACAAAAGAAGAGATTGAAAAGGTAATTTAAAAACTCCCAACAACAACAACAACAAAAAAGCCCTGGCCTGGAGAGCTTCACTGGAGAATTCTACCAAACTTTCAGAGAAGAGTTAACAGCACTACTACTAAAAGCATTTCAGAGCATAGAGAAGGGTGGAATACTCCCAAACTCATTCTATGAAGCCAGCATAACCCTGATACTAAAACAAGGTAAAGTCACCACAAAAAAAGAAAATTACAGATCAATATCCCTCATGAACATTGATGCAAAAATCCTCAAAAAATTCTAGCCAATAGAATTCAGCAACTTATCAAAAAAATAATTCACCAGGATCAAGTGGGATTTATACCAGGTATTCAGCGATGGTTCAATATTAGAAAAACAATCAATATAATCCATCACATAAATAAAACAAAAGACAAGAACCACATGATCTTATCAATTGATGCAGAAAAGGCTTTGACAAAGTCCAACACCCATTCATGATAAAAACTCTCAACAAAATAGGAATAGAACGGAAATTCCTCAATATAATTCAGGGCATTTATACAAAGCGAACAGCCAACATCATCCTAATTGGAGAGACTTTGAAAGCATCCCCTTGAGAACGGGGACCAGGCAAGGCTGCCCTTTATCACCACTCTTATTCAACATTGTGCTGGAGGTCCTAGCCAGAGCAATTAGGCTAGTAAAAGAAGTAAAGGGCATCCAAATTGGTAGGGAAGAAGTCAAAGTATCTCTATTTGCAGATGATATGACCTTATACATAGAAAACCCCAAAGAATCCACAAGAAAACTACTGGAACAAATAGAAGGTTTCAGCAAAGTTTCAGGATACAAGATAAACATACAAAAATCAGTTGGATTCCTTTACACCAACAAAGAGAAACTTGAAGAGGAAATCACCAAATCAATACCATTTACAATAGCCCCCAAGAAGATAAAATACTTAGGAATAAATCTAACCAGAGATGTGAAAGACCTATACAATGAAAACTACAAGACACTTCTGCAAGAAACCAAAAGAGACCTGCATAAGTGGAAAAACATACCTTGCTCATGGATAGGTAGACTCAACATTGTGAAAATGTCAGTTCTACCCAAAGCGATCTACAGATACAATGCAATCCTGATCCAAATTCCACCAGATTTTTTTAATGAGATGGAGAAATAAATCACCAACTTCATATGGAAAGGGAAGAGGCCCCGAATAATAAGAACAACAAAGTAGGAGGCCTCACACTACCAGATTTTAGAACCTATTATACCACCATGCTAGTCAAAACAGCCTGGTACTGGTACAAAAACAGATACATAGACCAATGGAACAGAATTGAGAATCCAGACATAAATTCATCCACCTATGAGCAGCTGATATTTGACAAAGGCCCAAAGTCCGTTAATTGGGGAAAAGACAGTCTTTAACAATTGGTGCTGGCATAACTGGATATCCATCTTCAAAAAACTGAAACAAGACCCATACCTCACACCACACACAAAAACTAACTCAAAATGAATCAAAGACTTAAATAGAAAATCAAAAACGATAAACATCACGATGGAAGAAAAAACAGGGACAACGCTAGGAGCCTTAATACATGGCATAAAAATACGAACCATAAGTAACAATGCACAAGCACGAGAAGAGAGACTAGATAACTGGGAACTCCTAAAAATCAAACACTTATGCTCATCAAAAGACTTCACCAAAAGAATGAAAAGACAACCTACAGACTGGGAAAAAATTTTTGGCTATGACAAATACGACCAGCATCTAATCTCCAAAATCTACAAGATACTGCAAAACCTCAACAACAAAAAGACAAATAACACAATTAGAAAATGAGCAAAGGATAGGAACAGGCACTTCACCAAAGAAGATATTCAGGTAGCTAACAGACACATGAAGAAATGCTGACGACCATTAGCCATTAGAGAAATGCAGATGAAAACTACAATGAAATATCATCTCACCCCAACAACGCTAGCATTAATCCAAAAAACACAAAATAATAAATGCTGCAGAGGTTGTGCAGAGACTGGAACACTTAAACACTGTTGGTGGGCTGTAAAATGGTACAATCACTTTGGAAATTGATTTAGCGCTTCTTTAAAAAGCTAGAAATAGAAGTACCGTACAATCCAGCTATCGCGCTCCCTGAAACATATCCTAGAGAAATAAGAGCCGTCACATGAATAGATACATGCACACCCATGTTCACTGCAGCACTGTTCACAATAGCAAAAAGATGGAGGCAACCTAGGTGCCCATCAACAGACAAATGGATAATCAAATTATGGTATATTCACACAATGGAATACTACACAACGACAAAAAAAAAAAACAATGAATCCGTGAATCATCTTATAACATGGAAGAATCTGGAGGACATTATGCTGAGTGAATTTAGTCAGTCACAAAAGGACAAATATTGTATAAGACCACTATTATAAGAACTCAAGACAAAGTTTACACACAGAAGACAACATTCTTTGATGGTTATGAGGGTGAGGAGGGAGGGTGAGGGTTATTTACTAACTAGACAGTAGATAAGAATTATCTTAGGTGAAGGGAAGGACAGCACACACTAAGGGGAAGTCAGCACAACTGGACTAAATCAAAGCTAATAAGTTTCCTAAATACAATCAAACACTTTGAGGGACAGAGTAGCAGGGGAAGGGGTCTGGGGACCATGCTTTCAGGGGACATCTAGGTCAACTGGCATAACAAAGCTTATTAAGATAATGTTCTGCATCCTACTTTGATGAGTGGCATCTGGGATCTTAAAAGCTTGCAAGCGGCCGTCTAAGATGCATCAATTGGTTCCAACCACCTGGAGTAAAGAAGAATGAAGAGCACCAAAGACACAAAGAAAGTATTAGTCCAAGAGACAGAAAGGGCCACCTAAACTAGAGACTTCATCAGCCTGAGGCCAGAAGAACTAGATGGTGCCCGGCTACCACAAATGATTGTGCTGACAGGGAACACAACGGAGAGTCCCGGATGGAGCAGGAGAAAGGTGGGGTGCAGAACTCAAATTCTAGTAAGAAGACCAGACCTAATGGTCTAAGACTGGAGGAACCCTGCAAAGCATGGCCCCTGGATTCTCTATCAGGCCAGAAGTGAAAAAATTCCCAAGACCAACTCTTCAGACAGGGATTGGACTGGACTGTGGGATGTGAAGTGATACTTGTGAGGAGTGTGCCTCTTAGCTCAAGTAGATACAAGAGACTAAATGGACAGCTTCTGTCCATAGGTGAGATGGGAAGGCAGAGAGGGTTAGGAGCTGGCTGAATGGACATGGGGAATCAGGGGTGGAAAGGAGGAGTGTGCTGTCACAGTATGGGGAGAGCAATTAGGGTCACATAACAATGTATGTATGAATTTTTGTTCGGGAGACTAACTCGAAATGTAAACTTCATTTAAACTACAACAATTAAAAAAAAAAGAAAGAACACTAGGAATAATAAAATGTTCCTCCTCCAAGATGATAACCCTTTAAAAAACTAAAGTCTTTCCTTCCCTTTATGTGGCTCCAGACTTTAAAAAATAGAAGAAAGAGTTGCTACTATAGATACAGCCTCTCTCTAGCCCAAGTTCCCACGCAGCCAGTGGTCACGGTCGTACACGGGGTGGCCATGAGGATCGCTAAAGAACCCGAGCAAAGTAGTCCATGCCTCCGAGAGTTAACGTATAAAATCAACCCAGAAAGAGTCAACACCAAATCAAAGATGTGCAAAGAATTTAAAGAGCCCACAGTGCTGCAAAGCCTGCAGACCTTGATAACAGCCTGGCTGGGGCTATTAGCATATGGAAAGGAAGAACACATCAGTCAGAGCAGAGGGGTGGCCAACCGTGAAAGTAGATAAAAATTGCAGACTGGGAGCCCACTCAAGCTCTCTCCAAGGGAGGGCAAGGGCCGCCTAAGGACCTAGAGTGGAGGAGCCAGGCTAGCCTACCCCACAGCCCCTGTCGGTCAGGTCACGGCTCGCTGGGATTCCGTGTTTACCAAGCGCTCTCCTGATTCCACCCAGTTTCCCTAGAAGTTTGCCTACAGGGAGAAAATCTGCTTGTCAAAGAATGCCAGTGGCCTTGATTACATTTCTCACAGTAAATTATCAAACTGGTGTCTAAGACCCTAGAAGCTTAGTTAATTGCATCTGCCCCTAGAAGGTAGCTCTGGTCCCCTGGAGCTGGCAATTCTGCTTCCTAGGCTTGTTTCCAGAGCCCAGGCTGTGTTAATTCAGAGATAAAGTTGTCAGGTAATGATGATTGAGACAGGATGCAAGTTTCCTCTTGGCCAGGTCTCTCAGCTCCACCACCCCTCTACCCCCCATTATCCAAGGTCTGCAAAGACCACTCCTGTGCATATTTTCATCAGCTTGTCATATAAAACAAGAGTCACATCTTACCCAGGAACCCTGGCCATGGCACATAGTGCCAGCTTGTTTACTGATTTTTTTTCTTCTTAACTTTTATTTCGAAGCAATCTTGAACTTAGCAAAAAATGTGCAACTCTAGTTGAAGTTCCAAAAGTACTGTCAAGTATTGTAAAGGATAGTACAATATTTTAGTGTGTATTTCCTACAAAAATGAGATTTTCCTATATAACCACAATGTTGTTATTGTTGGGTGCCATCAAGCTGATTACAATTCATAGCGACCCCATGTGGCAAAGCAGAACTGTCCCATAAGGTTTTGTGGGCTGTAATCTTTACAGAAACAGACTGCCATGTCTTTCTCCAGCAGAGCCTCTGGATGGGTTCGAGCTACCAACCTTTCGGGCTCCATCAGAACACAGCTATCAAAATTAGGAAATTAACATTTGGTATGTGTTATATTTGCTCCTTAGAGCCCATTCAAATTCCATCAAATACCCCCAAAATTGTACTTTATAGCAAAAGGATCCAGCTCACACAGTGCTTTTAGTTACGTCTCTTTAGTCTCTCATTCTAAAACACTTTCTCAGTTTTTCCTTGATTTGTCTGACCTTGACACTTTTAAAGATTACAGACTAGTTATTTTGTATAATGGTCCTCAATTTGGGTTTGCCTGGTATTTCCTCTGATTAGATTCAGGTTATGTGCATCTTTGGCAGGAATATCACAGACAAGTGACTCTGTGTCCCTCTCCTCACGTCCTATCAGGCGCTACAAGATTTTGAATTGTCCCATTGCTGATACTATTCGGGTTCCCCCCTCCCAGTTTGTTTTTATATGCACAGATCCGCACAAGTCCACAAAGACTGGCCTTCCGCCCCCAGGACAGGCTGTGCTAGGGAGGGCCTTGGGCATATCTTGGTCTGTACCTTCTCTTCCTTCTATCCTGTGCCGTGGTCCCCTACTGGAGGCAATTGTGGGATGGCAATGGCCGTTACTTAGAAACATACTGATAGAGACAGGATAAAGTTCACGAAAGGAAAGAAGAGAGACAATGATGCTTTTGTGGACTAGCAGAAAAACACCACACGTCCTTACACAATTTTTCCACAGCTAAATAAACGTAAGATACACTAACTTTTTCATACTGGAAGCGTGCTGTTTAACTCATTCATTCATGTCACAAGAATTTATGCACGGGGACACCAACTTATACAGGACAGTGCCATGCCCCAAAGAAGAACATGGTCTCTTACAGAAAGGTTAGAAGCAAACAGCTACAGTACATTATTGAGAAGGAGAAGCTTGACCTGGTCTAGGTTGAGAAGGAAGCAGTCCAGTAGAGAGAATAGCTCAACAGTCTGGCATGTTCAGGAGCCAGAAAGTAAATGTAACTAGGACCCTAAGTCAGACTGTGAGCATAGGTGAGCTACAGGTGAGGGGAGACAAGAGAAAGAGGTAGGCGGGGGCTAGATCAGAAAGACCTTAAATGTTCAGCAAGAGCCTGTACCTTGTCCCTTAAGGCATGGGGAACCACTGAAAGATTGGAAGACAAGTGGCAAGATCCAGCAGTTATTTTTACAACAATCTGAGGAAGCATCCTACAGAAGGCAAAAGAAAGTAAAACAGAAGATAAGTGAGGTCCACAAGGAGATACGTGAGGAGACAGCTGCAGTCATCCTCCAGATCAGATTCTGACGAGCACGAACTGAAGGCAGGAGCAGTATGCAGGAAACAGAGAACAGATTTCACAGAAACACAGGATGCAGTACCCACAGGATTGTGCAGGAATATAAGAAGAGGAAAGTATCAAGAGGGCCCAGAGGGCTTCTGGTTTAAGTGGATAATCAGGATCCAGAACATGAGAAGAGCTGTTGTTGGTAACTGAGTACTTCCAGACACAAAAACAATTTCCCACCCTCTTAAACTTGGAACCCTAGTGTATTTACACTCATCCAGGTTACCAGGGTGTTTCAAGGACAGTTTCCTGTTGTGGAAGGCATGGCATGCTGTGTTTCAGCCTTGATATTTTAATTACATTTGAGCTCCTAGTGTTACCTGCTGTGGTGATTATTGTGGGCATAGCTGAGAGTAGTTTTATAGCATTAGGGGGTCTGTGTGTGTATGTGTTGGGGGTGGTATTAAGGCTTGCTCATCCTTGTCTCACTGCCATCTATCACTTATGTTCCCCTAATCATTTTTGGTATTTTTTAACTGGGGCAGCCAATTGTTGACTTGATTTCACAGCACAGTGCTCATATATTTATTTTTAAGTGAGTTGAATTATAAACAACTTTATTTTGGGAGGTGTATGAGTTCTTTGAGAAAACCTGAAAAATATCCTAGGGTACTGAAAAGCTAAGCTTAGGACCTATACGTTTATATACTGAAAGATGAAAACCCAATGTTTGGCCAAGGTCTAGAAGCAATTGTGGTTCTTCTCCTCTTCCCCCAACTTTTTGTTTGGTTTTGCTAATGTAAAGCAAGTGCCTCTGCTACTTCTTATTTGTTTTAAACCACTCCTCTACACATACCCAGTAAGCAAACATTCAGGCCTCAGGCAGGGAACTGGGACTTTCCAACTAAAATTTACCCAAAAAACAAATGTATAGCCATTGTGCACCTTTAAAAAAATATGGAGAAGAAAATGTGATGGTAACATAGTTCTTTTGTAGGTAATCTCAGTATTTTTTTCTTCTTCTGTGTCTCCTTTTATTAATTTACATTATTTTGTACACTTTAAATGAGTTATAGTTATGAAAATATTGAGTGCTCACAGCCGCACTTTATCACAACTCTCCTTGGTGAGAATCAAGAGAGTTTTCATGGCAACATGGTAAGGTGTAGTCAATAGTGGGCCTTGATTCAGATAAACCTAGGATCCTTGTTCTTTCCACATTACTAGCTGTTGATCCTTCATTAAGTCACTTAAGACCTTTAAGCCCCAGTGTCTTCATAAGTACAATGGAGACAATGCTAAGCTCACCTAGGAGGATGTATACGAAGGTTAAATTGAATAATGTATGTGAAAAGCCTCTAATACTGTGCCTAAGGTAATTTTCAAAAAACTAAAAACGTGATTTTCATGCAAATCTAAAATGAACATACATTAAAAATTAATTTAACTCAATGAAGGAACCAGTGGGATGGTAAAATTATTTCAAACTATTATAGGAGAACAAACAAATTTATAGTCCCTGACAGAAAAAGAAATGCTGGCATAACATTACTAAAATACTTACAAAACTGCTTAATGCCCTACAAGGCATTAAAGCTATACCTTTGTGAACATCTCTCTAAGACAGGAGATTTATTTGCACTGCTATTATGCAAGAATCATTCGCATCACTGTGAGGTTTCTAAAGGTTTTCATCTACCTTCATAGAACTGCAAAATACCTTGACTAATAGTAAACAGCAACTCAAAGAATAGTACATACTACCTGAGAAAGAGATAATCCTTAGGGCTGTTAGACAACGATCCAGTAACACTGAACAGGCATGCAGTCACTTTTTAGCCCATTTCTAAGTTTTAGGTGTACATATTTTTTCCTTTACACTGGAAGATCACAGGTATTCAATGAATATTAGTCATAAAATAATGATTTTGTGAATGATACATATGAAATCTTATGGATCGCAGGCAAAGAAATAATAAGAGGCAAATTCATAGCATCAGATGTTGTCAAGATTGAGCAGAAAAAAAAGGAGAAATAAAAATGACTGCAGGACTATCAATCTAAACTGATAACTGAACAAGGAGAAGGATATAGTATAGACAGAAGGTAGGAATTTTCCTCAGAAACAAACCGGCCCAAAAATAACACAATTAGCCATAGTCTTAAACTCTAATAAACAGGGTAGAACGTCTGCAAAATATATACATAGTCAACTGAACTTTTAAAAAATAATTTACATATATATTTAGACAAAGAAACAACATAAGACCCAAGAGAAACTCAAAATATTTATTTACTGCCTCTCACATTACAAATGCTCTTGATTTGCTTTGTCCTTTGTCTTTCTATCACTTTGCGTGCCAATACTCAGCCTCATGCTCAGAAGAGGAAGATTTAATTATCAAAGATTTGCCAGAAAACTGATAGAAGGTTCTGGCTCATCTTTGAGCCAACTATATCAGGAACACCCAAACGTACATGTAGGGCAAACACAATGGCTACGAAAGGTATCCTAAGACAGACCCATTCCGCAGCAGATGCACGCTAATAGTGATATGGACAACGTGTTTTTGAAGACAGAGATGGACTCAAATCAGGCCAACCTGCGTTTGCATCTCAGTTACATGTATCACACAATCTCTAAACCTCAATTTCCTCATCAGCAAGGCCAATAACACACATTTCATTAGGACTGCTGTGAGAATTATACAAACTCACATTTGTAGAATCTCTTAAGACAGTCCCTGGCATGTAACAGACACTAAACAAATAGGCACTACCTTTTCTGCCCACAGGGTTATTTCTTTTAAATGTGTAAAGACATGAGAAAGCAGTAAAGGGCTTTTGAACTATATTCTCAGTCACCTAGAAAGTAAAGAGGTTAATGTTTTTTGTTTTTATTTTCCTTCATACTCTCCAGGACTTTAATGTTTCTTTCAACGTAAACTCAACCTGACTATTTACCTGGATGTAAGTATTCAACAATTATTACATTTTCTTCCTTCTGAAGCTCCTGTCACTGCCTAATTCAAGAAATAGATTAAGGAACCACAAGGGGACTGACATCACCAACCTTGTTTGTCTTTCTGCTTGCATGGTTTCCATTATTTTATTTACCTCCTGACATGTGAATCCTGGACACTTGAAACAAAAGAAAAGCTTCTACGTAAGGACATCAAAGAGCTGAAGCGTCCTCCCCTAGGGAAATGCCAAAGGGCTAGGTATCAGAAGACTCCCCATGCTCTGTGGCCTGCTGCTGTTGTCACATCACAATTTTCTAGTCTCACTTTCAATCATAAATCCCTAAATATGGAAAAAGGATGGCCGTAAGTGGGTCACTGATTCCTGGGCTTGCTCCCCTAATAGGCCTGACAAACAAGTCTGCACCTGTAAGTCCCTCCCTCACCCCCAGAAGCATCCTGTGTGTGAGTCCCATCCTGACCTCGGAGAAGCACTGTAAGCCTACCTTCAGGGGTCCCTATTCCTGGTACCTCTCTGGAAACATCACCCTCTGCTTAAGGCTCCAACCTCCTAAGAGGTTCACCCACCTTCCTGGCATCCTCCAGCCCAGAACCAACTTTTCACAGTGGGATGTGCTGAATTATTAGAAGAAGCCAGTCCTGACCCAGCTTCATGAACACTAAAGCTTGGTGGAACAAGGAGCAGCACTCTGACATGGATCCTCACCAACCCAACAAGCCACTGCTGGTGGAAAACCTGCTCCTGAGACCTTCCAGTCAGGACACCACATTCTGACCTTGGCTGGATGAAGGGCCTCAGTCTGCAGCTAGGCTTATGTTCTCCTACCCAGGACCTGTTTCAATCCAACAGGAACATATATTCTAGATTCTGACCCCTTCTTGATCTGCCCTGCCTTGATGTCGTTAGCCTACCCATGCTCTTCCAGGAAATGGCAGACAGCTAGGGTCATGTCCTATATTCAACTCACTCAGCAAACTCTTGGGAGGAAGGGTTTGAGGGGAAGGGGAGCAAATCTCTCCCAGGACTTGGCTGAGGGACTTGGAGGGTTGTGCAACTATGCTGCGTATCAATCTAAAGTTCGCCTAAAGATCTTTAGTCAGCGAGTCCTTGCTGGAGGGACCACCAATTTTTTTATTTCACCAGGACTGAACCAACTCTCAAGAAGCCTTGTGAGCAGCTACCCTTTGCCAGGCACCATCATATTCCCCCCTTTCAGCCCCAGTGCTAGCCCAATGAAGGCAGAGAGAGGGAACCCGAGTATTTGATTATTTTAAAAAAAAAAAAAACAGTTGTGGAGTTAACTCTGACTCATGGCGACCCCATGTGTGTCACAGTAGAACTTGTGCTCCATAGTGTTTTCAGTGGTTGATTTTTTCAAAGTAGATTGCCAGGCCTTTCTTCTGAGGTGCCTCTGTATGAAGTCAAACCTCCAATCTTTTGATTAGTAGTCAAGTGTGTTAACTGTTTGCACCACCCGAGGAGTCTGTCTGACTGTTAGCCAATGTGAACATGTGTAGGAAGGAAGGAGAATTTGAACATCTTATCTTTTTCTCCAGGTGGACATACATCCGTGACACATTTGGCCAAGGCCTGACATTTTGCCATTCTATAATAGGAGTAAGTACGGTTACTCTGTTTTGGGGGAATTTTACAAATCCACAAAGAAACCAGAAGCTCTATTTATCTGCAATTACTTATAACACCATAACTCAGCATCTATAGATTTGCACATGTCCTTTCAAAGAACCCATTTCCCCTCTGCAATTCTCAGTCCTCAGTTTGCTCTGACATAAAATGGGGATAATACTGTAACCTCTACACCATGCACAGCACGAACCTCCTCCCTCCTAAGGATTGTTAGGAGAGTAACAAAAAAAAAAAAAATCCCAAACCCAAACTTGTTGCCATTGAGTCAATTCCAAGTGTTAAAGGGTAGAACTGAGCTCCATAGGGTTTTCTTGACTGTAATCCTTATGGAAGCAGATCGTTAGGCCTTTCCTCCACAGCACTGCTGGATAGATTTGAACGGCCAACCTTTAGGCTGGTCGTCAAACGCAAACCATTTGTGCCACCCAGGGACCTAGGAACAATAAAAAATTTAAAATACTCAAATTATTTGGCACAAAGATAGATAACTGATCATTCTGTTCCCTCTGCATTTGTGTGAGGAATGTCAATTAATTTTAGAAGGGCAAGAGCAATTTGGTGGCAAATGTACAGGCTTCTGGGGAGACTTTAATTTCAGGTTTGCTAATTCCTAGCTACTTAATATGGCACAAGTTCTGTATTTCCCTGTCTTCCACTGCAAAATGGGGATAGCCCCTACTTTGGAGGGAGTTATGCACTGTAAAGAAGTCCGTGAGTGGTACAAATGGTTAAGTGCTAATCCACTCACAGGCACCTCAGAAGAAAGTCCTGGCAAGCTACTTCCAAAAATATTACAGCCACTGAAAACCTTAGAAGGCAGTTCTGAAACACATGGGTCAGAATCAACTTGATTGCAACTGGTGGTGGTATGCATTATATATGAGATTACACAAATAAATATAGAACATCTGATAGCGTGTGCTCACTTAGTACCCAGGCCCTTTGTCAGACACATAACGGAGTTTGTTTATTTAAATATTGCACCAGTAAGACTGGAAAGGCAACATGATTCCAAGGATCAAGGGTGTGGAAATCAGCATCACTAAATGTCCATCACAGATCACAATGTGGTGAGTGAACTATGAGACCACTGGAGTAATTTCCAAAAAACACATCGGCTTTGCTCAGCAGCAGAACCATCCCTGGACAGCACAGATCTGGTTTATTTGTTGTTGTTTTGTTTTATTTTTTATGTATTTTTCTATTTTTGAAATTTCATGAATCACTTCCCGGCATAAATGCCAATTACAAGGCATTCTAAATAAAATATATTTGAGAACTCTACAACATTTTCCAGCATAGACAAAATACTACAACAAATATAAAATGCCCATTTGCAATGTTCACAAATTTCATGTCGACGTGGAAGGTGGTGAAGAAAGGGTAGAAAAGGAAACAAACGATCCTTTTCAGTTACACAAGAATATTTGATAAATTATGTCTGAAAAGATCAGCAAAGATCAAACCTTCCCTTGTAAGGAGTAAACACCCAGGCTGCTGACCGTCTTCTTATCTTCCACCTCCAGACCATTTCCTTGTCAAGGAACAACTAAGATTTAAACCACTTTAAAAATGGCAAAATTCTCCTTCTTTAACACTGGGGACAAAACCAATTTTCTTCCAAATGGTGCATAATGTGGGCATTTGGTAGTTTTCAGGACAAACATTCTAAGGCTTCTGAGCAGGACTTAGAGGGGAGTAATAACCTGTTCTCACCCTTTTCTAAGAGTTTGGCTCACAGAATTGAAAGAGACCTTCACAATCATCTAATCTAGGGTGGTTTCACACGTAATTTTAGCTACAGAAAGCTTATTCAAAAGAAACCCTACAGGAGCACTGAAATGTAAAAAGCCTTTGCCTTCACTTCACTCCATCTGTCCCAGGACTTCCCCATATGTGTTCTCACAAGGTGAACCATTGTGTCAAGGGAAAGTCAAGGTGCTCTTGTCAAAGAAGTAGGAACATTCTATCCCCATTCACTCTTGCTGCAGGGACCCCTAAGCTCATCTTCAGAAACCTTGTTTTTGTTGTTAGGTGCCATCAAGTCAGTTCCAACTCATAGCGACCCTATGTACTACAGAACGAAACACTGCCCGGTCCTGCACCATGCTCACAATTGTTGTTATGTTTGAGCCCACTGTTGCAGCCAGGGTATCAATCCATCTGCCAAGGGTCTTCCTCTTTTTCGCTGACCCTGTACTTTACCAAGCATGATGCCCTTCTCCAGGGACTGATCCTAAAACCCAAAACCAAACCAACTGCCGTCGAGTGGATTCCAACTCATAGTGACCCTACAGGACAGAGTAGAACTGCCCCATAGAGTTTCCAAGGAGCGCCTGGTGGATTTGAACTGCCAGCCTTGGCTGGCAGTCATAGCCCTTAACAACTATGCAACCAGGGTTTCCGGGACTGATCCTAGAGCACCATAAAACCCAGGTTTAAAGTGACTATAATAGCCCAATCCTCATACCAGAGTTGAAACAAGGACACTGAGCTCAAAGAAATTACAAGTGGCTCATGCAATATTCCATTAGATAAACGAGAGAGGCCTGGTTGTGGATAAGAATACGCTATACAGGAAGAAGTCACGGGCAGAGAGGCTCATAAAAGTCATTTCTGTGGACTCTATGCAGCTTGAGTAGCTATGCAATCCATTTGAGGCCAGTGAGACTTCAGAGGAAATCTGCTGGGGGCTTCTGGAAGGGCTTTCACTTTTCTGATACAAGATGTGAGACCAGACTATTGCCCCTTCCTTTTCTTCCTATTGAGTGTGTAAGGATGTGATGCCTGGTACTACAGCAGCCATCTTGAGACTATAAAGTGCGTAGCAAAAGACAAAAGGCAAATACATTTAGGACAGGGAAACAGAAGGAAAGAAAGAGTGTGGGTCCTTGATGACATCCTTGAGCTACTGAATGAACCCAAAACCATCTGTAACCCAACTTCTGGTTAAGTGAACAATAAATGTCCTTTGAGTAAAAGACACTGTTAGTCAGGTTTTCTGTTACCACTTCCCTAGATATTTCATAATTAGTGTGCTACACCTTGGGTAGCACCTGATTTTTTCCACAAATTATCTCTTAGTGTAGAAAACTAAAGCCACATGGAGAATTAAAATGCAAGGGGGAATGGCACAGCCACTTTGGAAGACTGTTTGGCAGTTTCTTACAAAGTTAAACATAGGGTTACCATATGACCCAGCAGTCACATTCCTAGGTATTTACCAAAATGAGTTGAAAGCTATGTCCACACAAAAATCTGCACAAGAATGTTTATAGCAGCCTTACTCATAATTGCCAAAAAATGGAAGTAACAAAGATGTCCTTCACTAGGCAAACGGATAAGCAAACAGAGTATCATTCATTGGTAAAAAGAAGTGAACTACCAAGCCACGAAAATACATGGAGGAATCTTACCTAAATGGTTAAGCACTGGACTACTAGCTGAAAGGCTGACTGTCTGAACCCACCCAGGCGCCTCTGAAGTCAGGCCTGGAGATCTGCTTCTGAAGGGTCACAGCCTTGAAAACCCTATGGAGCAGTTCTACTCTGCACACATGGGGTCATCATGAGTAAGAACAGACTCAACGGCAGCTAACACCAACCACAAAACGAAAGAAGCCAGTGTGAAAAGGCTACATCCTGTATGATTCCAACTACATGACACTCCAGAAAAGGCAGAACCATAGAGACAGTAAAAAGATCAGCGGTTGCCAGGGATTCCGGGGGGAGGGGGGAGCACAGGGCATTTTTATGGCAGTGAAAATGGTGGACACGTGACATTACGCGTTTGTCAAAACCCACTGAGTTGTACAAGAGTGAATCCTAATGCAAACTATGGACTTGAGTTTAATAATGTACCAATCAATATTGGTTCATCAATTATAATAAATGTACCACACAAATGCAAGATGTTAACAATAGGGGAAAATGTGCAAGGAAAAGGGGTGTATGGGAACTTTCTACCCTTTGCTTGAATTTTGTGTAAATTTAAAACTATTCTAAAAAATACAGTATATTACGAGAAAAAGCAAGAGGGGTGAGGGGGAAGAATCCCTAAAATGATAATAATTTTCCTCTCTGATCAGCCCAGAAACTAACCCAATTTAGAGAGTGCATGGGAAGGCATGGATCAGCACCTTCTATCCTCATCCTTCCCCAAGCCACCTCTCCCTCCCCCACACGAAGACATAACTCAACAGCACCCTACAGCTCCTCCCTCTCACCTTCTCTTCACTCCATTTGGCCCAGGACGCTGCAAGCCTAACAGGTTGTGCCATTGTTCGCATTGGTATTTCTCCCCGTTTCCATCCTTGCCCTCCCCCAACCACTTCCTGCTACTTACCTCAGGTTTTTCGTGCATCCCCATGGCAAAGAACGTATCCTTCCATGGCTCCTCTGCACTAATGGAAGTAACAACCTAATAAATAATAAATCCCGCAGGCCCTCCCAGTTGCCTCTGTTGGGTTCTCCTACAACAAAGTTATTGTTAAACCACTCCCGGGTCTGCAGGGCCCAGATAGCAACCAGTGTTGACACCTCCCTTCTCAGTAAAAGCTTAGCAAGGTGAGTGAATTACAAACGTAGTGAATTCAGTAGTAAAAACAAAGGGGTACCTATGCACCAGTCTCAAATGTTTCCCGGGTGTTTTCTTTCCATAATTTTTTGGGGAGTTTGGAGAACTGCCTCACGAATTCAGTTCTAAGTAGATTGAGGTTGGAGGTGGATAATGTTCCTTGATGGAAAAAACAATACATGGTTTAAAAAGAAACACTCAGCTTCTGCTTGACTCAAATCTCTTCCCCTCTTTTTTTCCTTTTCTATTTTTTCTGGATAACATGTAAATGGCACATGACCAGCCATCCTCATTGAAAGTGTGATCTCTATGAAATTCACCAGAAAAAGGCATTTGCTGAGCAAACATTCGCTAGAGAGAAGTTGCTGTGGTCAGATCAGTGAAGCATCTGTAATGTGGGCCACCAGCTGGGACACTGAAGTTGTCGTGTTAAATAGCATAATTTTTGGCGACAATCGGATTTTATTTGAATGAATCATTCCCACCAGTGGGGCTTGGGTGTTTTTTACTTCCAGACCAAACAACAACGAGAATGAATGCTAACTAACAATTCTTCCAAAACAGTCAGGCTTTCTCAGAACCACCAGCCTTTGCACATACTGTTCCTTCTGCCTGAATCTGCCCTCCGCCACCCCCCGCAGCTCCCACTCCCAGTATCCCCAACCCTATCTCTGTCTGTCATGGTTACATCATTTATTCAGAATATAGGGGGAATGTTCCTGATCTGGAAAGACTTCCAAATTCCCCAAAGTGGTTATTCAATCCTTCTTTTCTCCGCATATGGCCTTGCACCTATCTCCTTTCCTAGCGGCTGTTTGCAGCTCCTCGTCTCCACTAGCCAGTGAACTTCCCCCCTCCCATCGCCCCCCAGGATAGCACCTCTCTCTTATTCCTCTTTATTTCTCCAGCAACTGCGACAACATGCTGCCCACAGTAGGTCATCAACAGATGCCTACCAAATACATGAATCACAGAAGAAATGAACACCAAAATGAACTTTACAGTCCTCCAGGGTGGGATAGCCTTAAAAAGCCTCTAAGTAAAGTTCCTTATTGCAAGAAATATTTTTCAGCTTGACAAAATATTAACATACATTACGTGCACCGTTTAGCACGAAAATAAGCTCATAAAATCTAACCCTGGGGAAAATTTGCTTATCTGCGGTGATTCTTCCAAAGCACAATGAAGCACAAAAGAAATATTATTTTAGGTCTTTTAAGTAAAACAAATACATTTCCAAGATGTTTTGACACAGACATCTGTGGTGAAATGAATTATACAGATCACAAATGCTATCATTTAAGGCAGTATGTTTCTACATTTCAAACCTTAGGTAACCCCAAAGTATTTAAACTTGCAGGGTGTACTGGGCACAGAAACCACGTTTGGCATGCATATGAGGAGTCAGGGTGCAGGATCGTGAATGGGAATATGGGAGTCAAGAAGATTAGACGTAATTAGTTGTCCTGGCAGCTAAAAGTATAGACTGGCTGAATAACAGCCCGAGGAATCCTGTAAGAAATACTCCAGAGCGCTTTGCAGAGGACACCGTGTGTCCTGAACTTACTAGGCTTCGGGGCAGTGCACATGCTACTCCACTGGAGAGATCAGCTCTGCTGGTCCCAACAGCTGGCCTATGGGAAGCTGGCCTCCAGAGGGCTGACCTCAGAAACATTGGTCCAGACTCACTGGGGAACCAGTCCTAATAAGGACAATGTCAATACTTCCTCCCCTTGTCAGTAATCCC
Source organism: Trichechus manatus latirostris (assembly GCF_000243295.1). Taxonomy (NCBI): domain Eukaryota; kingdom Metazoa; phylum Chordata; class Mammalia; order Sirenia; family Trichechidae; genus Trichechus; species Trichechus manatus. The sequence continues at coordinate 646,991 of NW_004444073.1, read as the reverse complement.
CAGGTCCACTGCTGACTGCAGGCAGAATCAGGAAACCAAGCTCAAGCTGCAGAGACGAGATAAAACCAGCTTTGGGGGTGTTTTCAAGCTGCTTGGAGGAGTTTGTCTTTCGCTCATCACATCTTAGGGTTCACGCCTTCATTCGTGCAAACACTTTATTCATGCCCACCTGGTCTAGGCCCTGTGTCAAATATAATCTTTGGTGAATAGCCATCCTCTTGGCTGGTAAAAAATGATGAAAGGGAGAAATCTGTACTATCAAAACCTTTAATTTCTGTTGTCCTACATTTCCCACCCACCTTGCAGATCTGAAAGGTGTCCATCTGATTTCATGCCGAATTCAATACAATAAAACGATGAGGGCAATATTTGGACAAATTGGCTCATTTTTCTTAGCCTGGTTTTTTCATCTTTAAAATGAAAATGTTGGACTAGAAGATCACAAAGGTCCTTCCAGGTTTAAAACTTCATGGCTCATTAGTAGTCAGGAACACATAAATTAAAACAATAAGATACCATTTTCACCCTTCAGATGGGCAAAAATTTAAGAATCCATCACTATTAAGTGTCAGTAAGAATATGGAGTAAACAGGCCCCTCACATACTGTGGATGGGAGTGCAAATATAGGCTGTTTGGGGAACAGTTTGGTAATTCACAGTTGGATAAATCCTATGACGCTTTTATTCAATGTCTAGGATAACCACATACATGCTCAGAGTGACGTGGACAGAAATATACATTGAAGAATTATTTTTTATGGCAAAACTGGAAACAACTTACATATACATCAATAGATATATAAAATGTGATACAGTCTTAAGATGACCCATTATTTAGCAGTGAAAAGGATAAACTAAATTTATAAACATGGCTGAATCTTGCAAACATAAGTAATAAATAATAATAAATAATAAAAGAACAATATCGAAATATCATACCGTTTACATAAATTAGAAACGAATACTATACATATTGTTCATGGATATATGTGTATACGTGTGTGCGTGCGCGTGCGTGTGTATATAAAACCAGTTGGTGTGGAGGATTCCATCAGAGTAGAGCTGTGCTCCATAGAGTTTTCAATGGCTATGACCTTTCAGAAGTGGATTGATTGCTAGGCTTTTCTTCTGAGGGAAGCAGATTGCAAGGCTTTTCTTTCAAGGAGCCTCTGGGTAGATTTGAACTGCCAACCTTTCAGTTAGTAGCTGAGTGCTTAACCATTTGTGTCACCCAGGAAGTAAATATAGACAGATAGATATTAAACATGTGTAATATCTATCTATACATGATTTAGTTTATCAGTGATTCTCAACTAGGGGCTATTTTGCCCCCCCACCAGGTGACATTAAGCAAAGTCTGGAGACATTTTTGGTTGTCCCAATTTGCGGCATGGATGTTACTGGCAACTAACAGGCAGAGACCAGGGATGCTACCCAACATCATACAATGATGTACAATACAGTACCGCCCCCACCCCCAACAAAAAAACAACAAAGAATGACCTGGCCCAAAATGTCAACAGTGCTGAGAATAAGAAATCCTGCTTTAGACCTACGACAGACAGTTGTCATACTTTACATTTGATATTATTTAAATATTAAAAATTAAAATGCTTACATTTTAATCATTTAACCAAATCTCCTGGCATAATCTTTCCTGGGATTAAGCAACCTCTCGCTCGAGTCTGAGTGCTAGAGAAACAACATGCCACGCAACCTTTTCCTGAAATTAAATTTCAAAAAAAAGTCACAGGAGGCTTCTGACTTACGCTTTTCTCCCCTTTGAAACCTGAAACAGTAAAAGGTTCCCAATGACCTAACTGATCCCTGGAGAAGGACATCATGCTTAGCCAAGTAGAGGGTCAGTGAAAAAGAGGAAGACCCTCAATGAGATGGATTGACACAGTGGCTGCAACAATGGGCTCAAGTATAACAAGTATTGTGAGGATGGTGCAGGACTGGGCAGTGTTTCGTTCTGTTGTACATAAAGTCGCTATGAGTCAGAATTGACTCGATGGCACCTAACAACAACAACAACGACAACGTCCTAACTAAGCATCTTTTGTTTGTTTCAGCATCACTGTGAAGGAACTGTCCCCACAAGAACTGACACTGCAAGTCTCGTATCCACGGGGACTCTTTCCCTCTGCCCATGTCAACGTGTCTATCTCCCATTGTTCTTGGAGTGTCACTTGCTGCTTCATGAATACAAATTGGTATTTCTTCTGAAAAATTATTTGTAAGTTATGTTTTAATGAACTGAATCAAGCTGTAAATGAACTAAAGTAGCTCATTATTGAAAGGAACTAATGAAACTTTTATAAAGTTTTTTGTATCCTATTATAATCCCAGCCTAATTTATCTGCTGCATCAAGGACAAATGACTATATATCAGGATCTGCAGCAAGCCACACACATATTGAAGTCAAGTCAGCCCCAATCTCCTGAAATGTTCTCACTCTAGTCTTTCTTAACTGCACCTTTTGGTAAAATCTCTTCAAAACCTTGGAGGTATACTCTACAACATTTCTTTAAGACCAAGTTCTAAAAAAAGGGTTGCTGTTCTAGAAGATGTTCTGTGCGGATTCTGAAGGACCTGAGGCTAGATCCATACATGCCAAAAGTCAAAGGAAGAACAATCAATAATCTTCAAATTATGCTGATTCAGAGACAAAACTAGATCAACAAACCTGGAGATATTTAAAAAAAAAAAAAATGTCAGACCAGTGTTTGCCAGGGATTAAAGCCAAGATAGGGACTAGCGTGTGTGTGTATGTATGTGTGTGTGTGTGTGTGTGTGTGTGTATGTGTTTGAAATTATAAAGAAGTATCAGGAGAGAGTTCCTTTGTGGTGACGGGCAGTTCTGTATCTTATTTTGGTTGTGGCTAAATGGATCTATACATGCCATCAAATTTCATAGAACTATGCACACACACACGAAGAATGAGTGCACGTAAAAACTGATGAAATCTGAGTAAAGCCCAAAGGCTAGTTCATGGTGTTGTGATGATGTGAATTTCCTGATTTTAAAAATGTGCTAGTTGTATAAGATGTCACCATTGGGTGAAGCTGAATTAAAGGGACTTCTCTATATTTTTCTTTGCAATTTCTTGTAAGTCTATAATTAGTTCAAAATAAAAAGTTAAAAAAATTGTTTTAATGCCAAATTTATTCATACGTGAAGTCTACTATTCTTTTACTTGGTGAAGAATAGCAAATACCACCTTAAATACAGCTGGAATGGAGTTTACATCAACGCTGTGATATTTCTAGCCTCATGTTCTTCATATTAAAGAAACAGCCATCATGCAGCAAGGGTTAAATAAAATGCTTGTGAAACTGCTTCAAAAGCAAAAGATAGCCCTACAAACCCATGTTTAACTAATAATACTCTTCAGGGTACACAACAGACATGCATATTGAAATTGAAACCCCCGGAAAGAAGCTGGCAGCCTGGCTAACTCGTTGCATGTAACTCTAAGATATGTATGTGGGGAAAAAGATGGCAATGAACACAGATACGCCCCCACCTCTCTCCAAGGACTTTCAATAAGACTCTGCTATTGGGGGAGGTGGAAAAAATAATAGTAGAGAGCATGACTTTCACAGAATTATCTGGAAGTTTAAACACCATTTACAAATCTGGCCAAGACACTGAAAGCCTCAAGGAAACTATGACAGAAGAAAGAACAAAGAGTTCAGCACAATAAACAGACAAGGAAGGAACGCAGGAAGCTGACACAACAGAGCTTCGAAACTGGTTCGTTCCTGCTCGAACCCCTGCTGAGAATTTGCATTTCTAACAAGTTCTAGGCGCTGCTAATGCTGCTGGTTAGGGACCAGTTCTGAGAACCACTAGTACAGCAGTGGTTCTCAAAATTTATCATACGTAAGAATCACCTGGGGATCTTGTTAAAAGGTAGATTATGATTCAATATATCTGGGGTGTTAATAAGGCGCCCTGGTGGCGCAGTGGTTAAAGTGATTGACTGCTAACCAAAAGGTCGGCAGCTCGAAATCATCAGCAGCTCTGCAGGAGAAAGATGTGGCAGTCGGCTTCCGTAGTACAGATTTACAGCCTTGGAAACCCTATGGGATTACTATGAATCGGGATCGACTCCACGGCAGTAAATGGGATGGAAATGCACATTCTCAGCATGGGTTTGAACTGGATTGAACTGGTTCAAAGACCTGCACACAACAGGCATTCTGCAAATTAAAAAAGTGAACAACACGACTTCCCTAAAACCTCCTGGATACCAAAAGTTCAAGGGTAGCACTTTAGGTTGTGACTTCACTTTGAACTAAAACTGAATTCTGTTGACTATCTTCTCTTAACTAGTTAACAACTGTGAAGACAGCCATCATTAATGAAGCACTAACTTTGTTTTACATGTTATCATTTCATTTAATCCTTTTGAACAAGCTTACATGGCAAGTGTCCTAGTTATCTTTTGCTACATAACCAACCATCCCCAAACTTAGTGGCTTCATACAACAACAATCATTTATTTTGTTTGTAAAACTACAATTTGAGCAGAGTTTGGCATGCGTGGTTTGTCTATGCTCAATGCAGAGTCTGCCAGGGCAGCCGGGCTGGGGTTTGCTGGAGAGGATCCACTTTCAAGATGCTCACTCATATAGCTGGTAAGTTGGTGCCAGCTGTCAGCTGGGAGCTCAGCAGGGCCCATGGACCAGAGGCCTTGATTCTTCCCACTTGAGCCTCTCCATTCGCTGCTTGGCTGCTTGAGCTTCCTCATAGCATGGTGGCTAGGTTCCAGGAATGAGCATTCCAGAGCAAGAATGAGGTGCCCATCATTTTTAGGATCTAGCCTTGCAAGACATATAGCGTTACTTCTGCTATTCTCTTTTGGTTGGAGCAGTCACAACATTCCACTCCGATCAAGGAGAAAGAACACAGACTCTACCACTAGATGGGCGGAGGGTCAAGGGGACATTGGAAAAAGGGCATGTGTGATGAGAGATATCAGTGTGGTCATCTTTGGAAAATACAATCTGCCAGAGGAAGTAGTATTAGTATCATCCCCATTTTGTGGATGGGGAAACTGAGTTTAGAGAGGCAATTAACTCCCTCAAAGGCACACAGCTATTATGTAACAGAGCCAGGATCCAAACCCAGGTACATCTGAATCCCAGAGAGGAAGCCATAACATTTGTAACTATTCTGCTTCCCCTTCCTCTACAACTCCCTTTGTAATTACTCCAGCTCCAAGGGGTGGCTGCCTTTTTTTGCATATGAAGGACTTGTTTCATATAAGTGATATGAAAATAAACGTAAAATTTCCTGCACTATTGTTGTTTAGTAACTGGCACTTGGAAAGCTCTCCAAATTTTTGCAAAAACAAGTATGCGTCCTTGTCCCCTACTAACCTATGAACTTGAAAGAAAGGATCAAGTAAAAACTGGTGTCCACATGGGATTTTAGTCAGATCTTCACACAAAGCAGGTGTTCAATAAATGCTGATGTGAAATGAACAGGTTTGTTTACAGGTCTGTCTCCCCAACCCTCCAACAGACCTTGAGCTCTTTTTTTTTTTTCCATACAAATGTTTCTATTTTATCGTTCCTTCCCGTAATAAAGGAAAGAGTATAAAACCACAGGTAGCTAAGTCTCCTCAGATAACCCCCACCCAACCCTGTAGTGCAAACTGACTGCTTGATTTGGGGGAGCCTGAAGATCAGCAGACAACAGCTGCACGGAGCTGGCACCCCAACATATGCCTGGGTGGAGAGGGGGAAGAGAAGTGGGGAAAGTAACCTTCCCTGCACACCATCCCCTGCCAGCACACACACAACCCTACCCAGTGGGCCCCTAATTAATATTATATTGAGTACATGAACAAATATATAGATGAATATGGAATGAATGCTAATCCAGGTTTACAATTACCAATCACTTCCTTCATTCAAACAAAAGAAAACGAATACAATGAGAGACACAAGATCCTATCAGAGGGCCTACCGGCCAGCCCTAAAGGAAGGAAACACTGCTTATATTTTGGTGAAGAAATAAGAAACAGTGGGTTGCGTGTTGGAAGAGGAACAGATAAAGCTGCAAGGGGAAGAAGACAAGAGTGAAATGAGTTTTCATTTGTGAAGGAAAGGACGCAATTTGTAAGCCATCTGCTACAAACCTTTTTGTCACCCTCCCTACTTGGACCCTGGGGTCAGCGCAGAATGCATAAGGACAAGAAGAGGAGGAGGGAATTAATGTTTTGGATGCCTACTCAGTGTCAGGCACTCTGCTAAGTAAGAGCCTGGGCCTTTCCTCCCACTTATACATTTTCATAATAAAACCAGGAACAGCTGGAACATGAAGTAGCACAGCATTTTACTGGCTGTTAGAAAACCATTTTAAGAAATAATTACGGAGAAGCAGCAACTAATTCTGCCTCACCGGTATTCTAAATAGGAAATCTCATAGGTCTTAATACTGAAGTGTTAATGAATGAATTCAAAGAGCAATATTCTACTTCCACACACACACCTTTGTAAATAAATAAAGTCCCCTTTCTTGCCTTTGCCACCAGCCACATGTTTCTGCTAAGCTTTCTACATCTCTGCAAGACTTCTTTATTTTAAAAATAAATCACTGCAGCAAGCTATATGCTCTTTCCTTTCCAGGAATAAATGGACACAGTGGGCTGCAGGCGGCACTGAAAGTGACATGGGACAGCGGAGGAAAATTAATATCTTCATGCTTTTCATCTTCCAAATTCTTTAAATAAAATTTAATTTTGCTGGCTATTGCCCTTTAAGCGTGTTCAATTAGACAGAGGTAATGTACTCTGCTTTTCCCATTTCTCTGTTTTCTCTATTGTATCCAAGGATCTCTTTTCATGCACACTTTCTACAGAAATGGCTTCTTTTTCAGACAAAAAAAAGTTTTAGAAGCATAGTGTCTGTTGAGAAAACTAATATTCATATGACTAATGAGCTTCTTTTTCCTTAATCTGGTTCATGGAAATTTCCACTATCACTTCTGGTAATTATCAAAGACACTTAGCAAAAGCACACACAGTCTTCACTTCTCAGAACCTTGTCCCCCACTCCAGCAGTAACAGCAGTGTGACAATTTGAGGTTACAAGGTCATCGGATGCCTTTAGTTTTGACATCACTAAGAATGGTGCCTCATTTTCCTCATTCCTATAACTACCGATTTTATGTTTCAGTCTCAAGTCTGCATTTAATATGTGCCGAATGCATGAATGAGTAGAGAGGGGAATATCCTATCCAAATGAAAGTCCCCTTCCCCTCACTCTCAACCACCTTCCACCCACACCCCACAACAAACTTTCTGAAAGAAACAATACTAACCATCATTCGGTGCTATAGCTTAACCATTTATTTAAAATAGAGACAATAATTCTTATCTGTTTTTATTGTAGCAAAAATATATATAACAGAGTATCTGCCAATTCAACAATCTTTACATGTACAATTCAGTGATATCGAAAACATCCATCATGTTGTTCAACCATTACTGCTATCCTTACCATTAACAGAAACTCAGTGTCCCGTAAAAATGACTCCCTCCCTCCACAACTGGTAACCACTAATTATTTTTGTTTGTATACATTTGCCTGTTCTAGACAGTTCTTGAAAGTAGGATCATACAATAGTTGTCCTTTTGTAACTGACTTATTTCACTCAGTAGAATGTTTTCAAGATTCATCCATATCGTAGCGTGAAAAATACAGAAAATATAATTCTTATGATTAGAATACATTTTGCAAAGAGCTTTGAAATCCCTGAATATGTTGGAGTTCTTCAAAAGAACAAACTGAATTCCGAAAGAAAAATCAAGAAGGAATTGGGTGGCTCCACGGAGTGGCTTTCCATCAGAGCTCTGTTCTCAGGGCTGAAGGTGTTTGTGAGCCCCCTAGACTTTGAGAAGATGCTGCCCCTGCACCCCCATTTCAGCCTACGAAGCTCCTTCTTTCTCTATTTTATGCAACAGGCTTCTGCAATAAGATTGCTTTTGAATAAATCACCAATTTTTATTTTAAACAACTAAGTTAGTAAATGAAGATACACCTAAGACATTCCTTAGTCCATAGTTTGCCATCAAAATAGTAGGATGCCAATATGAGTAAATACTGCTTAGAAACAAAAGCCAATGCAATGCATCTATTATTTATGCTTCTGTCTTTTTTTTCCCCCAAGAAGAGTGTGGTTTTAAAATATGTACCTACACTGTTTGACACTCTTCCCTTGAAAAGGTGAATCTTAATTCCCCTCCTCCTCAGACTGGCCTTAGTGACTCTTCTAACTCATACAATGTGTGAGAAGGGATGCTATGTGATTTCTGAGATTAGATCATAAAAAGGATACAGCTTCTGCTTGACTGTCTCTATCTTGAATCTTTTGCTCTGGGGGAAGCCAAAGCCACCATGTCAAGAGGGCGCTCAAGCAGGCTGGCAGAGGTCCACCAACAGCCAGCACCAACTTGGCAGCCATGTGAGGGAGCCACCTGGGAAGCAGATCCTCCTGCCCCAGCCAAGCCTTTGGGTGACTGCAGCCCCAAGCCGACATCCTGACTCTAACCTCCCAAGAGACCCTGAGGCAGATCCACCAGCTAAGCCGCTCCTGAATTCCTGACCCATGGAAACTGTGAGAAATAATAAACGCTTATTGTTACTTAACGGTACAATTCGAATCAACTAGCCACTCCTTGGAAACCCTATGGGGCAGTTCTACTCTGTACTATAGAATTGTTATGAGTCGGAATCCACTTGAAGGCAACGGGTTGGGTTTTTTGTTTTATTGTTATTTAAAGCCTTAAGTTCTGAGGTAATTTGTTAAGCAACAATAAATCAATAATACAAGAAATAACTTGACTGCCTTTTTTTTTTTTTTTCCTTTTTTAACTGCTTCACAAAATTCAGGCTCTAACCAAACTGAATTATGTATCCTTTACTTTTTTTTAATTTATTTATCCTCTGTCTGAAACCCTCCTTCTCTGCCTTCCCCCACCTACACAGGACTCTCCTGAATTTCTCTGGAACCTGTCCTTCCGCCAAGGCCCTGTAGCCCTTATCTGAGAATCATCTGCACCAGAACCTCTGTCTTCCAGGTATTTCTGTGCCTGTCTCACCTCCCTAACCAGCCTGAAAGTTCCAGGAAGGCTATATTTCTAAAGAAAACCTTGTTCAACTTTGAATCCACACAAAACACCCTGCACATAGCAGGCCTTTAGTCTATTTGCTGAATACAGAACGGAACACCAATTGCTACATACAGCATGACAGACAGGGCAACCACCAAATGAACCAAGTTGTCTGAAGACATGTCTCACTTCTCAGAAGTACCTGCAGCCAAAATTTGGTGTCTACATGTGACATGCAAACTAAAGCCCTTACGCCTCTTTTTCTTGCTGTCTAAGGCCTCAGCCTATCACTCAGTAAAAAGACGTTTCAATATTTTTCTGAGAAATGAGGGAAATGTTCCGAGTAGTAATGTGAAAAGGTAAGTTAAGAAAAGTCAATTTACAGAGAATGGGATTCTTTACTGTCCTAACAATAGTAACAGTCAGTACGATTCATATGCAATGAGTAGTTACAATGCCAACAGGGCATTCATTTTTCTAAGAAAATAAGAAAACTTTGTTCAATGTTAGCAGTCCATACTAACATCTGACCTGTTGCTATAAGGGAAGCTGAAATATGCAAGATGACATCTCTTAGAATCCTGCTGGAAAATTTATCTTTGTTTAGAGATAACTGCAGAAATATTGACAAAATTAGGTCAGGGGAAAAAAAAAAAAACCCTATACTCTACATAGGAGTTCCTGAGTGGTACAAACAGCTAAACACTTGGCTACTAACTGAAAGGTTCAAATCCACTCACAGGAATGGCAGAAGAAAGGCCTGGTGATCTACTTCTGAAAGATCACTGCCTTGAAAACCCTATGGAACACATTTTTCTATGATACACAGGGGGTCACCATGAGTTGGAATTGACTCAACAGCAACTGGTTAAGGATTTATGAACTACCTGTAGAATATTAAAGGATACAAGGTGGAGGAGAGAAGGGATTGGAATCTTCACTAATCTAAATTAGACATATCCAGGCCACAGCTACAGTGCACATTTGTTGGCTGTCCACTCAGTGTACATTCACTCTTCCTAAAAATCGTATTTTCTTTCTGGCATTCTCCAGTCACCACCCTGCTCATGCACTGGGGAAATCTGCCTCATGTCCATGAAAAAAAAAAAAAAGCAAAATCTAAACTGATAAATGTTTAACTAAGTGTCTTCAAAATGTAATTATGATGCCAGCTAGTCAACTGCATCAGTTAGCAGCCAAGTGTTTAACCACCATGCCACCAGGGCTCCTTAGCATATATCAAAAACCATAAAAAATTCCTAAAGTAAGTAAACCTATATAAGGTTGTAAACCAGTTATCGAAGTTGATTTGACCTTGGTATTATTTATCACAGGAGCCCTGGTGGCACCGTGGTTAGGCACTCACTGCTAACCGAAAGGTTGTTTTTGTTAGATGCCGTCAAGTGGGTTCCTACTCACAGTGACCCTATGTACAATAGAACAGAACACTGCCCAGTCCTGCACCATCCTCACAATCGTTGTTATGCATGAGCCCATTGTTGCAGCCACTGTGTCAATCCATCTCCTTGAGAGTCTTCTTCCTTTTTGTTGTCCCTCTATTTTAGCAAGCATGATGTCCTTCTCCAGGGACTGGTCTCTCCTGATAACATATTCAAAGTACATGAAATGAAGTCTTGCCACCCTTACTTCTAAGGAGCATTCTGTACTTCACCCAAGACAGATTTGTTCCTTCTTCTGGCAGTCCATGGTATATTCAATATTCTTTGCCAACACCATAATTCCAAGACATCAATTCTTCAGTCTTCTTTACTCATTGTACCAGCTTTCACATGTATATGAGGCAACTGAAAACACCATGGCTTGGGTCAGGCACATCTTAGTCCTTAAAGTGACATCTTTGCTTTTTAACACTTTAAAAAGGTCCTTTGCAGCAGATTTGCCCAATGCAATGCATCTTTTGATTTCTTGACTGCAACTTCCACAAGCGATGATTGTGGATCCAAGTAAAATGAAATCCTTGATAACTTCAATCTTTTCTCCATTTACCATGATGTTGCTTATCGGTCCAATTGTGAGGATTTTTGTTTTCTTTAGGTTGAGATGTATTCCATACTGAAGGCTGTGGTCTTTGAGCTTAAATCAGTAAGTGCTTCAAGTCCTCTTCACTTTCAGCAAGCAAGGTTGTGTCATCTGCATATCACAGGTTGTTAATGAGTCTTCCTCCAATCCTGATGCCGCGTTCTTCTTCATATAGTCCAGCTTCTTGGATTATTTGCTCAGCATACAGACTGAATAAGGATACAACCCTGATGCACACCATTCTTGACTTTAAACCATGCAGTAACCCATTTTTTTGTTCGAACTGCCTCTTGGTCTATGTAGAGGTTCCTCGAGAGCACAATTAAGTGTTCTGTAATACCCATTCTTCGCAATGTTATCCATAATTTGTTATGATCCACAAAGTCAAATGCCTTTGCATAGTCAATAAAACACAGGTAAACAACTTTCTGGTATTCTCTGCCTTCAGCCATGATCCATGTGACATCAGCAATGATATCCTTGGTTCCATATTCTCTTCTGAATCCAGCTTGAACTTCTGGCAGTTCCCTGTGGATGTACTGCTGCAACTGCTTTTGAATGATTTTCAGCAGAATTTTACTTGTGTGTGATATTAATGATATTGTTCGATAATTTCCACATTCTTTTGGATCACCTTTCTTTGAAATGAGTACAAATATGGATCTCTTCCAGTGGGGTGGCCAGGTAGCTGTCTTCCAGATTTCTTGGTATAAGTGAGCGAGCACTCCAGGGATGCATCGTTTGTTGAAACATCTCAGTTGGTATTCTGTCAATCCCTGGAGCCTTGTTTTTCAATAATGCCTTCAGTGCAGTTTATACTTGTTCCTTCAGTACCATTGGTACTTGATCATACGCTACTTCCCGAAATGGCTGAATGTCGACCAATTCTATTTGGTACAGTGGCTGTGTGTTCCTTCCATCTTCTTTTGATGCTTCCTGTATCATTTAATATCTTCCCCATAGAATTCTTCAATATTGCCACTCGAGGCTTGACTTTTTTCTTCAGTTCTTTCAGCTTGAGAAATGCCAAGCATGTTCCTCCCTTTTGGTTTTCTAACTCCAGGTCTTTGCACATTTCATTGTAATACTTTACTCTGTCTTCTCAAGCTGCCCTTTGAAATCTTCTGTTCAGCTTTTTTACATCATCATTTCTTCCTTTTGCTTTAGCTACTCTATGTTCAACAGCAAGTTTCAGAGTCTCTTCTGACATCCATTTTGTTCTTTTCTTTCTTTTGTGTCTTTTTAATCACCTCTTGCTTTCTTCAGGTATGATGTCCTTGATGTCATTCCACAACTCATCTGCTCTTTGGTCATTAGTGTTCAAGGCGTCAAATCTATTCTTGAGATGGTCTCCAAATTCAGGTGGGATATACTCAAGTTTGTACTTTGGCTCTCCTGGACTTGTTTTAATTTTCTTCAACTTCAATTTGAGCTTGAATGTGAGTAACTGATGGTCTGTTCCACAGTTGGCCCCTGGCCTTGTTCTGACTGATGGTATTGAGCTTTTCTATCATCTCTTTCAACAGATATAGTCGATTTGATTCCTGTGTATTCCATCTGGCCAAGTCCATGTGTATAGTCACAGTTTACGTTGTTCAAAAAAGGTATTTGCATTGAATATATCATTGTTCTTGCAAAGATTCTATTATGTGATTTCTGAAAGGTAGGTGGTTCAAACTCACCAGCCACTCCTTGCGAGAAAGATGTGGCAGTATGCTTCAGTAAAGATTTATAGCCTTGGAAACCCTATGGGGCAGTTCTACTCTGTCCTATAGGATTGCTATCAGTCTGAATCAACTCGACGGCAATGGGTTTCGTGTTGTTTATTACAAAAAAAAATCAAGTAACTTCCTATGTTCTGAAGCATACTTTGGGCCACAGTTTCGTTTGCAGAACAACGGAGTCAACTCTTAGCTATCTGTGTCAACTCTGAATTTTTTAACTGCACACTAATTTGTCTTACAACCTAGACTCCCTTTAGGATATCTCTCACTGTTCCCACCTACTGCCTGTGAAAATTAGCATGGATATCAACCTGAACTAAACAGACTAAGCAAATTAATTTACTGCCCCGAAATTCATGTTACCTAACAATACGGAAGTCTTTGAATCACTGAAAAGTTCTGGATTACATCTACATTCCTCTCCTCAAATGCAAAGATTGGCATATATCTGCAGTATGGATAGCATAGGGTTTAGCAGCATGGGTTCCAGAGTCAGAAGATCTGGGTTCAAACCCTGGTTCTACCACTTACAAATGTACAACCTTGGCAAGTTCATTTCCCCAGGCCTCAGATCCCTCATCATCAAATGTGACAGTAAAAAACTTAACACTATTTAATACCTAGTATTGATATGAAGGAGAAGCCCTGGTGGCACAACAGTTAAGCACTCAGCGGCTAACCAAAACATTGGCGGTTCCACCCACCTAGCAGCTCTACAAGAGAAAGACCTGGCCATCTGCTTCTGTAAAGACTACAGCCACGAAAACCCTATGGGGCAGTCTGACTCTGTTACAATGGGTCGCTATGAGTTGAAATCGGCCTGACGGCACGTAACAACAGCAACGTTTATGTGGAGGACAGTGGTGGTTTAATAGTATAGTTTTCACCTTCCATGAAGGAGACCCAGGTTTGGTTCCCAGCCAACGCACCCCAAGTGCAGCCACCGCCTGTCAGTAGAGGCTTGTGTGTTACTATGATGCTGAACAGGTTTCAGTGGAGTTCCAGACTAAGATGGATTAGGAAGAAAGGCTTGACAATCTGCTTCTGAAAATCAGATAATGAAAACCCTACAGATCACAAAGGATTATGCATAGGATACCCATGAATCCAGGGACAACTCCACAGCAACTAATAACAATTAATATGAAGATTAAATAATAATCATCACCATCCATGTAAAGTACTTAGCACAGTACCTGGCACATAATACGTGCTTTATAAATGTTCATTTTTGTGGTTATAGTAATTAATACTAAAATGGAAAGGCTTCTTCTAAAAGATGCAGCAGTATTTCAAGGAAAAAGAAACATGAATTAAAGTAATAATAACTCTCAATATAAAGTAAATGGATCCAATTTAAAAATAAACAATAATTCTTGATTATTTGCCTAGGGAAGAGGAAAGAAGGGAGTATATTAAAAATAAACAGCACTTCCACAACTCATAAACCCAACCGATCCAGCACATTTTCAACATTTCTTAGAACAAAATTCCTAGAACATCAATAGATCCATATAGAAATTAACTTAAAATATAGTCCATAATGAAATCTATAACCCTTCTAATTATCAGCATTTCAGATGATCAGCAACCTAAATGAGCATGCAAATTCATGACGGTGTTTTCAGGTTTGCCACTAACTTGCAACAGAAGCAAGTGAACTAACTACATGTTAGTTGGGACATCGGTCTAAGGCCTTCAACTTCTAGCACCTACTTCCAAAGTCAGAGATGATTCCAGCTGTAAAACTGATGATACAAACCTCACAAAGATGAAGCCAGGAGGAAAACAAAAGTTTGACTTACAGTCAACTCTTAGGTTTTACACTGATGGATATTATAATATACAGATAGATTCTCCAAAGCTATATATTTAGAACCTTGGGAATCCCATTTCCATTGCATAATTAAGCCAACAGAGTATGGTTCAATTTCACACTGTGACTACGCTGCTTCCCAAGGTCAGTGAACTCAGAAGGACCCGCAGCCCTGCACACAGTAGTGCAGGCTCAGCCCGTGGAGTCCCAGCTGCAGTTCCATTTATGCAGACCTCAATATGAATTGCCCCTAGAGTTGAACTGTGCAATCCGTGTGTCTTACCAGAAGACCTGAAAGGACAGACACATTTGCACAACCCAGCTCTAAGCCTGTCTGCTCTGAAATACCCCCACGATGGGGTTACTTTGCATTCACTTTAAAGAGAAGCAGAGGAGATTTCAATCAAGCAGACACTTGAGCAAAGTCAGTGTAAACAGAATTTACCCGCAGATGAGTCCTATGGGTCGCAGAAGTGAAAGAGTTAACCTGTTCTACCCCAGTGTTACCTGTGTGTGTGCTGTAGGGAATAATCCACTTTCTTATTCTCTTCCTCAATTTCTATGTGAACTAGCTTGTGAAATCAAAGGATTAGAAGGGACTGGCTATAAAAGCTAACCTTTACCAAGCACTTTCTGTGAGTAAGATACTATCCCATGCATTATTTCATTTCGTTCTCATGAAAATCCTAGGAGATAGCTACTATTATTATCTCCACTTTGTTGTTGTTAGTTGCTGTCAAGTCGGCTCTGACTCATAGCAGACCCACGTACAAACAGAATGAAACATTGCCCAGTCCTACGCCATCTTCAGAGCCCTGATAGAGCAGTGGTTAAGAGCTCAGCTGCGCTGCTAACCACAAGGTCAGCAGTTCAAATCCACCAGTGGCTCCTTGGAAACCCTATGGGGCAGTTCTACTCTTTTCTACTCATAGTGTCGCTATGAGTTGGAAATGACCTGACGGCAACAGGTAGGTAAATGGAGGACAAACACACAATACTGGGAACCATGGCCTTGCCAAGTTCATACACATTTCTGAGGGACACAATTCAATCCATAACAATTGGTGTGTTTGAATCCATTGTCGAAGCCATTGTGTCAATCCATCTCATTGAGGATTTCTCTCGTTTTCATTGGCCCTTCACTTTACCAGGAGCTCTGGTAGCACAGTGGTTAAGAGCTCAGCTGCTAACCAAAACGTTGGCAGTTCGAATCCACCAGCCACTTCTTGGAAACCCTATGTGGCAGTTCTATCCTGTCCTATAGGGTCGCTATGAGTCGGAACTGACTTGACGGCAACAGGTTTGATTTGATTTGGTTTTCACTTTACCAAACATGATGTACTTCTCCAGTAACTGGTCCCTCCTGATGACGTATCCAAAGTAAGTGAGTAGAAGTCTCTAGCAGTATTCCGTGGCCTGTAGGGTCTTCACTGCCTTTCTTCCTAGTCTGTCTTAGTCTGGAAGCTCTGCTAAAACATGTCTACCATGAGTGACCCTGCTGGTATTTGAAATACCAAGTGGCATACCTGCCAGCATCATAGCACCACACATGCCACCACAGTAGAACAAACTCACAGCCAAGGAAACTGAAGCATGAAGCAGTTCAGTGTCTGGCTCATGGCTATTCCATGGAAAAGGTACAGCTGGAACCTGAGCCCAGGCAGCCCAGGCTTTCATCTGTCTCCCTTGTCCCTGCCTATATTTTCCACTTGCCTGACCTGTCTGTTAAGTGTGACAAACTAAGATTTCCATACCACATTCCTTTACAGGACTTGTGACTGTTACAAGTAGCAAAGTGCAGCACATTTTGAACTGTCTTTAACAGTATTTTTTATTCAAGTTGAAAAAAGAATATTCTAAGTATTTCCCAGGTCATCTCTTCCACCGCCCTACAGTAAACTGAGACACTACTATAGCAGTTAGCCACTCAAAAGCAGATCGTCTTTTCAAAGCACAGTATCTGGTGACCTGGCCCAGTTACTCACAATGAAGTAAGGCCCACTGGGAGATTCCAGAACCTGGAATTGGATCTGCCTGGGCAGCTGGGGTGAGCGGAGCCTCAGGCAGTGAGAGAGTCAGCTTCAGCAGCTGGGAGCATGCTGCACAAGGTGGAATTTGGTACCTGGTGAATATCAACACCATCAACCCCACCAATGAGTCTGAGTCACCTCAGATAAACTGGTCTCCAGCTACAGGTCTAACCTGGAATAAGAAGGATCAGGTGGGGCCAAGCGCGGAGATGGGGAATCCAGAGCACAAACTATCCCAGGTACAGTCAGGTAGTCAGAGTCAGGGAAGTGTTCACGCAGGTATTACAAGGAAATGTCAGTTACCAGGTATCACTTGAGCCTCTGCAATAAAGGCCTAGTAAGAAGCCCTTGCGGTGGGCAGGGAGAATAGAGACAGCAGCTTAAGAGGCAGGGAAGAGTTTGGCCCAAGGTTCATTTCTAAACTCCTTAGCTGAAATGCAGAAAGTGTTTTCTGCTAGAACATCGCTAGGGTCCCAAGCATTACTCTAGAACTTCCATGAAGAAATAACCCAAACCAATACTGTTGAGATACATGCAACTTAAATCTAAGTAGAAAACCATATTAATTAAGAATGGAGCAGTATTTTTTGCCTTTGGTATACTTCAAGAGAAGCAAATTAATTACAGTAACATGAAGAAGGGGATGGAAATTTCTGTGACTATTCTATGTGGAAATTTCAATGAGTTCAAGGCTTTTAGTGTTTGAATGGGTTCATTTTATCTGTTTTCCATTAAAAATTAGTTTTTTTTCCTTTGTTATCCTCTCAGCACTGTTATGGAGATTAAATATGATAATTTATGTGATAGCATTTTGGAAACAGTAATATAATAGGCGAATTTAAAGCCACAAAATTGCTATTTATAGGGGGGATCACTAATATCACTCTTTAAATAATGGCATTACTCCTACAGAATTAGGGAAATGCAGAAAACTATTAAGGTAGGCTAAAGACTGTTCATACATCTATCACCCAGGGATGACCAATCTTTATTCTCACCTTTATAGTTTTCTGCATTTAGCAAATAATAAGAATAAATCAAACACACTAAAACATACATGAAAACATACGGTTATATAACATATTGTTTCATATCATGCTGTTTTCACTTATTATATAACATGCATTTTCCTTTGTATAAAACATTTTATCATCATTTGTAATTGTAATATTCCATTGTATGGAGATATAATTCAAGCATTTACCTGTTACTGGACAACTGAAATCTTTTTTTTTTTTTACAGATGACTAATGCAGACTGAACATCTTTAAAGCATAAATCTTTGTCCGGAATGAATGATACTAAAAAAATAGCCAATAGTTACCAAGCTCTAGAGTCCCAGGGTGGTGCAAATGGTTAACACTCTTGGCTGCTAACCAAAAGGTGGGTGGTTCAAGTCCACCCAGAGATGCCGCAGAAGAAAGGCCTACTTCTGAAAAATCAGCCATTGAAAACTCTGTGAAGCACAGTTCTACTCTAACACACACGGGGTTGCCATGAGTCGGAGTTGACTGGTTTACAAAGTTCTAGGCACTATGCTAAGCACATTCTATGCATTATCCCAAACAATCTGGACACCAACACTATGAGTTAAGAGCTGTAATTATGCCCATTTTGCAAATGCGGGTAAATTGAGGGTCAGAGATGGTAAGCACCATGAAGTAAATCGTGGTTTGGTTCCAATCCCCCAGGGTCAGCCTCCTCAACCAAGTACTCGACCTCTTCGCACTCAGAGGTAAAGCCAGAGAGTTAAAGCATACCAAGAGCCACGGGCTCTCAGAACGTAGCGCCAAACAGCTTCCCAGAAAGGCTGGAGCAATTCTGACTCTGAAGCTCAGTGTGAGAGTAGCTATCCTGGCATACCCTCATCAGCACTAAGTGCTCAGTGGGGGTGCAGAGCAAGGACATTCTATTGGGTTGCAAGCAGGGGAAAAACACATTTTGTATTCAGACATCTAGAAACAGAGTTGCATTTGCCATGAAGCTAAGGAACCTTAAGCTTCAGGACCTCTTACTTAACTGAGCCCTTCCTTTTCTCATTCTAAAGAAATACTCACTTTTGTATGTAATTTGGTGTTCTTTTCTTTAAGTGGGCCCTCAAACTTGCATAAGCTTTAGGGGCCACAAAACCTGGATCCACCCTTGTCGAGGGGAACATTCAGTTCTGTAGCAGAGAAGATTCTCTGTGTTCTAGAAACCGATTGCATTTTCTGTGCTTACACCACTAAACTACATTTCCCAGTCTCCCCTGCATTTGGTCACACCTGTGACTAAGCTCTGGCCAAGGGAAGCTGGGTAGCAGACGGGCAGTCTACTGGCTGATATCCAGAGCAACCGACTGACCAGCACTGGACTTTGAAGTGATCAAAAACTAAGTTGACTTAGATAGAAATAGGCAGTTGCCATCAAGTCGACTCTGAGTCATGGTAACCTTACTAGGCACAACAGAAATGTTGCCCAGTCCTGTGTCATGCTCACAATGGTTGGCATATTTGAGTCCATTGTTGCAGCTTTTGTGCCAATCCATCTCACCAAGGGTCTCCTTTGCCCTCACTGGCCCTCTTCTTTACCAAACATGTCCTCTTCCAGGAACTGATCCCTCCTGATGACGTATCCAAAGCAAGTGGAGTCAGACAATATTCTGCTGTGATCCGTAGGGTTTGCGTTGGCTAATTTAAAAGAAGTAGATCACCAGGCTTTTCTTCCTAGTCTGTCTTAGCCTGGAAGCTCCACTGAAACCTGTCCACCATGGATGACCCGGATGGTATTTGAAATACTGGTGACACAGCATCATAGCAACACACAAGCCACCACAATATGACAAACTGACAGACAGGTGGTGGCTTATTGCCTGTCTTAAATCACTCATATTTTGGGATCATTTGTAACAGCATTTAGCACTAACTATGATGACTAAGGAGCCCTGGTGGCATAGTGGTTAAGATCCCGGCTTCTAACCAAAAGGTCAGCAGTTCGAATATACCAACCACACCTTAGAAACCTTATGAGGCAGTTCTGCTATGGGGTCGCTATGAGTTGGGATCGACTCGATGGCAACGGGATGATGACTAAAGCAAAGCTTCAGAGAATTTACCACAGGTGTCCTGCTCATCCTGATGGCTCTCTCTGGATGCCTGTGTCACAATTACCTTGCTAATTTGGCATTTTTCATTCTTATTTCCAACCAAGCAAGTAAAGCTGATTTGCACCAAGTACACACACTTTTATCTGATTGCCTTAGATTTCATTGCTGGAAACTCAATTCTGCCACGTAGTGTTAAGCCCAGAATCATTAGCCAGGCCTTCTTTTTCAGAGCCTTCTCTGAGCAGTAGGAGTAGTTCCTTAATGAGGAGCTGAGTGAGTGGCAGAGTTACACAGTTTCCATCAAACACTTTAGATTCCTGAGTTTTCTGCAAAGGAGCACAGATGTTTATATCTCTGACAACAGCCAGAAGCTTCTTGCCAACACATCAGCCCATTTCAAGAGAAAAACAGACATAAATACCAAATATATGCCAAGTTCTCTCTCAAATAGCATTTCCCCCCTACTTTCTTATTTCATCCAAAACTGAATCTCTTTCTACCTTGCTCACCACATATTTTCTGATCTCCCAGTGCACATATATTTTGCAATTATCAGCCTAGGGGCTCAAGAGTACTCATACTCTTCAGAAATCGAACCTGCTCTACAACCTTAAGCATCTTATCAAAATATCATGGTTGGCTCAAATTTCAAAAAAAAAAAAAAAAGAAAGAAAAGAAAAGAAAGAAAGAAACGAGACCTACTAGACTGGTTGAGACTGGAGAACTCCTTGAGATTATTGCCCTGATGTACTCTTCAAATCTGGAACCGAAAATAACCCCTGAGGTCACCTTGTAGCTAAATAACAAACAAACTGGCTCCAAAAATAATGAATACCACCTGAAAGTACTGCGCTCCTTTAAAAAATCACCTATATAGACCAAACAGTCAACAATTACTTTAAAACAAAAATGAGAATGTAAGGAGGCAGGGAAACTAGATTAATGGAAACAGAAAAACCAGAATGGAAATAATGAGAATGTTCACGCATTATGAAGAATGTAACCAATGTCACTGAACAACTTGTGTAGAAATTGTTGAATGGGAACCTAAACTGTTGTGTAAACCTTCATCAAAAACACAATGAAATATTATACACACACACACACAAAAACACACACACATATATATATGTATATACATAATGGTTGGTTTGGAGCACAATTAATGTTCTCATCCCAAATGCCATGAATCTCTGCCTGAGAGGATGGTCCTCCAAGATTCCAAAGCTAAGCAAACAGAAGGCTTGAGATTCTCGAATATAACCAAAACTTCTAAACTCCAGGCTATTTTGAGGCTATCACCTCAACTCAACCCTGGCTTCTTCAGGCTGCTGCTTTCACGTATGCAGCAAATGGATGAAGCTGTAAAAGGAAGGCGTAGAAAATTAAAGGCTTTATCAAAACTGGGAACTGCAATAGATTTTTCAAAATACTCTTCAAACAGTCAGGCATGAAAATAGGCATGCATTATAAACAGCAAGAGGATTGGTCAGAAGGGTTAACCACTTTCCCTGGCCAAAACTGGCCCCTTGCCGGGGTTTATGAATGCAGTAGGACTTAGCCACAAGGAGCTGGAACTAGACGTGATGGGCAGTGACGTTTCTGACCTGAGTGAAACCAGGGAGCCAACCTATCCTCCCCAAATGCAGACAAAGGTGGCCTCTGTGCCCATACAAATGATGACCTTTAAAGAATGCAGTTCATGATCCAATTGCATTGTGCAACTGAGATGTTTGTGGTCCAGTCTGACTGGTTAGCTCTAATGGCTAGAACATCTGGCTAATAAGATTAAAGCCAATCCCAACATAAGAAAATCAGCTTTCCTCTACTTCAACACCACAGACACCCTTTTTCTAGCTTAAAACTATTTCACAAATCAAGCAAATAATCTTTATTGATAACAGATTATACATATAGCATACAGAGAAATAAATTCAATGAAGAAATGAAAGTCTTTTCCAGCCCTGAAAGAGTCTATTTCTGTGAATTCAGACAAAGACTTCACATCCCTCTGGCCAAGAGGTAGGATGTTACTGGCTTAATTCATCAAACTTCCTTCCCCCCAAATCTGTGCTTTGCTTTCACCTGAGGGACCTGGTACAAGTTTCAACACATCAACAGCATTAATATAGAAGCTCACGTGGTTTTTCTGCTTCTTTCAGAAGATTCAGCTGTTGGCAGGAATATACTACACTTTTAGGGAATTTTATTTCATCATGAGGCAACTGGCATTCATGATTTCAAATGTTTTGGTAGAGTTTAAAACAGGTGTACAAGTAGCCAGATGATGCAGGCCGTACCTGCTTTTCCATTTAGGAGAAGGTTTTAGAATTTGTTTACTGACATGAAAACTCCAAATATGTTCTAGTAATGATGCATGGCAAGACTCCATTAGAAAGAAAAGAATCAGACAAGAAGGATGCCACACTAAATGAAGTCATGGAGCCTGAAGGCACTGGCAGAAGTCATTTCTAATCTCCTCTCTGGGCTTGATGGGGACCATTTAGATAATTTTCTAATTACAGTTCAAAACAATGGCTTCCACCATTGGGTACTCCCCATGTGCCAGGCCTGTTAAGCACCGTACAACACCACATAGAGGTCTGTAATATTGTCTCCATGTGACACATGAGGAAATTGAGATCCAAAAACATTAGGTAACTTGCTTAACTTCTCGTAGCTAAGAAATGAGAAGGTGGGATTCAGGCCCAGCTCTCTCAGGTTCCAGGTCATATGCTCTTTCCCCTGCACCACAGCATCTCCCACATGACCTGTTATTTTCTAAAAAATACGTAAGGAAAAAAAGGCCCACTATCCTTTCACCACCCTTTGTGGTCATACATTCCTCCTGTAACCTACAGTAAACTCTTATAGATACGATTAAGCCCACGTCTCCCTATCTAACCTCTAAAAGAAAGCTGTTCTCACTTCTGAAGCTAAGTAAAGCTATCTGTATCTATTCCTAATCTTTTTTTAAAAAAGTATTTTTGCGTCTTGCCCCAAAAATATAAACGTTCAATTTTGCTATGATCCATAAAGCCATCTATAATGAAATAAATTCTTTCTCAGGGAAAGGCCCTCTTGGGGAAGTCAAGAAATGCATTTGACAGATAGTGTTAGATCCATTTCGTTTTCTCTTTTCTTCTCAATTATAAGTGCCTTCTATCAAAGATAGGAGGCCTGGTGGCACGGTAGTTAAGCACTTGGCTGCTAACAGAAAGGTCAGTGGTTCGAACTCACCAGCGGAGAGAAAGATGTGGAAGTCTGCTTTGGTAAAGATTTACAGCTTTGGAAACTGTATGGGGCAGTTTTACTCTGTCCTATAGGGTCACTATGACTCAGAACTAACTCAACGGCCATGAGTTTGGTTTAGTCTACCAAAGATGCTGGAGTCCCTTGGTGGTCTAATGGTTAAATACTCAGCTGTTAACAGAAAGGCTGGAGGTTCTAATCCACACAGAGGTAACTTTAAAGAAAGGCCTAGCGATCTACTTCCAAAAAATCAGCCACTGAAAACCCTATGGCCCACAGTTCTATTCTGACACAGAGGCGCCATTAGTCAGAATCGACTCAACAGTAACTATTGCTATTGTTGACTATCAAAGATGCTGCATTTGTAATCACTAACATAGTCCTCTTTTTAATTGATGATACTTTTCCCTAAACAAAATGATTAGCATCGCAGATGCCTCGATGAGTACTTCCTGAGGGCTATGCTGGTTGGGAATCCGTGAATTTCATGTGTGAGGGGGCTCTTGGAAGCAGGGAGACCCTGTGGAATGCCAGAGTAAGTCCCCAGAGTGGCACTTCCCTGTTGCCAACACAACAAAGCAAACTGCAAAGAGCCGAGAGCATGCAGGTGTCAGACAGAGCATGTAGGTGTCAGATAGTCATTTCCTACCTAAAAGAACAGTCTGCTTCCTCAGTCACAAATTTCTAAGAGAAGAAGATATGCCAGTGGAAAGCCATTACTTTGTTGACTTTCGTTACCTCTCCTGAGAGTGTTAACCATCCGGGAAGCTCAAAACGCCCAGTCCAGTGGACTCATCAACCCCTCATACTCTACAGACATTTTCCTTACGTTTGAATCACAGGATGCAAAGAAAGCTGTGCATCATTCCATCAGTTCTTTTTAGTATTCACAGGTGGAGATTTAGAATATTGCAGTGTGCTTTAATTCAGAAAACTGTCAGAAGGACCTATAGGCCATTTCACTTAATTCAAGCTAGGAAGGACTGTCTAATAAGATTCTCGCCCCTGTTGTATCTGAACACACTGTATACTCCCTCAAGAATCTGTCTATATTAGTCACTTGGGTAGGACCTCAGAGATTCTGGCACTTCAAACACATGGCCAAAAGCCTAGGAGTCCAAACAGATGTGATCGGAAAATTCAAGCCAATGAAACAACTCAGCAATGCTGAGAAGCCTATAGAGATGATTTTCAGATGTTACTTGTTGCATAAAGTATCTGTACTCTGATGAATGTGTCTAAGGTCAGTACGTCCAGAACTGGGGGCCTTCTGGAACATTTTTTCAAGTTCTCCAAGAGTTGTTGTTGCCGTTGTTAGCTGCCGTGGAGTTGGCCTCTGATGCCTGGCAACCCCATGTACAACAGGTCAGACCACTGTGACCCATAATATTTTCCTTGGCTGCTTTTCAGAAGTAGATCACCAGACCTTTCTTCCTAATCCGTATTAGTCTGGAAGCTCCTCTGAAACCTGTTCAACATCATAGCAACACACCAAGCCTCCACTAACAGAGGAATGGTAGCTTCCAAAGAGTAATACACACCAAAACCAATAACAATTATTATATTATTTAACTCTACTTCTTCCAAGACCACCTTCCATCCTATTATTTATTTAATATTGCTCTTAAAATTATTTCACCTTAGTCTCATCCTAAGAAAGAAATTTTGATGTTATACTTTTCTAAGACACATCATAATACATAGGCAATTATCCAAATATTTTGTAAAAGCCAGTACAAAATAATAACAATATTTTATATAATATTATCATTAAATGATAATAATCATTGTGATGGAACGGGAAAGATTCCAAATCATCAATAGCTTGTTATTTATTCAACAAACATTTATTGAGGGTGTATTTGTGGTTCTTGCTAGAAACTGGGAAAACAAAGAAGAAAGAGGCATGCCCTCCGTCTTGAGAAGATACAGGAAAAGTGAGGATTTCTAATCTTTATAGATTTGCCATCTACTAAAATGATTTATGCATCTGCTTCTATCTTTGTCTCTTCCATTTGTTCACCGCTGTACCCTCAGTTCCCAGAACACCTGGCACATGGGAGATACTCAATACATACATGTTGAATGAACTAATTAGTGAATGAAACAAATTCTGCCAACAGCTACTTATGACTTTGGCCAAGTCATCATGAACCTCTGATCTCTCCTATGTAAAATGAGCTGGAAGAATTATGTTAGGTCCCAATGAGTACTCCACGGTTCTGCAAAAAAAATGTACTAGGTGTTACTGGAGGGAAAAGGGAGCCTGTGGTTAAATAAGTTTGAGAGACCTGAATTTTGCAGAAGAAAACAGATTTCTTGACTGCAGGCATCTCAGTGGGTAACATACTAATGCAGAGACTCTCCCCAGGACCTGATATATAGGGTGCACCACTCCTACAAGGCTACAAAACCTAAGTCACAACAATCTCCAGAACAAGTCTCTGAGTCACTGGTGTCTAGCAGTTTAGCACACTTTTTAAGCTCTCAGTAAATATTTCTTCCCAAGGCCCTTCTAATCTCCTATCAAAAGGATCCATTCTTCAAGGTCTTCTTTGATGTTAACTATTCACGTTGAACTAAGATCTACAGATGTGTGATCCATCTTTTCATTCAACTCTGCCTCTTTCTGGTTGTGTGACCTGGGCAAGTTATTCAACCTCTAAACTTTCAGTTTTATTATCTATCTAAAATAAGACTATTAACAGTAGTTAATTCAAGGGAATAAAGTTAAACACCATACACAAATCACTTTGCATCATACACAGAAAATACTCAATAAAGGTTAACTGTCCTTGCTAGAAGTCATAAAAGTAACACACTTTGTTTGAATTCTAGTCTCAATGTCACCACTAAGTAGACCTTGACAAGTCAGTCCTAATCTAGGCCTCAGTATCAGCCTAAGCAAAATGCAGGCTGTGGCTTAGTTACATCAGCGCTTCCCAAACTCCAGGTCTTCAAAGACCATCTTCCAGCCCTAGAACTTACTTAGTATTTCTCTTAAAATCATTTTACCTTAGTCTGGTCTTAAGCAAGAAAATCTGTAGAGTCACAGGTTTGATGTGCCTGTTATACTTTTTCTAATACACATTAAAGTGAACAAATAAGTATTTAATTCTTTTCAAAGCCAGCGTTAATACCGAACTCACCTTCAATGCCATACTCTGAGAAACATTAACTCTTCATCTCCACGATTCTCTTAGAAAGAGTCGTATCTCCTCTACTGAAAAATGACAAACCTTTGCAAACACTAAACTGAGCCCCCTACAGTGATAGTATAGTGATTCAGACTATCAAGATCCTTTTTAGAAAACTAGATTCCAATTATTTAGCATCTAGACATCAAATATAGAGAAAAAGGACATAGAGTTGACTCTGTGACTTTCCAAAGGAAGAATGGCATTGAGAATTCTCTCTCAGGTTTAGCTATTTCAACCCTTTTAGTCCATCAAGAAAACAAAGGTATGTATTTATTTGGAACAAAGTGGTTTGCCCAAATGGACATGACAACTTTTGATGACCATGGACAACTATCCTGCAGCTCAATTTACAGACTAAAATGACATCTCTATGATGTGCTAGATTAGCTGAGAGGTGTGTTGTTGTTGTTTGCTGCTAAAGAGTTGGCCCCGGACTCATGGTGACCCCATGTGCAATGGGACTGGACCATTATGATCCATAGGTTTTCACTGGCTGATTTTCAAAAGTAGATTGCCACAGCTTTCTTCGGTTCTGTCTTAGTCCAGAAGCTCCTCTGAAACCTGGTTATCATCATAGCAACACACGAGCCTCCACTGACAGATGGGTGGTGGCTGAGCCTGAAGTGCATTTAGGATAATATTAATAACATTACTAATAATTAATATTAATAAAACCTGGGTCTCCTGCATGGAAGGTGAAAATCCTACTATTGAACCACCACTGGCTTTGAGAGATGGGTAGGCATGTTTTAAGATATGTTTGGGGCTGAGACTTTTTCACATTCTAAAACTAAAACTCACACAAAGCATATAACCGGCAAGATGGCACCTAGCCAAGAACAAGAGCACCCACTCCCCCTCTGGGAAAAGCACATGTTGTAGAACTCTGACATCTCCCAAGAAAACAGCTCCCCAGTCACCTCACCCTGGGTCTGCAGCAGCCGATGCTGAAAATGCGTCACAGCTCACTCCAAGATAATGTCACCTTCCCTCATATATCAGCAAAACCAAAAACTACTGTGAGATGGTAAAAAGCATAAAGAATATTTTAGACTAGTCATAGAATAAATGACTGACGAGCCTATTTTGCAAACATTTTATAGGCCCCAAACATCCAGCCCTTTCACGAGCAGGAACGAGTATCAGTGGTAGTCTATAATATAGTTATGTTTCCTTTTAACTGCAATTATTTTAAAGCCCCTTTTAATAGCCATCACTTATTCATTTCCAGGCTGTAGCAAATTATAGGCAGAGGAGACGACAGCTGACGGCAAATTTCTTCTGGGAATGGCAAGCTCTCCCATTTCTGCAAGGCGTGTGGTCTCTCTTTTATGGCACATACACCATGAACATGAAAGTCCCGCTAACAGGGGCGATGAGGATGACAGTGCAGGGGTCTGGCAGTCAGAGGCCTTGGGTACTCAGCAGTGTCCCTAAGACCTCCTTGAATTCTTTCTGCCGATTAAAAAGGGAGAAAAATAAGTTTCCCCATACGTACTCCACAGGCATTTCATCAACATGAAGGATGTGTGTCTGGGGAAGGAGTAGGGATGTGTGTGTGTTGAGAAAGGACAGGGGACAATGAATCCATTAAAAAGGACTTAATTTCCAGGTATTATTATCATAAACCTCATCCTCTTAGGACACACATCCCTGGGAAAAGAGAACTGGGTCAAAGGCACAAAGCAGCCCATAAAAAATAAAATATTTTTGAAGTTAAAATAGTCCCTAATAAAAAAAATGAGTGATCACTTCTGGCACCTGGAAACTGGTGCAGCCTGTCCCCAAATATTAAAATTGTATGAATACGAAAATAACTCCTAAGAGGCACTTTCAGAATTCACGCTAATGAATCCGGTTATGTTGCTTCTTTGCAGTCTTAACGAAATGGAACGTTAGAGTCCAGACGGGATTTGGGCGGAACCAGTTCACAACCATGGATATGCTCAGAGCTTCGTCACATCTGCGTCACCTAAATGACAATCAGGAACCAGAACCTTGCGATAACATGTTTACTGTTATAACAAGGGGTTCTTTTACAAGTCAACATGTAGCCTAAAGATCAAAATCATCAAATGCTAAGGCACTTTAGAAAGACTCCTAGGAAATATTTCTCACCCTTCATATTCTTTAAAACTCACAGATTCAACAGATGAAAGAAGAGCAATACAGAGATTAATTGCTGCTTAGAAGATGAGATGTTTACTTTTTAATTAACATTCTGTTCTTAATCCAAAAGCAGAAGTAAGACATAAGATGTACATGCTTACGCACTCTTATTGGGAAGTGTTCTCTCTCTTCCTCGGGCATTCTCTATCCTCATCACAATGTGTTTAAATTTAAGATGCAGTCTTGGCAGGGTGCATAGCTCAGTGATGCAAATAGTGTGGGAGGGTGCCACCCAGAACTCTTAACTGTGAGTAGGAGGACGCCAGGAAATCAACTTTCCTTTTCTCTGTGTGACTCTGTTCCATCCAAAGAAGGATTTGGGCACACACAAGGTTGGTTGCCTTTTTCCATTGAGAAAGGGAGGAGGCAGAGAGAGAGGACTACCAAGTAATGTTCTGGAAGGACTTGTATTTGCAAAGGAGCCCTGGTGATGCACTGGTTAAAAGCTTGGCTGCTAACCAAAAGATCGACAGCTCGAATCCACCAGCTACTCCTTGGAAACCCTCTGGGGCAGTTCTACTCTGTCCTGTAGGGTCGCTATGAGTCGGAATTGACTCGACGGCAATAGGTTTTTTTGGGTATTTGCAAAACACCTGAGTTTAAACTGTCAGCATCTAACTTGTCTTCATCCCACTCACTTCTGTCAGTGATGCTATGTCCATTTTGGGGGTCTTCAGGCTAAAGGATAGAATATAACCAGTCAACCAGCTGCTGTCAGGTCGATTCTGACTCATGGCGACCCCACGTGCTATCAGAGTAGAACTGTGCTCATAGGGTTTTCAGTGGCTGCTTTTTCAGAAGCAGCTCACCAGGACATTCTTCTGATGTGCCTCTGAGTGGAATGGAACCTCTGACTTTTTGGTTAGCTGCCGAGCATGTTAACTGTTTGCACCACCCTGGGACTAAAGGATGGAATATAGTTGCCATAAAATTTGGGAGAAATGGGCCAGCACAGTAATTCAATAGGCAACAGGCAATTCCAAATACCTTGGAGCAATTCATTGGAAACGTCTCTTTTAGTCTTTAAGTCTTCGAAGTGCTAACACGCAGGGGAAGTGGCTGATCTTCAGTTTCACCCCTCTCCTGTGGGTAGAGCACAGAGGATGCAAAAATGAACACTGTACCAACATTACCTTCAGATGTTTCCCAGACCAAAGGAGAGATGGAAAAGTAAACAAGAACAAACCTACGAGTTTGAGGTTGCTGTTTTTTGTTGTTTGTTTGTTTATTTTTGGGAAGAGTAGGCACAGAGACGAACTAATTCTCTGTGGAGGGCTAAAGGATCTCAGAAGTCTAGAAGGCTTCCTGAAGGAGACAGAGTCCCGTTAATGCACTCGGCTGCTAACAGAAAGGTTGGAGATTCAAGTCCATCCAGAGGCACTTCTGAAAAAAACCTTGGCGATTTACTTCCCAAAAAATCAGCCATTGAAAACCCTATGGAGCATAGTTCTACTCTAACACACATGGAGTCACTATGAGTCAGAGTCAGCTCCACGGCAACTG
This sequence comes from Trichechus manatus latirostris, assembly GCF_000243295.1. Classification (NCBI taxonomy): domain Eukaryota; kingdom Metazoa; phylum Chordata; class Mammalia; order Sirenia; family Trichechidae; genus Trichechus; species Trichechus manatus. Next base: position 617,040 of record NW_004444073.1, on the reverse strand, counting down.
GTTTAAAATGCCATCAGGTTGTGAAGGATGAGGGATGGAACTATAGGGAGAAAGAGGAACTTAAAAGTCACCCAGGGATTCTCAAAAGAGGCTGCCTATTACCTGGAAGTCTTTGTATAAATACAGACACTAGGAACCTGTCCCAGATATAGAATTTCTGGTGAATTAGATTCAGAATTAGAAAAAATTCTAATTTTTTTTTAAAGCTGCTGGGATGATTCTGAAGCAGCTGACTGATTCATAGATTTTTGCTTGAATGCCATAATCATATCCAGCCCTCTCCCTCAACACCATACGTGTAAGAAAACTGAGGCCACCAAGAGATTGCAGACTGCAGTCAGTGTCAGCCCTGGGACTGAACCCAGTCTCTTGATCCCAAACTCTGTGCTTGGCCCACCAGACCCCACAGTGCCCCACCAGGTACAACATCTCCCATGAAGCACACCTTTGGCTCACGGAGTACAAGCCTCTTCTGCCATTCCCTATTTGTTTGTGCCTCTGTCAGGGAATTTACACATCGTCTTAGAGGTGTGCACCTGGCTGCCCTCCCCTTGTTACTGCTGTTAGCTGCTGTCAAGTGGGCTCCCAAATCATGGCAACCCCATGCACAATGGAACAGAACGCTGCCCAGTCCTGTGCCATCTCCATGATCAGTTGTGGATTAGACCTTTGTGATCCACGTGGTTTTCACGTTTCGATTTCTGGAAGTAGATCTCCAGGCCTTTCTTCTTAGTCTTAATCTGAAAGCTCGCTGAAACCTGTTCAGCATCATAGGAACACGCAAGCCTCCACTGACAGACGGGCGGTGGCTGTGCATGAGGTGTACTGGCCAGGGATCGAACCCGGGTCTCTGGCATGGAAGGTGAGAATGCTACCAGAAAGCAAAAGCACGCTTAAGTGTCACTGTTCCCGGGCACTGAGTGTTTGAAGAATGAGTTAATGAGTGAGCCACAAACAGCACACTCCATAGCATCGGGGAGTACTAAAAAGGACACCTGGCCCAGATAGACCTTGTTTTCTCTAAATAGAGAGAAAGCAGACCCAAGGATCAAACTCACCTGAAAACAAAGCAAACTTGATATCTAAGTCATGATGGAAAGAAGAGAAAATGTTGTGAAAATGTCTTGTAGACATTCAAATGGCATTTTTTTTCTACAAAGGATAAAATCAGGCACGTGCTTCAGAGCTGTGAGTAAACCTAGGGCAAACAGTGCATCCTCATTCCATCCCTTCCAAACATCCGATGGCTTTGGCCACAAAATTCTGGAGGAAAGGTTCAAAAAACATACATATACTTTAACATCTATTGACCACCTGCCAAGGCCAAAGAACTCTGCTGTTCCTTGCTGCCGATATTTTTCATTTTATCTTGACAAAAAAGAAGAAAAGAAAAAAACCTGTTACAGTCAAGTCGATTTTGACTCATGGCAACCCCGTGTGTCACAGAGAGCTGAGCCCCACGGGGTTTTCTTGGCTGTAATTTCTACCTGGATCTGTGCAGCTCTGGAGACCCTACCTCTGTGGCTCCACTGAGGCAGCTCAGAGAAGCATCTATAGGAGCAGGCAGGGTCAGGCCTCACCACCAGGCAAGGACCCGGCGTCAGCCACTTTCTAATGTCTATGAAGCAGAGTCATTCCGTTATTTTATTGAGGGAGAAAGGGGCTGTGGAAGGTCTGAAAATGTGGTTTCAAAGGCCAGAATATTCTCTACCTCCAGAGTGCACTCCAAACACTTAAGTTTGAGGTTTACTATGTGTGTGCTGCTTGGCTTAAAAGAAATAAGCTCTTCAGCCTGGGAGTGGACAGCCCCGTAAAACCAAACGGGACTAATGAGGTACAGTAGTCCAGTGACAAGGGCCGGAAGGCAGAAGGGGACAAGGAAGCTGGTGATAGGGAACCCAAGGTTGA
>NW_004444073.1:597800-615032 GCF_000243295.1 Trichechus manatus latirostris | reverse complement strand
TCTATAAGCCTTCATCTTAAGTGAGAATAGCAGCACAATTGGAAGAGCGTAGTCAATGTCACTGAACTGTGCATGTAGAAATTTTTGAAACGGTGTATCTTTGGCTATGTGTATTTTCGCCAAAAAAAAAAGGTTGAGAAGTTAGAGGGTTGACATGTTGTGGGGGTGTTTAGCAATGTCATAAAACAATATGTGTACCACTGTTTCATGAGAAACTATTTGTTCTGTAAGCCTTCACCCGAAATACAATTAAAAAAAAAAAAGAAGTACAATTAAAAAGAAAATAAAGTACGATAAAAAAATTAAATGTTCAAAACCTAAAAAAAAAAAAAAAATAAGCTCAGCTCAGCACTTAATCATCAAGATAAATTGTTCCAGCAGTCAGGAGCCAAGACACCTATGAAGTTTCCATTGCTAGCTGAAACCCCTGATAGCTGATAGAAAAAAATAATGTGCAATTACAGCCTAGAAACATAAATGATCAAGGTCGTGATGCTCTCAGAATGTAATAAATGAAATGTGGGTAACCACTTTCGTGGTCAAGATTCCCACCCCCAGTGTGTGTCACAGATGCCTGGTCACCCACAGGAGCTGGCAGGTGGGGCGGGGAGGAAGGATGAGAAGAATAAACTCCAGATTTAACACGTGGCTGAACTGTGCATGAAGGGACAAAGGGAGGGAAGTCTCAAGGTTTAACCCAAGAAACATTTTCTACATTCTGAGTATGTTCTAACGTCTTCGTACCACAGGCTCTTTGGCTACGAGGAGAGAATTATAGGTAGACAGGCGAGTAATAAATACTTCTGCAGATAGTGATGATAATAACAAAATGTTGGTTTCCTTCTCTGGAAACCTCGTTCCACGTAGGGTAGCTCTGGGCCCAGTGCAATGGCAGTGAAGCAGTAACCGACGCCGCCAGGGAATTAGGACATTGCAAAGCAAATGGTCTTTTGTCTTCCCACATCTGACATCTGGTCTGGCCAGAGCCCAGAAGCTTCTCCAACCACAGTGACCTCAGGCAGGGCCAATCTTCAGCAAAATTGGGTACAGTGAGAGCTACGTGCGAGGCACCCTGAACAGAGTGTCCCTGGGGCCCCCCCACTCAAGGAGGAAAAAGCCATGCAAAAGGCTCATCCAAAGAGCTGTAAAAAGGACACAGTGCTCATATGCCTGCATAATCGTGCTTCTTTCTGCATTTATTAAGTGCCTGTTACGGGCTCAGTGAGGCACTGGTGGTTTAGCGGAAGAATTCTCACCTTCCATGCAGGAGACTCATGTTCGATTCCTGGCCAATGCACCTCATTCACAGCCACCACCCATCTGTCAGTGGAGGTTTTCATGCTGCTATGATGCTGAACAGGTTTCAGTGGAGCTTTCTAAGATGGACTATGAAGAAAGGTTTGGCAATCTACTTCCAAAAATCAGTCAATGAAAAGCCTATGAATGACAACATAATTCATCTGATCATGGGGATGGCGTAGGACCGGGCAGTATTCCATTCTGTTGTGCACAGGGTCACCACGAGACGTAGGGCCAACTTGACGGCAGCTAACCACAGCATGGGCTCAGCACCGAGAATACCTGCCTTCAGGTCCTCCAATCGGCGGCTGCTGCTGCTGCATGCCATCGAGCCAAGTCTGACTCACGGTGACCCTACAGGACACGGTAGAACTGCCCCATGGGGTTTCCTAAGCTTTAATCTTTACTGGAGCAGATCACCTGGTTTTTTCTCCCACAAAGCGGCAGGTGGTTTCGAACCGCCGACCATCTAGTTAGCAGCCAAGTGCTTTACTCTAACTGTTAGCACCAGTGCTCCTTCCTCCAGTTTAGTCAGGGTGGGAAAGATATGAAACAGTGTGACAAATGCCAGCACATAGAAGCACTTAATGTGTCCAGGGAGAGAATGTGAGGAAATCAAGGATGGTCACCAGAGAAGGTGACGTCTGCGGTGTGTCGTGTTAACCCGGGTGAGATGTGGGTTCGTGGCATTTCACTTAAAAAGGAGGCAGGGTCTCTCTGTCTTGGAGCCTGGCAAACTGCTTGTTGCCTGTTCTGTGACTTCCTTTCTGCTTTAAGTTTGTCCTTATTTATTTCATCCTGACTTCACCTGGGTAGGAATTCTGGACTCTTAAACCCACAAAGAACAGCCATGTGCCCCCCTCTCTCACGCAGTCAGCTTCTGAGGAGAATTTTAAGAGGGGCACCAGGGAAGGGGGGAACTAAAGGAGATGCCTCCAAAACTAATTCTCCTGATATCCCTGGCCCTTTATGCCTCTGAAAACAATTCCCCGTTGTGGTAATGAAGGACTGGTCTCCCCTGTACAATGGGCTCAGTCTCCTTCTCGGAGGGCAAAATAAGCCAAGTCCTTGGAGATGCCTCTTATAAAGTAGGTTTTACCGACCACCTTCCTGCCTCATGACCTCATTTGGGGTTTATATTAAAAAGATCCTTATTAAACAATGGCAAAATGAAAAGTAAAATATCGGTGACAGAGAGAGAGTGAGCCATAGATTTGAGAAAACAGCTGCATGTGAACGGATTGGAAAATAAATCAGAAAAAACTCAAATGATTTAGAGTCCATTTTACAGTGCACTGAAAGAAAATCCCCCAGTGACGGGAGAACAGGTCTAGGTTAAAACCCAGGCAATAAAGAGGTGCCATCATCTTCTGACGGCCTGATACGGTTTTACCTTGCTGTTTATAATTCTCTTTGCACTCCTTATCATCTTCGAGGACGCCGTTTCTCAAAGTGGATCTGGGGCTCCTTGTAGCCACATCACCTGAGAGGCGTGTTAAAATACAACTTCCTGAGTCCCTAGTGGTTCTTATGCATTCTGAAGTCTGAGAAACACAGAACTAGGTACTTCATCATTCTTAAGTGGCTGCAATACCCATGCTAATCATTCACTTAAACTGTGGTTTAAAATTTGAAAGAGACATTAGTGGCTAAATTGATTCTTTCAGAAATTGTTAGATTCTAAAAATAGCAACAGTGCAGTCACATTATGGTCAATTTTAAAGGATATAAAATTTACACATTGAAGCAGGAGGATCTTTTCAAAGCATAAATCTGATGATGTCACTCCCTTGGTAAAACACGTTACTGACTGCACATTTGCTCTTTGGATAAAGGCCTAGATCCCTGGTCCAGCTCCTTCCTCCTTCTCTGTCTTAATCCTGGACTCCAGTGCTCCCTGCCCAGGCACTCTGGGCTCTAGTTCCTTAGAGATCCACCTTCCACCCTTCACATGACCTTCCCATATGCTAGTTTTCTACCCTGACTCCTCTCTTTTCCCAGTAAAATACTATTTACCCTCTTCCCAGATCTCCCTACTACATCAGTCCCTCTGCTGTAGGCCCTCCTGACATCCATACCTTACCCGGACAGCCCATGGCACAATTGAAATGTCACACTTGTTTGTGTGATCCTTTAACTAATGTAGACTTCCTCCACTAGTGTGTAAGAGGAGCCCTGGTGGCACAGTGGTTAAGGGCTTGGCTGCTAACCAAAAGGTTGGCAGTTCAAATCCACCAGCTGCTCCTTGGAAACCCTATGGAGCAGTTCTACTCTCTCCTATAGAGTCACTATGAATTGGAATCAACTTGACAGCAATGGTTTTTTTTTTTTTTTTTTTTTTGGTTAGTGTATAAGCAGCCTCATGAAATCAGCAACAGGTCTATTTATTGTTTTCTATAAAAAAGGGGATCACCACTGTTTATGTAGCACCTAGCACACCACATGGTACATACCAGATGCTCAATAAATATTTTTTGAATGAATGAACAAATGAATTAAAGAGGATTTTAAAATCAAACCTGGGAGGCAAATTCCCGGTAGCAATAAAAAATCTGAAATACGCTCTGATCCTCTCCAATGTTGTCCGGCACCACAAAGACTAAAGTCCTGAGGCAGTTCCCCCTCCCTGGCATATGATACAAGATACCCTACTTTGCACTTATCTCTTCAAATGGATGAGCCCAACTCTTCATCATACAGTTTCTGGATTTTGAAAGACCAGAATTCAACATTAAAACTGAGATTAGGCTATTCCCCTGGGCCTGCCACTGACCTGGCTGGGAAAAATTACACTAAATCCTGTTTACTGTCTGAAAAATATACTTCGAATTAAAAATAGACATGGAGATTTTCATGATGCCTTCTCATATTGATGTGCACCCTCATAAGTCTTACATTCTCAGGTCCAGGCACCGATTCTCAGACTGTTTTCATCACACTTTCATAGGCTAGAATTGTTAGCAGCATGTTTGAAAAGATGCAAAATGGCCCTAAACAAGTCGGTAATAATTACAACACAAAGTCTACTACAGTGGAACAATGTCTCACGGGATACGTGCAAGAATCCATCATTACCGCACTCCTGACTCCAGAAAATCCAGGCTGCCCTGACTGTGCTGTCTCACATGCTCCTGAGGCAAAAGTCTCTCACAAATTGCTCCCCCAAGTCAAAAATCAAACCAGTTGCCATCGAGTCGATTCCGACTCACGGTGATCCCCTGTGTGTCAGAGTAGAACTGTGCTCCATAGGGTTTTCAGCGGCTGATTTTTTGGAAGTAGACTGCCAGGCCTTTCTTCTAAGGCATCTCGGGGTAGACTCGAACCTCCAACCTTGCGGTTAGCAGTCAAGCACATTAAGTATTTGCACCACCTAGGGACTCCTAAGTTGATTCTTATCGTTCACCAAATAGTGTGACCCACTCAACGCAATATTTCAATGTAACAGTCTTCACTGAGGCAAAAATGAACTTGACAAATTGGTGGAAATCTGGTAGCAGGAGAGTGTTGCGTAACAGTGTGCTACAGAGAAGAGCATTAGGTTTTCAATCTGCATGATGCTGAGCAGCCAACCTCTCTGACACCTCAACTTTCTCATCTGCAAAATGGATATTAGGTGAATTCATATATTTTGAAATAATTTGTTTTAAACTCCTATATATCTTGGTATCAATATAACTCTCCAGTCATTTACTGCTAACCTGCATATAAATCTTTATATGGGTCTTTAAACTTATGTTTATTTAAACTTATATTTGGATCTGGGGTCCTGGTGGCACAGTGGTTAAGAGCCCAGCTGCTAACCAAAATGTGAGCAGTTTGAATCCACCAACTGTCCCTATGGCGCAGTTCTGCTCTCTCCTATAGGGTCACTATGAGTCAGAATCAACTCGACGGCAACAGGTTTGGTTTTATTTGAGTATATATGGATCCTATTTAAAGTTACACACCAACCCTGATATATAGAAAAGAGGCATTGCTACACAGCTGACCCGCTAGCAGCTGAACAATCGGTACCTATCACCCTACCTGGGAGAAAAGAGAGTGACTGGAGATTATACTTACATTAAAAATAATGCGTAACTTGTCAGGTACCAATCAAGATTTGCACATAGTAATTAAAGTGACTTTTCATAACTATGGTAATGGTGGGAGGATCCTATACTACTTTCAAAGCACAAGTTTAGAGAAATAGTTTCTATTTGGCACATTTCTCTCTCACATCTATATTGAGTCTACGGCAGTTAAGCGTCTAAATCGAGGTTTTGTTTTGTTTTTTGACCCACACCATAAAAGCCATTACCAAGAAGACTGTTTAATGGGTACATAAGCTATTGTTTCCTTCCTGAAGGAGCATAAAGTAGAAAAGGCACCCAAGCAAACTGGAATTAGCCAGAGAGGATAAGTAGAAATGGAAACAGGTGGCTTCTACTTAGGTGGCCATAAAATGAATAGTCTAATCCAGACACTTTTGAAAGTGAAAATTGGTGCAATTAACTGTGCTGGGACAAAGACCTACACTACATCTGTGAACTCGGAGTATACAGTTATCCGACTGTTATCTATCTATTTTTATCCCCAGGGTAATTTCTAATCTGGTTGATAGTCCCAAGTACTAGCTGAGTTTAAAGAAGAAAAACTAACATCTTACTACCACTCACCTGCCAATGAACATCTCGATAAACCCCTACTTAATGGAAGGTTCCAAATGATTCAAAAAGGGATGTTTACAAAGTGTCATTGGAACCACTGCGCTTCCTGAACAGGCTATTTTAGTCTATGAAACCCAGTTTTGCATAATTAAACTTCTACAAAGTGCCCCACTAATAACTGGGGATTTTCTCACTGGGCTCCTCTCCACACTGGACAAGTGCAAATCACCCCAGGAAACTGCAGTCAAAGAAAGAGAAACAGTCCCAATTATTCACCTCCATTTTCTCTCCCCAAAGTAAAATAGTAATAGAGTAAAACAGGAAAATCCCAGGTCAGTTCTAACTGAACAGGGGATACCAGTTGCCATCAAGGTCAACCCCAACTCATGGAGACTTCATGTGTGTCAGAGGAGAACCGTGTTCCATAGGCTCGTTGATGGCTAATTTTTCGGAAGTAGATTGCCAGGTCTTTCTTCCAAAGTATCTCTGGAACCCCCAACCTTTTGGTTAGCAGCAGAGCATGTTAACCACTTGCACCACCCAGGGGCTCCTGAACAGAGGATGGATACCTGTTGAAAAGAGCATTTGAGGACCCTGATCTCCTAGCACTAGCACGGAACTGCATAAACTTCATTGTGTCAGTTCACTGAAGTCATAATCCATCATATTTCACCCTGACCTGTATTTCAACAGTTTACTTCTCCAGTATTCTTAAAGAAAAGATGCATATACTAAACTAGGGGTCTAGTCAAGATTTTAAGAGAAATTACCTAGGCTACTTAAAAGCAAATGAAATAATAAATGCAGCAAGATATCTGAATCTAAAACTTGGATCCAGACTATTGAGTTATTAATAAAAACATCAGTAATAACAGAAAATCCAACCCAATAGGGACAGGGAACCATAGTTTACGATTATTACGTTTAGTCCTCTCAGCCACTCCAAGAGGTAGGTACTGAAATTATCTCCATTTGAACAATGTGAAAACTGGAGCTGAAAAAGATTTAAATGACTTAACCTCAAGTCATTCAGCTGGTGTTGTCAAAAAAAGGCTTGAACCCTCAATCGACATGTATTTATTTAGCTATAAACCGCAGACTCCTTTTTCTCCCATTTCCCAAATCCAGTCACCCAGATCTTTTATTTTTTCCATCAATCAACGCTGATATATAAACATCTCTCCAGTCGACACTCACCCCACCCCTCCTTTCTCACCGTCTTGTCCCTGGAAGTTGTCTTTGGCTTTGGAAGTCCTCTCCATGAAAGAAGGGGATTGGCCCATTACTCAGATTGGACAGTAAGGGCCTGGGCAACCTATGTTCAAGTTGCACTGACATAAAAAGAATGCTGCTATGTATTTATTCATTTTTACCAAGATTGTGTGTTTGTTTGGGCAGGCCCAGAGAGATGCTTACAGCTCCCACCTTTCCTTGGCATCTCCATCCCCCATCTAATGTACCCTCCATGCTGCTGTGGGAGTTAGGTTTCTTAGAGAAACCCAACTGAGTCTTTTTCTTGCCTAAAATTCTTCTTTGGCTTTCCCTTCCCCCATTGGTGTTGAGTCGATTCCAACTCATAGCGACCCTATATGACAGAGTAGAACTGCCCAATAAGGTTTCCAAGGAGCAGGTGGTAGATTTGAAACTTTTGGTTAGCTGCCGAGCTCTTAACCACTGCACCACCAGGGCTTTCCTTTCTGGTACGGTCCAAATGCCCAGCTCCCAGCAGAGTTGACACAGGTCACTTCCAGACTGCCTCCCACCACTCTGACTGCCCTGTTCACTGAACACACCATGTTCTTCCTTTTAAACGCAGCTTCCAGATCTTTTTCAGAAATAAGCTCATTTGTGCACTCCTTTCTCTGATATCTGCAAATACTCTAAACCTACCTTTATCACCCTCAGTTACAACTATCTCTTACACAGTCTGTCTCTGACAGCCCCACCCCCAGGCTTCCCATATGGAGCAGGTCTTATTATGCCTAGCATGTGCCTTGAGTGAGAGACATAAAATGCAATCAAAATGGCTCCTGACTGCCTGACTGAATGAATGAAGTATTACGAGGCGTGCTGGAAGCCCAGCAATATTTCAGTTTGAAAATATTTATTGCATTTTAAGTGTAAGCCCCACATTTCTTTTTAAAACATACTATAATTAATAAATAAAGCTTTATTTTGCTTCTCTCATATAAATCCAGGCCAATGTTTCTGAAAGACAATCAACTGAAGAACGGATAGTAATTGAGAAAATAGTTCTAACAGGTCAAAGTCACTTCTTGGCAGTGGAGTAAGTCTAGAGATGGTAGAAACATTCTCTCCCTGATAAAAGTTTTGATTTAATGTGATTTGCCCTGACTTGCTATAAAAGTGACAAGCTCTGGAGAAAAGAGGATTTAGCAGCTGATATGATAGTTTCTTCCCTCCTAAAACCAAACCTGTTGCCGTCGTGTGGTTTCTGACTCACAGTGACCCTATTTAAGACAGAGCAGAACTGCCCCATAGGATTTCCAAGGTTATAATCTTTATTAAGGAAGCAAACTGCTACATAGTTCTCCCACAGAGCAGCTGGTGGGTTTGAACCACCAACCTTCCAGTTAGCAGGCGAGCACTTTAACCACTGCACCACAAGGGCCTCTCTTTGCTCCTAAAGACCTATTGTTATCTGGAAGGGCGTGTGTGTGTGTGTGTGTGTGCGCGCGCGTGTGTGTATGTGTCTTGTGGGCTCTCTCTCTGTGTCTCTCTCTCTCTCTCTCTCTCACACACACACACACACACACTTATTATTTAGTATATGAAAGAATCAATCAGTCAGTCTCATTCCCCTAAACCAGAATTTTTCAGTACTCGGTCACTTGCCACAGAGTAGCCTACAGCTGGAATACTAGGGCACCCGGTTCATTATAAAAATGCTATGAAAATGGGAGGTGGGTGGGCAGGAATCAAGTTTAAACTGGTCTTATTGAGTGTTATTGGAATGCTCTCTTCACTCAGCCAAAAATGCACAATTTGGTCAAAGCCCCCCCACTAGCTCTACCTCTAAAGCCACAAGCCTTCTGAGGGCCAAGGGCAAAGCCAGTTGTGGCTATGCATTTGGGTTAAAGAACCCAAAAACAGAAAAGAAAAAAAAATATTTTGAAATGCATTATGCTTCAAAATTAAGGGTAATTGTGTGTGGCAGCCTGGAAAATATAGTTCATCTAGTACTGCTCAGCTGCTGAACCCCATAGCACAAAACACTAGTGCTCGAAATGCAAAATAAAACTTAAAAAAACAAATAAAAAGCACAAAGGGCGGAAGGAAGGGTGGAGGGCTGCTATAGAGCTGGTGCCTTATAAGAAGGTTGCTGCCTTGGGGAGACATAGCTAGTATACAACCCAGCAATATTTCTACATTGCTTAAGCCACTAGATGCTGCTCTGCACTGCTACAGAAGCAAAACAGAGAAGGTAAATAAAAGGTTGACAGATATTACATAAGAAAATAAATGTGCCCAGATTAGGACTAAAATCAAACAGACCAAGTGTGAAAGGACTTTACATATAGCAGTACCTCTAGGCTTCTCCCTGACCTGTCTTCATCACATTAATGGAATATCAATAGCCTTTACTACCCAACTAGTGAGGTAGATTGTACAAGCCAAGGAAAAGGCATTTTACCCAGGTAACTCATTCTCACACAGACACTTCCTTAATCTTGTGACAGCCGCAGATGAATGAACTAAGCTGAGCTTTGGAACCCACCTTGCTCATTTCATTTTTCTTATTTCCATTATGTGGCCCCTGGGTGGCGCAGTTTGCACTCAGCCGCTAAGTGAAAAGGTTGGCGGTTCAAAAAAGTGGTGCATGGAAAAAAGGCCTACTGATCTATTTGTGTAAGATTAACCTATTGCCACAGAGTTGTTTCTGACTCATAGAGACCCTGTAGGACAGTGCAGAACTGCCCCATAGGGTTTCCAAGGCTGTAATCTTTACGGAAGCAGATTGCCACATTTTTCTCCCACGGAGCTGGGTGGTTCGAACCATCGACCTTTTCAGTTAGCAGCTGAGTGCTTCATCACCGTGCCACCGGGGCTTCTTTGGGTAAAATTACAGCCATTCAAAACCCTATGGAGCACAGTTCTACTCTGAAACATGTGTGGTTGCCACGAGTTAGAATCTACTCGATGGCACTGCATTTGGTTTTGTTTTTTTATTTCCATTATGTAGAGGTTACAGTTGATAGAGTAAGCAGTGGTGAGGAGTCAAGAACCTTGTCCGGAAACTGAGACATAAACTCACTAGATGTATTCAGTCAGAGGGTACCAGGAATAAACACACACGAAATTCAAGCTTGCAACCAATCTGGATTAGGAAGACAATTTCAATATATGAGTGAAAGAAGCTAGAGAGGAAATTTGGAGAGCTAAGGAAAAAAATGAATAGAAAGGGTGACACCACTCATCTGTAAATAGACCACCTTAGAGTTTATGGAACAACCGGTAAGTAGAAGATTAGGGCATTTCCAGAGCCCTTAAAACTGCTGTCAAAAGTCTAGCCTGTCTGATAACTCACAATTGTTCTCATTTATCCAAGAAAATAAAGCAGTGCTTCTCAACTGGGAGGTGGCATTTTGCCTCTACAGGGACAATTAGCAATGTCTGGAGACTCGTTTGGTTATCAAAAGTGGGTGGTGCTACTGGTTTCTAGTGGATGGAAACCAGAGATGATGCCAAACATCCTATACTGCATAGGACAGCCCCCTACAACAAAGAATTATCCAGCCCCAAATGTCAATAGCACAAAGGTTGAGACCGCCTGAAATAAAGGGTCAACCTAACATGGTCAACAGCCTGCAAGTAGAAAGAGAACAGCATTAGTAGCCTCAGCATCATCCAAAGGAGAAACCATCCTGGGTAGAAGACTCCCATCTCTGGTTCCTTTAGTTAGTATTAATCTATGGGGCAGGAAAAGTATCAAAAGTTATCACTGGTGAAAAATTCTATTAAACACATTTTCTCCTGCTGGTTTCATGCTTTTGCTTTCACCATGGTTCATCCATAGGGAACAAAGTATTGGCTAAAGAATGTGCCCATTCTCCTTGGCAAATACTGTCCTCATTTTGGATTAATAAATTGCACTCTCATTAATATGCTTCAATAACATGAGTTTGGTTGATGGGCATACTGTTCATGAAAGGAGGGTCCACTGACTCTCAAGGCTAAAAAGGTTAACTTCGGTATGAGATACCCAAATGGAGGCACCAACTCTGAAAAACTCTGCCTCAGCGGTAACAAACACACACCTGGGTGTAACCCCTAGATGTAATCCAGGGCACATCTGTCTGAAACAAGTGCATCTCTAACAATGTCCAGGAGCAGAAGGCCGCCAAGTATATGCCGCTGCACGGCTCTACATGGGGGATCCTGGACCTCAGAGGCAGGCAAGTCCCGGAGAACTGGCAAGAGAAGGAATCACTCAACACTGGCTTCATGGTGCGGGGCAAAGAAACAGCAGTGCACAAATAGTCAGGACACTTAGGTTTCAGTATCAGATCTACCTTCCAAATACCCCTGTGACATTTCATTCTTCCAAGCCACATCTATAAAATAAGATAACAATACTATCCTGTTATGGATTGAACTGTATCCTCCTAAAAGATATGTTGAGGTCCTAACCCTTGTACTTGTGAATGTGATCTTGTTTTGGAGAAATAGGGTCTTTCTTTGAAGATCTTATCAATAATGTTAATGAGATTATTTCTAGAGTACAGAGGATCCTAATCCTATTATGACTGGTGTTTTATAAAAGAGCAGACACAGGGTCACACACAGGAGGGAGACGCCATGTGCAGTTCCATCTACAAGTCAAGGAACACCAAGAAATGCCCGGGGCTGCTGACAAGGAAGGGTCTTCCCCCAGAACTGACAGAGAGAGCAGAACCCTGCCAAGGCCCGAATTTGGACTTCTAGCCTCCAGAACTGTAAGAAAATAAATTTCTGTTCTTATCAGCCACTCATCTTGTGGTATTTTGTTATGGAAGCTCTAGGCAACTAAGACACTTCCCATCATTTCAAAACAGCATTCAGGAAGAAAGGATGTCAGCCCATGGAGGAAATGCCAAACTGGGCCTATGGCTCCAATCGCCCTCAGGCAATGCTTAATTAGGGCTTAAAACCAAAACCAAACCATTGCCGGGAAGTCGATTCTGACTCATAGTAGAACTCCTCCATAGGGTTTCCAAGGAGCGGCTAGTGGATTTGAACTGCAGACGTTTGGTTAAGTGATCATAAAACCAGTTGCCGGTCAAGTCTATTCTTACTCATGGCGACCCTATGTGTGTTAGGGTTTTTAATGGCTGGCTTTTCGTACCAAGGTGCCTCTGGGTGGATTCAAATTTCCAACCTTTCAGTTAGTAGCTGAGCACCTTAATTGTCTGCACTACCCAGGGACTCCCAAGTTACCATTAAAAAAAAAAAAAATCTAACCCGTTGTCATCGAGTCAATTTCAACTCCTAGTGACCCTGTAAGACCGAGCAGAACTGCCTCATAGGGTTTCCAAGGCGAAAGGTCGGCCGTTAAAATCCACCAGCCGTTCCTTGGAAACCCTATGGGGCAGTTCTATTCTGTCTTACAGGGTCGCTATGAGTTGGAATCGACTCAACAACAATGGGTTTTTTGGTTTTGGAATCTTTACAGAAGCAGACTGACACGTCTTTTTCCCTTGGAGCAGATGGTGGGTCTGAACCATTGACCCTCCAGTTAGCAGCCAAGCACTTAACCACTTCTTATGCAACAAGTACAACCCACCAAACACGTAGCAGCCCTGTACTAGTTGAGCAAGTAGCACGTTTTCCAGTGTTTTCTACCAAGGAAAGTTTTGTTCCTTACAATAACTGTTAGAACTAAAATAGCCAAGACTGTAGCCTTTCCTAAAATTGGAGTTCCAATAATAATCTTGCTCAAATTCTGGAAATCGGTGTTTGTGGGGGCCCAGAACACTGACTGAGGATCATCATCTCCTTCTATTTATACATGTGACTAATTTCTCTACTCAGCACTATGCTGAGTTGTTGCTGCAGTTAATTCTGTTTGACGAGCTAGCATTGCTTCTCCTACACGTATGCCTATCTGATACTTAGCTGTTCACTCCACCTTAGCCCGACGACAAAACTCTACTCAAACTGCACCTGTCCTTATCTGATGAAAGGTTAGAAAACCCCTAGCTAAATGTTTGTGCTCGACTGCTAATCTAAAGGTTGGTGATTTGAGCCCACCCAGTGGTACCGCGGAAGAAAAGGCCTGGTGATCTGCTTCTGTTAAGATTACAGCCAAGAAAGCCTTATGGAGCAGCTGTGCTCTGTAACTCATGGGGTCTCCATTAACACAGATTGACTCAATGGCAAGTAACAGCAACAACAAAGACACAAGTAGTAGACAGCACCAACAACAACAGGCACACCCGAAGGCTTTCACTGGCCACCAGCATTTCATGACAGCACTCTATCCGGTGGCTGGCTGGCCTTCGAAATCCCCGTGTTTTGGGTAGTGCTGAAGTTCTGCCTTTGTCTTTCTCTGGATATCCAGTCTTAAGCCCAGATCAGCGACATGCTAATTACACATTGCAGCAGTGCGGCTACCACCAGAAGGAATGGCTACTGTTGTTGTAAACCTCTGAAAATAATTAAAATCATGCATACGGGGAACAAAACCAATTGCTGCTGAATTGATTCTGACTCATGGTAACACCATGTGTGCCAGAGTACAACTGTGCTCCACAGGGTTTTCAGTGGCTGATTTTTCAGAAGTAGATCAGCAGGACTTTCTTCCAAGGTGCCTCTGGGTGGACTAGAACCTCCAACCTTCTGGTTAGTAGCCGAGCTCTTGAACCTTTTGCACCACCCAGGGACTCCACATACAAGGGAACACTAGGCAGAAAATTTGAGCAGGGAAAATTATCAAAGGCCTCAGGGGCTCTAAACTGCAGCTTGGGTAGGAAAGTGTACATGCAGCTGATGTGATTCTAAGTAAGTTTAAAGAGGTATTGCAGCTGGATCTACTGCCTCTCCGCATCACTAAAGTGAAAAATATGGCACTTGGATTGCCAGCTCCTCCCAGATGGCAGGCTCAGGGCCCAGCACACCGTCAAGCTCTATAAACAGTAGCACTTCTAAGAGTTAAGTCAATGGCTGACACTTGAACTGCATCTGATTCAACATTTGGAAACAGCATCTCTTGCAGGGGATTAAGCCAACGGCATTTTGTAAAGGGGGGAATAGCTAAGTATTTCTTAAAGTATGGCCCTATGTACCATTTTCATCAGAATTCCTGGCAAGGTGTTTAAAAAGATTCCTGGGACTCCCAGAGCTATTAAAACAGATTTTTTTTTTTTTTTTTTAAATCACAACCCACACTGAGCAATACATTTTACATTAAGATTCAGTGTATGTTTTCTGAAACTCTCTATCTTCCATTCTATTCTCTTCTGTGTCATTTTTAAGCTGCTGGTCTGGACCTACAAAAATGATACCACAAGTAACTCATGGGTTGCAACCCTAAGTGTGAAAAACATTAATCCAGTTGACTAGAAAAGTCCCTGAGTGGCGCATACAGTTTGTGTTATTTGAACCCACTTAGTGGCTCCACAGAAGAAAGGCCTGGCAATCCACCTCCGTAAATATTACAGCCAAGAAAATCCTCTGAAGCAGTTCTACTCTGTAATACATGGGGTCGCCATGAGTCGGAAGCTACGGGACAGCAACAGGTGTTTTCGTTTTTTTTCTTTTTTAGTTGACTAGAAGGAAGCAGAACTAAAGTTGTGTAATTAACAACAGACACTTCAGGCCTGGTGATGCAGAGACGGGAGGGTTTAGTAATTCCGCACTTTTTCCAAATTCAGCAAGATGTCTTACAAACCAAACTACCCACTTCAGTGGCTTCAGGCATCAAGGAGTGGTTGCAGCCTTCAGTTACAAACCTTAATGGTCTCCTTTGTCTTAGACCCGGAGAGGAAAGTTTCCCTCTATACCAATAATCACCTCTAAACCTTCAGCATTAGGCAAGATGATGGAGTAAGCAAAGTGTGTGCTCAGTAAAGGCCCATGCCACACCTCCAGCCACATCCTTGCCACAAGGGCTTCAAAGTCCTCCCTTCCTCCACCCCTTCCCACCCACTCACATCAAACACCCCAAGGGAGTAAATTATTCTAAAACACTCAACTATTGTCTTATCTTCAATACTGTAATTAATAAATGCTTACGACTTAGGGGCACTTGTTAAAGACCCCAACTGTTTTCTCGCTATGGGTTTTCTTGGGCATTTTTCACCTCTCTTCTCCTCTGCATCTGCCACTCAGCTTCTCTTTCGGCCTTTCTCTCCTTCCCTTCCTCACCTTCTCTTCTTCTCTACCTTCCCTTTCATCTTCTGAGAGCGTGCAGTGTGAGACAGTGGATGGATCTGACTCCACTCCGCTCACGGAGTGGGGATTCTTCCTAGGGGATTATTTCATTGGCTAAAACAGCCCACGCTTTGAAAAGACCTTCTCCAAGGAGGGTGATGAAACACCAGATCTGGAGTGGTCATACGTTATTTATAAAGTGGACTTGTTTTCAGACTCCCCTGAGGAATCACCTCTCTGTCCTTTACTTTGGTCTGAAATTCTGGAGAAGTCTACTCAGGCAGAAAGGGATCTGAAACAAATGTGGCTGGGCCTAGGGGACAGGACAGGGAGAAAAAAACAAAAGCCCATTAACAGGGCATCCTACTTGCCGCTGATGCTGCAATATGTTCTGGGTATATTTCCCTGGTGGATGTCTCCTAATACAGGTATCTCTCATTCAGTCAATCCTACAAATATTTAATGAGTGCCTACCACATGCTGGGGATCATTCTAGGTTCTGGAGCTGTAAACAAGACAAAGTCCCTGTCCTCACGGTGCTTCCATTCTAGAGGAGGAGACAGAAAACAATCAAATAAACAAACAAATATATGTCAGGGGTAAATAAGTGCTAAGAGGGAAAACAGAGTAAAGTAAGGGGACCAGGAATTAATTTACCTGGTTGCCATTCAATATAGGGTAGTGAGGGAAGGCCCCCTAATAAGCTGACTAGGCAAAGACCTGAAGGAAGCAAAGGAGGAGGGGGGAGTTCTTCATGCAAAAGCAATAGCATGTGCAAAGGCCCTGGGGACAGAACTCAGTTAAAAAAAAAAAAAAAAAAAGACCATAAGGAGGTCAGAGTGGCTGCAATTAACAAGGGCAGAGAGATGAGCTAGGAATGACAGTGGGGTGGGGAAGGGTATGGCCATCATTACTATCACACATCCAATAGTTCAATGACTAACGATTCCACGTCCTGGGTTCACACAGACTCAGTCTGGACTTGCCTCCCAGCCTGCCCCCCTCTGTAGAACTATCAAGCATCTTGTTCCCCAGTTCCCTTCCCTGACTGGGGTGTTACAGCACTCCAGGTCATTCTTTCCCAGTTTCCCAAGGAGACAACCAGTTCATTTGATTAACAAAAAAACTGAGTAATAACTGCAGTTGGGAAGAAGGCAACATGCACATTTAACCACAGCCATCAAGAGACAGGAAGGATACCATGAAGAGCAGAGGGTCAGCTATGAAAAAATGTCTATTTGCCAGCTGGGTATCCTGCCTCTTACTTCTTTGGATCTCAGCCCCTGATCTGTAACTTGGGAGACAATAATCCATGAAACAACCTTGAGAAGTAGGTATGGAAGGGAGACAAGAAAAGCCCTGGCCAGGAAAGGCCCCTCATAAATGCTGCCAGCCTTTGCAATTTAAAAATGACTAGGACAGGGATTCCGAAAGTTGCACTCAAAGATAGGTATATAAATGCAGATCATTACTTATATTTTACAGAATAAAGTAAAACAAAACAAAAACCTCAAAAATTCTTCCACAGCCCCATCTCACCCCAACTTGGGAGCCAATGGCCTTTGCCTCCAGAGGCACAAACCCCGGCTTTAAGTTCTCTGAAATCTTAACCATAAGGAAAGAGGTCCACATAATTCATGGCCAGAGGTATGATGAGGTCGGTGGTCCGGGGCGCAGGGCATCACAACATATGCTTCCTGTGTCTCAGGAGCTGTCCAGAAGCCCCCAGAGCTGGGTCACTACGGGGGGCCAAACCCTGTGACTTCAGGCCATAGCAGCTCAAGCCACCAACAACAGCTGCCCAGAGCTGCCAACTTCAAAGCATCCCCGGGGCAGGAGATGGTCACTCGGCGGGGAGTCCCCGGCTCCAGAGACCCCCCCCCATGGTCACACACACACACAAACACACACA
>NW_004444073.1:588673-597700 GCF_000243295.1 Trichechus manatus latirostris | reverse complement strand
ACACACACACACACACACACACACACACACACACACACACACACACACGCTCGCCGCCTCGCGCGCACCCGCGACACAATACAGACTTCCCAACCACAAACACACGCGCGCACCCCCGAACCGACAGAGTTCTGTATTTCCTCTTCCTCAAAGCCACTCATGCAATTGTGGCCGCCCCTCTCTACTCCTATTCCAGGGCTCCCAGCGCTCCACGGCCCCCCTTCTCCGAAGGCGCGCCCAGAGCGACCCCTCTCCAAAGCCAGGATCTCTCATCGAAGCCCCCCGTTGCCTCCTCTGGTCCCAGTGGGGACCTCAGCGTGTCCACGGAGGCAAGCGTTTACTAACAATCGCCCTAGAGCTCACAACTGCCCTAACAGCCCCCTCTGCCCTTCCATCCCCTCTAGCCCATCACCGCGCTCGCCGGGGGATTACCTCCCATCTGCAAGTGCCGGAAAAAAACCAGGAGTCCGAGCTTCCAGCCCCATCTTCAGCACAGTTTCCTGGGTCTCCAGCCCCAGGAATCTTGACTCCAAACCCCCTGCCCCCGACACCCCTGCGCCACTAGCGCAGCCCTCCGGCGCCCCCCTCCAGCCTGCCCTGCCCGAAACGTCTCCGCGGGTTCTTGGGCCCCGGGCCCTGCTCTCCATCCCGGGAGCACCACCTCCACCACCCCCTCCCTCCGCGCCCGCTCCCACACCAGCCCCAGCTACCCAGACTTACCCAACTGCAGAGCGCCCCGGCGCGCCCGCAGCCCTCACCCCTGTGGTGCGTGGGAGCCACCCCTGCCCAACCCGCGGCTCCCCCAGAGAGGAAACAAAAGTGTCTCCGCGGCGCCCAGAGTCCCCGGAGTAGGACGCCTACTCCCTGCCTCAGCCCCTGCCTGCTCCCCGGCCGCGCTGAGGTCAGCGAGTCGGGGCACGGCGCCAACCCAGGAAACTTTACGAACCTGCCCGGGGTCGCAAGACAGCGTTGGCGGCGGCGAGGGGTCCCAGCGCTCAGAGCCTTGGCGACCCGCTAGTGGCGGCTGGAGGCTCTGACGCCCAGCTCCGGGCCGCGATGTGTGGGTGGCTGTGCCTCTATCCCGTGCCCATCCTCGCTCGCTCGAGCACACGCACTTACACTCCGCGTCGGCCGGCTGCTGTGCCGCCGGCTGCCGCTGCTCTCACTTCCTCTTCCTTCCTCCTGCTGGCCAGAGACACATTTTGCATCTGCAAGGCATCCGGACATCAGCTGCGAACTCTCTTCCCGAGCGGACTCTGCGGAGTTGCCGCCGCCGCCACTGGCACCTGCCCGCGCTGTGGTGCCTGCCCTCTGCACTTTTCCTGGGGTGGTGCCCACGACTTTTTGAAGTCCCCCTACTTAAAAAGAGGAAAATGTCAAACACCGTGCATGCCTCAGATCTGCTATAAATAGTATGTGTGCAGAGCATGATTCTCAGATGAGCTCACACACTGAGTATTGCAGGCACTAATTAACTCCGTCACCTTCATAGCGCCACCTCCGGGAGGCCGAGAACGCGTGGCATCTTTCAATGTTTTCATTTTTGGCAACTGGTTTGGGGATTTAAGGGGAAACTTCGGTGGGCCGTTTCAAAGCTACTTTAAAAGGGGCTGCTGTGTCTCGTTGGACGCCATGCCTCTACCCTTGGAGAGCGTGGCAAAAAATAACAACAGAACATTTCCTTCCTCTCCCAGTTACCGTGCATAGGGACTCTGCAATTAAAACTAAAGATTTAGTTCTAATCAATTAAGCCAGGACTCCCTAGTTTTGCATAACGCTGCATAAAATCAAGACGTTTTACCCCAACGTGATATTTAAGGTACATTGTTTAATTCATGCAGCCTACTTCAGTCATGTTCCAAGCAAAAATCAAGCACCTAACTCCCAGCATAGCTGGCAGGAGGGAAATGACAATTGTTGGAAGATTGCAAGAAACACCTGTCCTCTCAGAATTTAGAAATATCTACACTGGCTCTCCCAGAAGAGGCAAAGGCAGTTGCTATGCTCTCCTTTCTAGTCAAGAAGGAGACAAGTTGGGGGTAGGGAGGTGTCAGAATCTAAGATGGAGAGTGCTCCTCTTTAAGAATCAATCTCTGTCCCCCAAGAGATTTAATAGTTAACCCTGTGCTGGCTGTTTAATAGAAGCCAGGAGCCACATGTGACTGTTGAGCACTTGAAACATGGCTAGTTCTGAGATGTTCTTTAAGGATAAACCGCACACAGGAATTAGTCTGAAAAATCAAGTGTAAAATAGCTGGTTAATAACTTTTATATTGATTGCATGTTGAAATGATAATATTTTAGGTGTATTGAGTTAATACATTATTATATGTTTTTGTTAGTTGCTGTTGAGTTTATTATGGTGACTCTACGTGTGCAGAGTAGAACTGCTCCATAGAATTTCAAGGCTGTGACCTTTTGTAAGCAAATCACCAGGCCTGTCTTCCGAGGCACCTCTGGGTGGGTTGGAATGGCCAACCTTCGGTTAGTAATGGAGTGCTTAACTACTTGTACTACCTGGAGACATAGATAGAAAGATAGGTAGACAGACAGACAGATAGATAGAAAGTTGTATATATACATATATATGTATACATACATATATAACAGCCCTAATGAACCCCTTATTAAATGCACAAACCTTGGGAGGCAGTATTAGTAGCAAGAATACCTGGGTCTAGATGGTTACAAGTCAGTGATTTGAAGCATGGTGACTCCAGGAAAGTAATTTCTCTATTTCCTCATCTGTAAAATGCCAGTGATATGATAATAACTGTCAGCAGTGCAACTATTAAATGAGATAATTTAATAAGCAGTCAGTAAATGCAAGCTTGACTAATGAAGCTATGAGACACTTGTAGTAATAAGTATGAATTTGATCCACGGCTTTCCAGCTAAGGCAGATAAAGGTTGTAGTGAGACATGGTGAGCATGCAGCAGTGTTACCTGTCATAATTGTCCCAAGGAGATAGGGAACTCTGTGTCATATCTTTGCACAGCAATCATACTACAATCCCTTCCGTATAACCTTTGGCTCAGCTCTACACTCTGAAGTCAACGTGGAGTAAGTCACATCCTTCCTCCGTGAGATGACCTTTGAGATCTTTGAAGATAGCCCTCACATTCTACCTAAACATTGTCTTCTAAGAGTTACACGTCCCCAGTTACTCCAACTCCTCTTCACGTGAGATAGTATTAAATCTCCCTCATCTTAACTATCCTTCTCCTGAGGGATGCCTGTCTCTGCCTTAAAAAAAAAAAAAATAGCTGTCATATAGATTAATTAGCTAATTAACCACTAACAAACACAATTCATCCCTAGGTCTTGTCAATTTTTTCCCCCCAGATACATCTTACTGTTGATCCAAGTATAAGGGGAAAACTGGAAATTCTTTCTTATTTATTTTGGTAGGCCATGTCCATGCTTAGGGAGTTTGTCTTTGGGACCGAAGCTCCTAGTCCAGCTTCTCTGAGTCTCTTTGGGTTGGATTCATATATCCAGTGTCTCCCTCAAATTATGTAAGAACACTAGGGTCCTTGGGGACACCCACTTGAGATCTCCCTTCCCCATAGTGGGAATTGGCATTCTTCCAGTACACTGGTTCATTCAGTTATTAATGACCTTCATTAGTGTACTATTGACCAAGCTTATTTTTTCATTATATTCATAAAGACATCTCAGAGGTGTTGTCAGGTGCTTTAGAGAAATCCACCTTCACCCTGGGCTCATCTGGTAGTCTGCAGTGGGCACAGTAGCGTGGTCGGTGCGGTGTTGCCATGTACAAGGGCTCTATGTCTGGACTTGGCTGTTGGCATAAATCCTAGCATTACCATTTACTAGCTGGGTTACCCTATGCAAGGTGCTTAACTCATAAACACTACACCTATCTGATAGGGTTGAGTGAGGATTAAATGAGTTAATACATGTAAAGTCTTTAGAACAGGGCCTGGCACACAGAAGCATTCAATAAATACTAGCTATTGTGATTTTATACGACAGTCTTCTAATCAACAAGTTATATTAGCAGATTCCAAAAAATGAGAAACAGTCACTCCTTCTTTCCATATATCAGTTTCCATCCATGAGGGAGAGAAAGAGCTAATACCATTGTCCCTTTTCAGCTCCTGATCAGAGCCTGGGAAATTCAATCATTTAGGTCAAGTTTTAATAGAGAGGAGGACCATTTTATGGCAAAGATTAGATCCAAGTGTGCTTCCGGTAAGCCCACATGGGCAGGACCTGGACACTCGGTGTAGCTGGGCCAGCGTCATTTGTCTCTAGTGGTTAGGGAAGTCAACTCAGGATCTCCTCTGAAGTCCCACCCATCTTGGTTTCAGACTAAGTGGGAGAAAGGAGAGTAGGCTAGGGATGGCTGGCTAGAGAATAAAATTCACTTAAGCCTCAAGTCTCAACTGCATTCCCCAACTGTGCTTTTACAAGAGAGCTACGCATTGTTGGTGGATGAAGAGGTGTTTGAGGGACTTTCCCAGTTGTTCATACCTTGGTACTGTGATGGTGGAGGACCAGGCAGCATCCTGTTCTGTTATACCGTACGTAAGGTTGCTATGAGTCAGAGCCGACTTTATAGTTCCTAACAACGGTAACTGTGATTCCCATCACTTTATCCTTCCTTGTGTGTACAAAATTGGAGGAAGGAGTGGTAGGATATCTTAACGTCTCTATGAATCCCCAAACTGCAAAAATGATCTGGCATATTTACAATCAATAATGACTTCTGTTGATCAACTCTTTCCTTTCTGAGTGCTCACGAACGTTCATTTCTAATTCATTAAAAAACACTCATTGGACTCCATATGGGCCCTGTGCGTTTAATAATGCATTTAGTGATTTATTTTAGAATTCTGTGCAAAATCAGCATCAAGTTCCTTGATGTCTAGCTTGAAAAATCTATTCTCTTCCCTTGTCTTTGAATCAGGACGATGTTGGCTTGCCTCTCCAGTCTTCAAACAGTTCTACAGGCAGAGTGGCCTCAGCTCTAGGAAGTCACTACACTAGAGGCAACGAGGTCTGGGAAGCAGGCAGAGACACCTGCAGTCCAGAGCCACCAAGGTCAGCCCTGGGACAGGCAGAATGACAAGGAGGTCTGTTTCACAAGGGCATCCATTCACTCAGCCATTCATTAATTCAATGGGCACTGAATACCCATTACATGAGCTATACCAGCAGGAAAGGGGACTACAAGGGTGAGCAAGAGAAACAGAGGGCGCCCCCTCCTGGCACTTATATTCTAGTTAAGAAGGCAGACTTTAAATAAATGTAGTAACACCTGAGGAGTGTTACATTAGGAGACAGAAAGGTGCAGTGGTACCATACGTGGGCAGAGAATGCTAACATCACCTATAAGGTAGGAAGAGTCTCTTGGGGAAGTTCTACTTGAGTTGAGGCTGACTTGAAGGATAAGTGAGTAGGTATTAACCAGGACAAAGTGAGGAAAGTGGAGTAGGCTGGGGCAGAGTTGGGCCCCAGACAGAAAGAGCAGCTCAAATGAACATCTGTAGAAATCATACTGTAGGAGGAACCTTAAAATTCAAGTTGGATGAAGTATGAGAGTATCCAAACGGAATCGTTTCATATTATTTTATCCTTTTTTAAAAATAGATATATTTCTTTTTTATTTTTAAAGACAAAGTAAAGAATATTGACACGTCTACCTTAACTGTCATGGAACAGATTAATAACTATTACAAGTGCAATGACTATTAATAAGGGTTTCTTTTATGGAGCATTTAGTACGTGCCAGGCACTGTTTAAGAAAAGTACTCATCCTTTCGTCCTCATTCGATAGGTTGAGAGAAAAAAATGCAGTTCTATTCCCTAGAGGTCAACACACATAGTCATTTCTGTTTTTAATTCTTTTGGTGATTAATGCCATACTTCTAATAGTTTATACCAACATTTCTTGATTTAGCAACTTCAGATGGTATATATTAACTCACTTCTATGAAAGATTTTAAGAACTTTTGCTTACTTAACCCCCTTTCCTAATTCTATGTTTATTTCATTGCTTATATAATCAGATATTATTCATTTATAGACCTTCTGTTACACAGACCTTCTGATTATTGTTCATGTCATTTAACTTTTTTCTTATTTTTTTTTTTTCCGTCTCTTTGAGTCTTTTCATTGCTCTCTAGGAGAATCCCCTGGCTCTGTATTTCAGCTCACTAACACAGTCTTTGGAAACCCTGGTGCCACAGTGGTTAAGTGCTACAGCTGCTAACCAAAAGGTCTGCAGTTCAAATCCACCAGGCACTCCTTGGAAACTCTGTGGGGCAGTTCTACTCTGTCCTATAGGGTTACTATGAATCAGAATAGACTTGACAGCAACAGTTTTGGTTTTTTTTTTTAAACTAAGTCTTTAGCCTTGTCCATTCTTCCCATTTATTTAGCTTTTAAAACAAATTGTCATCATACTTTAAATTTCTGAATTCTCTCTTTGGCACTTTACATAATCACCAGTAGTGGGTGTTGTATGCAACACCCAGATTCCCCTTAATGACCCAGGAGATCAACTGCCTGACTATCCCTCTTTCCCCCAGGCTGCTGACAGTATTGGCTGTTGATAGTTAATGCCTAAGTACCTTTCCTGAAATTGCCTTCCCTTGCCCTGAAGGGCTATCCCAGCTACAGAACTCCCCATGGGGTCAGCTGAGGACTTGGTTGGCTGTGACTGTACTGAAGCTCAACTTTCCCCTCTGCCCAATTCTCCCTCCCTCCCTTCTTCTCAGGTGTGGATCTCAAGGACACTCCACAAAAAACCTCCGATATGCAAACCTCAGTCTCAGTCTGTTTCCTGGGGAGCTTGGCCTAAGACTTCACTTGTTTATGGACTGTGACATCCTCTCTTATCCTTATGAGGATGTTAATAATAATAAACTCTTCTTTTGTTTTTCCTGCTAACTCTGTTTCCTTAGATGACAGTTATTTGATTTAAGTCTGATGTCACCTTGGTGTGTGTTTAACTGTGCATACCTGATTCTCTCTTCACCTGACTTTCAGTGCTCTTTCTATTTTCTGTAGCTTGCAACTGATGAGTCTGAGGAAGAGGGAGATGGGCTGCCAGGTGGAGATGCTGGTAGTTTATCTCCCCTCTCTCCAGGAGATTAGCGGATACCTGGAGCCCTTCCTCTTGAGCCCTGTTGCCCACATACACTGCTCTATCTGGATGCAATCTGAAGCCTGTGAGCTGCTTAGCACAAGGTCATGGTGCAAAAGATGGTGGTACTCTCACAAGAGGTGAGAGTAGTTCTACAATTGATCACCCTGATGAGTTGCCTTGGACACCACCCTGCCTTTAGACGCATACACTGGACTCGGAACTCCCTTCAGCCAAATCACTCCTACCTCTGTCATAGTAATTTCCTGCTTGTGTTTGGAGCTGTGGTGTCCTCCTGTTTTAATTTCTGTACATTTGATTCAGTCTGTTCTCTATCCATCCTCAAAATGTCTGGTCCACTGATGACCCTTTTCTTATTTGTTTTTTCTAAGGTGGTTATGTCTTATATTTCATTTTATGGGATTTGGGGTAAAGGAGGGGTAGACTTGTGTGATTAAGACATAATATATTCACAACTTAATATTATTTTTGTATTTTAAATGTTTATTACATTTATACTCTGCTACCTTCTGTCCTAACATTATTATTAAAGTTTATTTATATTTTATCAGAGTCCCTGGGTGGTGCAAACAGTTAATGCGTTAGGCTAACTGAAGGGTTGGAGGTTCAAGTCCACCCAGAAGCACCTTGGAAGAGAGGCCTGGCAATCTACTTCAAAAAATCAGCCATCGAAAACCCTGTGGAGCACAGTTCTACTCTGACACACACGAAGTCGCTATGAGCCAGAGTTGACTCAACAGCAACTGGTAGTTTTTATATTGTATGTACAGGTTGATTTTTTATATTAAAAAACAAACAGAATTCACATTGTTATGTAATATTATTTACAGCAGAGCCAAATAGTATTATTGGACCTGAAGAGAAAGAATATAATTCTATGTCACTAAACCTGTCACCTTTGAAGAAGAATTCATCAGATTCAAGATCAAACTGATTCTCTTTTCTGACATTCTTTCAGTTGCCACAAATTTTGGTATATTTCTATTTATTTCATAGAGGGACCATGATTTTATTTGTGTTTTTGCCGTCTTTGGAGGTTTAAATTGCCAACTATATTATAGGCTTCCATGTATGTTCTTAAAAATGGAACCGCTTTATGAACTTCTCTATGGAGCCTTAAGGTTTTCAGTACCAATTTGGCCTGCTTCCTTCTGTCCTTGTAGGACTGCTTTTCATTGCCCTCTGCTGACTTCCACTGTTTCTTGGATACCATGTCTTCTGCTTTCTAACACTCCCTCCCACACCCGAATTACTTAAGTAGTTCTTTTATTTTTTTCAGAAAGTATGATTGGGAAGTAAACATGTCTGAGACGCTGCCTGTAGGAAAATATCTTTGTTTTGTAGTTACATTTGTTTGATTGACAGCTTATCTATTTATGGAATTTTAAATTTCAAAAAAATTTTCTTATTGCTTCTATCTTCAAGCTGATAAGAAGTCTAAGGCCAAAGTAATCTTCTTTCTGTGTGTGCCTATGTGTACGTGTGTGTGTGTATATGTGTTTTTATTTCTAGAAACATTTAGAATTATCTCTTTATCCTTGGCATTCTGAAATGTGACCAGGATGGAAATAGTCATGGTTCCCATTTTGTATTACATAGGTCCTTTCAGTCTAGAGACTTGTCTCTCTTCAGCTTGCATAAAGGTTTTCTATATTTTCCTTATTTTTATGCCATTTTTTAATTCTCTCTTTCTGGAAGTTCTATTTAAATTTATGTTGTACCTTCTGTATCAAGTTTACAAATACCCCACCTTCCCTTTCATATTTAGTTCCTTTCTTTTTTTTTTTGGGGGGGGGGTTATTTGTGTCCTCTCCTGTTTTTCTTTTGTCAGTCTGGCCAGTGGTTTGTCGATTTTGTTGATTCTTTCAAAGAACCAACTTTTGGTTTT
>NW_004444073.1:527694-587791 GCF_000243295.1 Trichechus manatus latirostris | reverse complement strand
AAATGAACAAAAGCCCCGGGATCCCACCAGCGTGGCAGCCCAAATCGGGAAGCAGCTCCACACTCAAACGGAGCTCCGCAGCCCTTCAGGAAGAAGCAAAGATGGCGCACGGAGTGAGGTACTCGAGCGAAAGGACAGGGAGGTGGGGAGAGGCAAGGAAGAAATAAAAAGAAGCGGAAAAAAAGCAACACCAGCAACCAACAAATGGCACTCAGAGAGCCACCCGTTCGGGAGTGTGGAATCCAAGCAGCTGCTGCTTCCCAGTCAAGAGACTGTGGCCGCGGGAAGCAGAGGAGGCCAAATCGGGGTGAAGAAGGGTGGGGGGTGGGAAAGCGTATATTGCCAATTACCGGTTGTTTTGTCTCCTGCTGGAAGCTCCGTGAGGCTGCTTTCTCGTACCCCCTGTTTGCTGGTCTCCGATAGGAGTCCAAGATGGTGTATCTGTGCTGCTTTAGCTGGTAGGGGACCTCTGCATGAATCTCTCCTCACTCTCCTTTCTCTGTCAGTTTTCTCACTCCATTTGGTGCTTAGCTGAGTTCTTTATCTCTTCATTTGATGTTTTAGGGTTTCAGGATTGTTGTATTCTCTGTTTGGCTTAGTTTTTCGGATCGTTGCTGTGGAGGGACGGTGTGGTGCTTCTTCCTAGAGCGCCATTTTATACCCACCAGTTACTTTCTTTTTTGCTGTATACTCTCCTAGAAGTTGTCCTTGATTTTGTCCTCTGGCAATTTAATTGAATTTTTTTAACATCAGTAATCATATCTTCAGTATTTTTTATTCCTTTTTTCATAGCAGTCCATTCCTACTTTAAGGACATATCTTCTTAAATTTCTTCTCAGCATCTAATTAAAGATTTTCTTTTGTTATTATTATAATTTTCTATTCCCTGAATCTTACTACATCTGGTGTCCATTTTTTCTCTTTGTTAGCCTTTGTTCTTACTTCTAGTACTGAAGGTCTTCTTCAACAGTCTAGTGATCCTTCATTGTCAGTTTATATCCCCCAGTATTTATATCTGTGACCATAGATGGTAGAGGTGTGGGTGCTTTCAGCTGTTACAAAATTCATCCAGGTTTTAAAGTGTTCATTGACTTTATCTATGGCCTACACTATTAAGAGGTGGAGTGTTCCTTTGCTTCTATCTTGAAGGATATTACTAATTATTGTTACTAATCACTCGAGGGGACCAGGTAAGTACTCTTATAGAATGTCTCATACTCTGGATTTGTCTGAGTCTTTCCTTATGGCGTCATTTCACTTTTCCTCTGTTCTTTTTATTTTCTGTAATCTGGGAGTTAGATCTAGAGTCTTAATGAGCTTCATGTTAAGCATTTTTGGCCAGAACACTTTATGGTCGATATGGGATCTTTCATACTGTATCACATCAGTATATACTCTCTCAGTGTGTCCCACTGTTGGTGTTGCTTAGTTTGACCACTTGGTAAGGTCGTGACCCCCATTGCAAGGTACATTTTTCCTATACAATTAGTAAGAAATCGATGGATGATGTTTTAGATTGGGCACATATCTTATTCCAGAACAATCTTCTACCCAGTGGCTTTAGCGTCTCTTGATAATTCTCCCCAATTGCAATTTTATTCTGGCTTTGCTTCATATTTATTTTAGTTCACTTCCCCGATTCTGAATTCTAGTAACCATATCTCATTTCACTCCCACCTCTAGGTCCCCTAGAATTCGTGTTTATCCCTACTGTCATCTGGCTCTGAACCTTTATTCTCTAGTTTTCTTTCAGACTCAACTCAGTCTCCAGTCCTATTGTTTTTCATTGTCATTACTCCAGTTTTTCTCCCTACAGCCCAGGTTAGTGTCTTCTCAGGGATGGAGAGGGTTGGGCATACACTATTCTTCTAAAAGCTCTTATTTCCACTTAGACATGCCATTTACTACACTAGCACTACATACTTTCTAGAGCTGTAGAGAGGGCTTCCAGCAGGGCATAAGTGAAAAATGTTGC
Source organism: Trichechus manatus latirostris (assembly GCF_000243295.1). Taxonomy (NCBI): domain Eukaryota; kingdom Metazoa; phylum Chordata; class Mammalia; order Sirenia; family Trichechidae; genus Trichechus; species Trichechus manatus. The sequence goes on along the minus strand of NW_004444073.1, from coordinate 585,816 downwards.
ACTGTATTTTGTCATGAAAAAGTCCCAAGAAAAGCAAGGAAAATGTGCCATTCTTGTTTTCTGCTACGAGAGAAAACTTCATGTCTTACCAATTATTGGAATTGGAGACTTGGAGAATTTTCCTGTCAAAGACCACTCAAGGCTCTTTCCCTTCCACATTCACTGCAATATGTTCTCCTGCAGGACCCAAAGAAGGGCAGCACACACAGCTGTTTGAAGATCACACACCAAGTGGGAGGCATTTGCATATTACAAACTTGATAGCAAATAGGTCAGGCACAGGTCCCTGGGCTCACATTGCTCCAATCAGCTTTCTGCAGTTTGAGGTTTTGCTCAGTTTCTTCAAAGTTTCCTCTATCACCACCTTTGGGATTAATTATTATTCTGTACTTGGTTGCTTGGGCCACTATTTTTCTGCTTCACTCTTTTTTCTATCCTCCATAACCATCTGTTATCAGCTGCTTGTTTTCTGTGAAAGTAAGGTGCTTCTATTCTAAGCACCAGATTCTTAGTTTGAGGTTAAAAATGTTTTTCTTCAATGTAAAAAGTCCTCTTGTGCTTGTTTGCAGCCAATCCACCTGACCCCCAACTAAACCAGCCCTGGTCAGGTAGTGATCTGCTTTCTGACACTATGGATTAGCTTTGCCCTGTTTAGCAATCAGGGAGCCCTGGTGGTGCAGTGGTTAAAGCACTTGGCTACTATCTGTAAGGTTGGTGGTTCAAACCCACCAGTTTCTCCACAGGAGAAAGATGTGGCAGTCTGCTTCCTTAAAGAGTACAGCCTTGGAAACCCTATGGCGCAGTTCTACTCTGTCCTATAGGGTCCAGAGTCAGAGACAACTTGATGGCAATGGGTTTTTTTTCTAGAAATCCATATAAACGGAATCATAGGGTATATATTCTTTTATGTATTGCTTTTTTTCTCACTCAGTGTGATATTTTAAAAATTCATTCATGTTATTGTGTATATCAGTAGCTTATTCCTTTTTACTGCTGAGTGGTATTGCACTGTATGGATATATCACAATTTATTCATTTATGTATTTGTCTGTGGTTGAACATTTAGGCTGTTTCCAGCTTTTGGCTATTATGAGTAAAACTGCTACAAACACTCATGTAGTTAGTGTGTGAACTTAACGTTTTTCATCTCTCTTGGGTAAATGTCCTGTTTCTTGACTGTGATGATGATTCCATGAGTGTATCCCTTTGTTGAAACTCATAGAAATACACACTTTAAATGAGTATATTTTGTCCTTCAAAGGGTGAATGGTTGAACTTCACTCTGGGATCAGCACACCAGAGCTCATTTACTAGCTTGGTTCTCTGCAGGCCTGTGTACCCAGAGAAGTGAGCTCACTTTAACTCTACATATATTGATTTGTTTGGATTTAGGTCTCGGACTGATGGAAGATTACTTTGAACTTTCAATGACCCACCAAGGTATAAATTTTATTTTAAAACCAATGTCTCAATTTTTGCAACTCTTTGTCAGGACCCTATATTGTTTGCATCCGAATTCTACCTTCCAAAGGAAAGAAGAGAATATTAAATGTAAAAAAAAAGTTAAAAAAAGTAAAAGGCAGTGTATTAATTTTACAATTAATTGCCAATTTAAGGCTTTGTACTTGAAATGGCCCTTAAGTTTTGCAGGAAAAAAAAAGTTCTGCTCTATAGTTGGATGAAATTCGGAGAAACAATATTAAATTCATGCTAATAAAATAGAATTTATGAGCAAAAACAGTAGTTACTCAGTTCCAAGAGTGTGAATTTGTTTCTCTAATGAGTCTAGCATTTAGGGTATGGATGAGAAAGATGAAAGGCAAGTAGGATTCTGTGCTTATTTGCCTGAAAGCAAAAATCTTAAATAGAATTTTTGTTTCAATGAGCAACATTTTAGATGAACCTAGATGAAGTTTGCCTTCTTTTCTGTAGAATACACCTTGGATTTGAATGTAAGATAGAGGTAGGTTACATGAATAAAATAATTATGTTATCTTAAATACTCATAATTGAGGCGAGAGCCTCTTTAATTTGCATATGCATTTATGAGAAGATTTTGTAATATTTGGGAAAAATGATTCTGTAGGTTTATTCCAAAGAGACTAATTATAACCGGAAAAAATTCCAGCATTTTAAGCGGCGGGTTGTGAGTTTTTTCTTTTTAACTAAGGGAAAAAAAAATCTAGATAAAGATATTCCTTTCTGAATTTCCTAATCCAGAAAGGCAAGAAATTAGGTAAAGAAAGGATTTTTGTTGTGTTCAATCCATAGCAACCAAAAGAAAGATATTCTATTACCCCCTATTTTAAACAGACAGTCAAAGAGATTAAGTGACTTAGACAAATTCACATAGGTATGAGGAGACAGATTAAGACTGAAAAGCAGAGTTCTCAATCCAGAGATCCATCACCCCCTTGTAGATGAGTCTCACCTTCAGCTCCAGTCATACTGGCCTTTTTCTTTTCCTGGAACAAAACAAGTTCATTCCTTCCTCGGGACCTTTGTACACCTTCTTTTCTCTGCCTAGAACGCATTTACCTGGTTCTCTGAGTGGCTGGCTCCTTCCTGGTCCTTCTGCCTGAGTTGCACCTCAGGTAGGCCTTTCTTGACCACCTACATACAGCAGACTCTTCCATATGCCATGTACATCATTTAGTTCCTTTTTGTCACAGCACTATCAAAACTAATTGTTATCTCATTTATTAAATAACCTTGGCAGCTCCTTGAGGACAGTGCCACGTTGACCTGTTCATTGCTATATCCTGGGAGTCTGGTAGCGCATCTCCCACACAGTGAGCTCTCAGAAAATGCTGGTTTAATGAAATGCATGTTTATCAGCTAGTGTTCCAAGCCCTGGGATTAGGTGTGGAGACATAGGCCCTGCCCTACTTGATAAACATTGCCATATTGTCAAAATGGCTGTACAATGTGCTACAGAAACACAGGTGAAGGAGAAGCTTCATTGAGGAGGTGACCTTTGAATTCACATGAGTAAAAACGTGCTAAGTTGATAGGTGGGGAAAGGATGAGTGGGCCAAATGAACAGCATGAGAAAAGACCTGGCGGTGTGAAAAAGCATGTAATGTTTAAATGGTTAACTCAAACACAGTTTCAAAAGAAAGTACAAATTAATGTAGATCCAGGGAACTTGAAAAGTCAGGACTTAAGTAAAATCAGATTATGGAGAAAGAGTTTTAAATTTAAACAGAAAATGCAAATTCACAACTGGGGCTCATTTAAGATACTGGTAATTAAAAGCATATATAGTAACAAACAGCACCTGGGTTTTGAAGGTGTGAATAAACTTAAAAAAATATACATGAGGGAAGTTTGAAATGGCTTGAAGATGCAGCTAAAGAAACCAGATGCTGTGAGATTGATGTCTTTTGAGCAATAATGGGAAGGAGCATGCTAATGTAATAACAATTTGACCGATTTGAAAATTAAATTTTTCTTTTGTAGTATAGTCCCAAATCTCTCATTTCAGCAACCAGGGGATAAACAATGCAAGAGGAAGAAAAGCTCTTCCTATCTTATGGCATGCTGGCATCCATTGGGTGGGTCACTGATTATATTTTTCAATTCAGTTTCATCAGCTTCAGAGTTAGAGAACATCCTTTCTAAACTACAGTAATAGGTTGCTAGAAATCTTAATTTTTGAAGGGGTTAAATGTCCTCCCTTCCTTTTATATTCGTCGGTATTTTATTTTTGGAAGTTGGGAAGAGCCACTTTAGGGGCCAATAGCCTGATGCCGTTTTTTTTTCCTCTATGAAGATAAAATCCTGCAGAACTATTTCTCCTAGGTTCTGAACTGTTATTGAATGGTAAGAGTTTCTACTATTGACATACTAGGTTGGATTTCTGCCAGGTACTAGAAAACCTTGTTGTTCTCATCAGCTGTCCTAAGTCATCCTTTTCTATTATGTTGTGACAAATTTTTGTTGTTTGAGAATGGATGCATGGCAACCTTAGGTACAGCAGAATGAAATATTGCCCGGTCCTGTGACATCTTCACGATCATTGGTATGTTAGAGTTCATTGTTGAGGCTATTGTGCAATGCCTTCCAACCTAGGGGGCTCATCTTCAGAGAATATTCTGTTGTGGTCCATGGGATTTTCACTGGCTAATTTTTGAAATAGATTGCCATGCCTTTCTTCCTAGTCTGTCTTAGTCTGAAAGCACCACTGAACTCCATCCCTGTTAACCACACTGCATGGTATTTGAAATACTGGTGGCATAGCTTCCAGCTTCCATTGCCATAGAAACACAGAAACCGCCACAGTAAGACAAACGGACAGATGGGTGGTGGTGTGACAAGTTAGTTCTCAAAGAGGGCAAACCTCCAAGGCAAGGATGAAGATAGTTCCCAGGTAGTAGAAGCAGTTTATTTACATAGAGTTTAGGACCATTTTTCATGATTTTGAAGTTACAAGTAGCCTAATTGGAAACCCTGGTGGTGCAGTGGTTAAGTGGTCGGAAACTAACCAAAAGGTTGGCAGTTGGAATCCACCAGCTGCTCCTTGCGTACCCTATGGGGCAGTTCTACTGTGTCTTTTAGAGGTGCTGTGAGTTGGAATCGACTGACGGCAACGAGTTTGGTTTTGGTTTGTTTTTAAAGTGGTCTAGAGTGGCATTCCCCATCCGCAGGGGAGAACCATGCCGATTAACACCACTCCAGCGTGCACTTGCTGTCCCCGCGAGTTTCAGTTCCCTAGGTTTCCCCACACTTCATCCTGTTCACCAATTTTTATTCTCTACCCCTTGTATGCTGACATCAAACACGGAATTTCTTTTGTTCTCATTTTACTCTTTATGTTTTATAAATTGAATTTTCCGAAGTGCTTAAATTAATGTATGGTTTTAAGAAGTAATTATTTCTTCTTGCTTGCGGTGTCAGCCGCACCGACAGCAGCCCCGCTCTGCTCTGGCGAACTAGCGGGCTTGTTAGCACTTACTCCGCTTAGGCAGCGAGAAGACACCCTATGGTTTTTTTGAAGGCTTCCGAAAAACACAGGCTATTGTAGTGTCTTTGCTGTTAAATGGACTGTTCATTCTCTCAACAAGCTCCTGCTTTTATTCCTCTAAGTTCTTGGTGAAATTCATGATAAAATGTTTGATTAAATTCTTTAGCAATTATTAAAGCATTCCCATTAAAAATTAAAGTGCACGTGTGACTAGTAGCAAATAGGGGTCATATTGATTTGTTTAAAACTAATTATACACAAGCATTCAAACAATTAATATAAAAGTGCCTACTACATGCTAGGCATCATCCTAGGTATATGAACAAAACAGAATTCTTTCTAGCATAATTTAAATTTAAAATAATTTTCACCATATCATTGGACCTAAAAGGAGCCTTGGTTGCTGTCTTAGTTAGCTAGTGCTGCTATAACAGAAATATAACAAGTGGTGGCTTTAACAAAGAGAAATTTATTCTCTCACAGTCCAAGAGGTTAGAAGACCGAATTCAGGGCACCAGTTCCAGGGGAAGACTTTCTCTCTCTGTTTGACATCAATCTTCCCTGATCTAGGAGCTTCTCAGCACAGGGATCTGGGTCCAAAGGACACACTTTTCTCCTGGCTCTTCTTTCTTGGTGGTATAAGGTCTGTCTTCTCTCTACTCGATTATCTCTTTTATATCTCAAAGATTGACTCAACATACAACCTAGTCCTGTAAACTGAGTCCTGCCTCATTAATATAACTGCCTCTAATTCTACCTTATTAACATCATAGAGATAAGATTTACAACACAGGAAAATCACATCAGATCATAAAATGGTAGACAACCACACAATACTGGGAATCATAGCCTAGTCAAGTTGACACGTATTTTGGGGGGACATAATTTAACCCATGACAGTGGCACAGTGGCTAAGCGCTTAGCTGCTAACCAAAAGGTTGGCCATTGAAGCCTACCATCCGCTCCTCGGGAGAAAGATGTGGCAGTCTGCTCCTGTAAAGATTTCATCCTTGGAAACCCTAGGGGCAGTTCTACCCAAGGTCAGATGACCCAGTAAGCAAGGTAAGCACCAGCTTACTTGTGCTTACTTACTAATCTGTAGTAAACAATTTCACATGGGCTTGATAATCACTACAGATTAGTAAGTAAGAACAAGTAAGCCCCTGCTTACCTTGCTTACTCGGTCACTCGCCTCTGTCAGGGACTGTAAATTTGAAAAGAGGCTTTTATTTCTGTAGGAGGGTGCTGTGGGGTTGGGAGAGAGACAGCTGCCAGCCATATCTAAGAGCCGAATCTTTGATGTGGTGAAAAAATGTGAAATTGTTCACTACAGATGATCTGGTAAGCAAGGTAAGCACTGTGCTTACTTTGCCTATTGGATGTTCTGCCCCTGTTCAACCCTGTCCTGTAGGGTGGCTATGAGTCAGAGGTGACTCAACAGCAATGGGTTATTGGACCGAAAACTAGGAGAAGCAATATTGCCAAAAAGATATAAATAGATATAAAAATCTAAACATTCATTCTTTTCTGTCTAGCTCCGATCTGAAGGGGTTAGTTTATTCTAGTGCTTTAGCCACCTGTGTATGGGGAGGCAGAGGAACACATGTCCAAGTTATGGCTGAGAAAGATCTGGTTCTGGGGCCAGGGTGGGAAGGAATGTGGTTTTTTTCAGTCACAAAATGTCAGGTTGGCTCCACCAAATCCTGTTTCAGCTCTACAAATGTTGAACTCCTCTAATGAGCTAGTGCAGCCGTCACACATATTCTGGCAATAGATTGTCTGTCTGTCTGAGCGTTCACTATTTATCAAGACCCCGTGGGTATTTTGGTGGTAAGCTGGGTATAGGCCAAGTCAGGGATTGCTAGTTAAATGCCAAGAGAAACCAGCAATGGCTGATTTTGAGACTTAGATTTTCAAAAGCCTGTTTCTTCTACACGCAGATGAAATGCCATTAATCTTTGAAGCCCTATAATCTAATGCTACATGATGAAAAATCTTTGTCTCTAACCTCAGGCAGTACAGTTTTTTTTTTTTTTAAAACAGCCAGACAATCTTGTTGTTATGTGTTTCTGTTGGAAGGTGTCATGGATTGAATTGTGTCCCCCAAAAAATGTGTGTAACAACTTGGCTAGGTCATGATTCCTAGTACCGTATGATTGTGTTATCTGATGTGATGTCCTTATGTGTTGTAAACTCTACCACTGTGATGAGATTATATGTGATCTCCTCATGTGTTGTAAATTCTATCACTGTGATGAGGTTATACTGATGAGGTTGACAAGATCAGTGTCTTAATGCAATCTCTTTTGAGATATAAAAGAGAGAAGCAAGCAGAGACACATGGGAACCTCACACCACCAAGAAAGCAGTGCCGGAAGCAGAGCATGTCCTGAGGTTCCTGCGCAGAGAAGCTCCCAGAACAAAGGAAGACTGATGACATGGACTTCCCTCCAGAGCCGATGGAGAAAGTGTTCCCCTGGAGCTGATGCCCTGAATTTGGACTTGTAGCCTACTGGACTGTGAGAGAATAACTTTCTCTTTGTAAAGCCAAGTGGTATTTCTGTTGGAGCAGCACTAGATGACTGAGACAGAAGGATTAGGGAGAATCATGTTTTCTCCAGCAAAGTGTTAAGGCATTTTTTTATTTAAATCAGTCCAGTAGATGATCGAAAATGACCAGAAAGATGCCCTCTCCCTCAAGGTTAGAGGGGGTGATTTTGCCTGACCAAAACAGTCAAGGTCAAGGAGGAGGGCTGGGGTAGGAGTGCTTCACCTGAAGCGCAGCAGATATGTGCATCCTACCACACAAGGTGTCAATGCTTGGTGAATGAATAACTGCTGACTTGTTCTTGAGCTTATGCTTGCCAAATACTGCCAGGAGACTCCAGAAACATTTGGGGTACCTTTATAGGTGACAGCTCTTCCATGAGCTGCTGAGGTTTCCTCTGTGACTGAAATTTGGCTCTTAATGCAAGTCATTTTTTTGCCCAAAATCTCAAGAGCCTGGGAATCAGGATGCTTCTGTGAATTAAAATGGTCTAGATTCATAGGTTCTAATATTTGTTTTAGTCACAGAAGCCCTTCTTTAGGAAGAAACCCAATATTTAAAACAGGTAGAACTGGGCTTCCCTGGTCAAGCAGAGGTGGGGGCCCTGAGCACTTCTTATGGGGCTTTCTCTCCCCACAGGGGCCTCTGTAGGGCACTGTCTGAAACCACTGGTCTGGCGATCCATTCTGAGCTAATTATCTACATACTGTGAAGATGAGGAAATATGTTTAGTCTTTGCCTGATCCCTGAGTTAAAGCTTGGTCTTTTGATTTCATTCTCTAGACTGACTCAAGATCCACTATCTCCTACTCACATTCTAGAAGATGGCTCTTAATTTGAGTGTTGGCCTTGAGTAGAAGAGGTAAATACGGTCAAATTCATGCCTTGAAGAGACTGAACACTGTGACAATTGCTACCTTATAGTCTGTCATTTGCCAACAACTTCACTTTGGGGCTTCCAGTTTTCAAGGCAAAGGTATAGAGAATCAAAGTTCTGAGAAAAAAAATCTCACATAAGACCCTGTCTTGGTTATCTAGTGCTGCTATAACAGAAATACTGCAAGTAGATGGCTTCAACAAACAGAAGTTTATTCTCTCACAGTCTAGTAGGCTAGAAGTCCAAATTCAGGGCATCAGCTCTAGTGGAAGACTTTCTCTCTCTGTCAGCTCTGGAGGAAGGTCCTTGTCATTAATCTTCCCCTGGACCAGGAGCTTCTCAGCGCAGGTACCCCAGGTCCAAAGGACAGGCTCCACTCCTGGCACTACTTTCTTGGTGGTACGAGGTCTCCAGGTCTCTCTGCTTGCTTCTCTCTTTTATATCTCAAAAGAGATTGGTTCAAGACACAATCCAATCTTGTAGATTGAATCCTACGTCGTTAACACGACTGCTGCTAATCCCATCTCATCAGCATCTTAGAGATAGGATTTACAACACATAGGAAAATCACATCAGATGACAAAATAGTAGACAATCACACAGTACTTGGAATCATGACCTAGCCAAATTGATACACATATTTTTGGTGGACATCATTCAATCCATGACAGAACCCATAATTAGAATGTCACACCATGGGGCATGAGACTTAGGAGAATGGGTTAGAGGTTGAGATAGGGGTTTCATTTGATAATTTTCATTTCATCGATAATTTCATTGACAGTTTCATTTGATAATTACTTTGGGCTTCCTAACAGAGTCCAAGACCCTGGGAACTACTTTTTTCTTATTTCTCTCACTTCCTCTCTTTCTCTCTCTCTCCCTCCCTCTCTCGTCACCTTCCTTATTTTTCTTCTTTCCTCTCTCTCTCCTTCCCTTGCATCCTTTCTTTATTCTTTTCTATTTTCTCCTTCTTCTTCTTCTTTTTTTTTTTTTGGTAACAGCTTCATTGAGATATAACTCCATACCACGTAATTATACCCTTTAAAGTATACAATTTAATGGCATTAGGATATTCAACCATCACCATGATCAATTTTAGAACATTTTAATCACCTCAAAAACAAGCTTTGTACCCTTTAGCTATGAATCCCTAATCCCCATCTCCCTAGCCCTAAGCAACCACTGATTTATTTTCTGTCTCTATAGGTTTGCTTATTTTGGACATATCATATAAATAGAATCATATAATATGCAGTCTTTTGTGACTGGCTTCTTTCTCTTAGCATAATGCTTTCAAGGTTCATTCATATTTAAGCATGCATCAGTACTTTATTCCTCTTTATAGCTAAATAATATTCCATTTTATGGATATGCCACATTTGTTTATTCATTTGTCCATTGATGGACATTTGGACTATTTCACCCTTTTGGCTATTTTGGATAATGCTGTTATGAATATTTGTGTTCAAGATTTTGTGTGGACATATGTTTTCATATTTCTTGGATCTCTCTAGGAGTGGAATTGCTGTGTTGTTATGGTATCTCTATGTTTAACTTTTTGAGGAGTTACCAGATTGTTTTTCAAGGTGGCTGCACCATTTTACATTTCCACCAGCAGTGTATGAGGGTTCCAATTTCTCCTCATCCTGGCAAACACTTGTTTTTATCTGACTTTATGATTACGGCCTTCCTTGTGGGTGTGAAAGTGTATCTCCTTGTGGTTTTGATTTGCATTTCCCAAATGATAATGATGGACATCTTTTCACTTTTAGGTCTTAAGAAATGCAAGAATCAAATTTGTTTAAGACAAATTGGCTAAATTAGTGAGAATTTTAAGAAACTGGCTATTACAGTGCTGAAGAGAGGAAAATTTAGACAATGGTATAGTTTTTGTTTTGTTTTTTTGTAAATTAGACAATCTACACATCTAAATCCTCTTGTATAAAATTGTGGTCAAGCAATATCCAGAATTTAATTTCTACTTCCTTCTTGCAAATGAACACTTCTTCAGTTTTACTCATGAATATTCATACCTTGTTTCCATTCTTTCTATACAAGCCATTTCAATCAGTGTTGCTTACATAACCCAGTTTTTGTTTCCCATTTCAAAAAAAAAGCAAAAAAAAAAAAAAAAAACTCCTTTCTCTGGGCACAGAGTCACACATACATACACACACGGTGCCACCACTGTCCAATATGCTCGTGTGTTTGCTGGCACAAATGTCCTGGCAATTCACTGCTTCTTCTCATTTACCTTTTTTATCATATCCAAGGCTTCTCAGTTATTTTTACAGGCACATTTCAGCATGGGGGCAATCTGGATGATAAGAAAAAAACTCACAATAGAAGGGAAGGGCAAGATAACACACCGGAGTATTTAGTTATGCCTTTAGGTTTTAGTATAAAAAATTAAGATTGAGCCACGGAGAAAGCATAATGCATAATTATCTCATTGGGATGCTAAACACAGACGCTGCATTCACTCTGTGCATAGAGTGAGATCTGGTTCATGGAAAAATGCAGGTTTTGCATTTTTCTAGCAAAATAAGGGAGTGGGGGTGGAAGGAGACTGGCATTCTGATGATTATTTCAGAATACTAATGCCTACCATGGTGAGGGCAGTGGGGGCTGCTTTTGGCTGCATCATGCCAACAGCCAAGTGAGTCTCTCCCTTCCCTCTTTTGATGTTTTTTATGACAGCAGCCCATCAGGTACTTTTGATTTGCCAATAAGTCATTCTCTTGCACCTCTATGAAGAAAATGTCCAAGCCCCGACCAAAGCCACACTCAGGAAGCAATTGAAGGAAGATTAAGTACAGATTGTGTGATCCTGAGTATAGGGGCAAAAGCGGTACAGAGGAGGGAGGTCAGTGAAGCTCAGGGAAGTGAAGACTGTGGGTTGGGGCAGTGATGTCACTACACTGGGTGACATTATCAGAAGGAATGACACCAGAATGACTGTCTTTGAAAATATCCCTGTAGTTAGTTATAACAACAAAAACATTTTTTGTAAGCCCAGCTTATGTGTATCAATATACCTACGAGGCTAAAACTCTATGCTAATTTACTTTCTGAACCTTCTAACATGCTCAGGTCAGAGCTGTCATTATTGCCCAATTACAAGGAGCTTTGAACCACGTGGTTTCATCTGCACGCACTGCAAGTACATGCTGTCGTTTTCCTCGCTGCCGATATTTTTATAGTTGCTGATTTTGTCAAATTTTCTGGCGTTTTAGCTACGATATTGTGGTGATTAGTATTTGTGAACCTAAATCAATAACTTTTTTGAGAATTAAGTAGTAATTAAAGGAAAAGAAGGAATGATACATGGGAACTACGATTTATGAGTAACAGTACAAAAATGTTATTAAGGATTCTGTATGGTCTAGAACGGGAAGAAGTCCATGAGGGAGGATGACACCATGAGTTACCGCTCAGGGTGACACCAGTCTTAGTGACACCTCTGGGTTGGGGCTGTGTTGTGAAGAATGAGAAAGACTTTAAAAAGCAAAAGGAAAAAAAAGGGAGAGCACGCCACATGAGAAGGAAGGATAGAATCTAAACTTTCCAGAGCAGTTACTACGGACCAGACATTGGACAGGGACCTTGTTATGATCTCATTTAAAGTGTTTAGCAATTCTGAGAAGTGGGTGCAATTACCCTTTGAGGAGATTAGTGACTTGCTCATGGTTACACAGTTTCTAAGGAGTAGCATACTGTTTGGATGTGATGTTCTGAGTCCTTTCCCAGCAACACACCCTGTAGATGCTATCCTACAGACACAGAGCCTGGAGTTACTATCGGTTCTCTGTGCATCAGCTTTTAGAGGAAATACAACCAGAATGCTCCTTAGAAGTAAGGATGGAGAGACTGCCTTTTGCTTATATTAGACACATCATCAGGAAAGACCAATTGCAGAGAAGGACATCATGTTTGGTAAAGTAGAAGGTCAGTGAAAATGAGGGAAACACTTAATGAAATGAACTGACACAATAGCCTCAATAATGGGCTCAAACATATCAAAGATCATGAAGATGGCACAAGACTGGGCATTGTTTTGTTCTGTTATACATAAGATTGCCACAAGTCAGAGCTGACTTGACAATGACTAATAACCATATTCATCAACTTTAATTCCACCCTCTCTTACCTACCAGGCAACACAGAGATTGAGAATTATTGTTTCAGATTAATGGTTTCCAAACTTGCTAATCTTCAGAATCATCTCACAATTCTAGATCCCACTCCAGACCTAATTATACAGAATGTCTAGAGATAAGATGCTTAGACCATTTCCAACTGTCCTGCAGTACCTTGAATACTACCTTGAAAAAGTAGGCGCTAATAAATGTCCGTCAGATGAATAATTAATAAATTACCTGATTGTTTTTGCATTTACTGATTTAAAGATTGTGAATTCCTTGTTGCCTTGATTTATTTTGTTTGTGTGTGGGTGTGTTTTATCCTGGCCATTCTCATGTGGTAACGTCTTTTTATGAATGATGAAAATGAGGGCTAATGGACCTTTCCCACCCAGGAATTCATCATGAATCCAAGGAGCATTTGACCAGAACTTTAGAAATACGAGGTCCCTGGGTGGTACAAACAATTAATGCCCTTGGCTGCTAACTAAAGGTTGGAGGGTCAAGTCCACCCAGATTTGCCTCAGAAGAAAGGCCTGGTGATCTACTTTTGAAAAATCATCCATTGAAAACCCTATGAATCACAATTCTATTCTGACACATTTGGAGTCACCATGATTTGGAATGAATTCAATGGCAACTTTCTTTTTTTATTGTTGTAGTTTAAGTGAAAGTTTACAATTCAAGTTAGTGTCTCATACAAAAATTTATACATACATCATTATATGACCCTAATTGTTCTCCCTATACTGTGACAGCACACTCTTCCCCTCCAGCCCTGATTTCCCATGTCCATTCAGCCAGCTCCTGACCCTCTCTGCCTTCTCATCTCACCTCTGGACAGAAGCTGCCCATTCAGTCTCATGTATCTACTTGAGCTAAGAAGCACACTCTTCACAAATATCATTTTATGTCCCATAGTCCAGTCGAATCTTTATCTGAAGAATTGGCCTCAGGAATGGTTTTAGTTCTGAGTTGAGGGCCATGCTTTCTGGGGATCCTCCAGTCTCAATCAGACCATTAAGTCTGGTCTTTTTACTAGAATTTGGGTTCTGCATCCCACCTTTCTCCTGCTCCATCAGGGACTCTCTGTTGTGTTCCCTGTCGGGGTGGTTATTGGTGGTAGCCAGGCACCATCTAGTTCCTCTGGTCTCAGGCTGATGCGGTCTCTGGTATATGTGGCCCTTTCTGTCTCTTGGGCTAATACTTTCCTTGTGACTTTGGTGTTCTTCTTTCTCCTTTACTCCAGGTGGGTTGGGACCATTGATGCATCTTAGATGGCTGCTCACTGGCTTTTAAGACCCCAGTTGCCACTCATCAAAGTAGGATGCACAACATTTTCTTAATAAATTTTGTTATGCCAATTGACCTAGATGTTCCCTGAAAGCATGGTCCCCAGACCCCTGCCCTTGCTACTCTGTCCCTTGAAGTATTTGATTGTATTCAGGAAACTTCTTAGCTTTGGTTTAGTCCAGTTGTGTTGACTTCCCCTGTAGTGTGTGCTGTCCTTCCCTTCACCTAAGATAATTCTTGCCTACTATCTCGTTAGTGAATAACCCTCACCCTCCCTCCCCACCCTCGTAACCATCAAAGCATGTTGTTATCTGTGTTTAAACCTTTTCTTGAGTTCTTATAATAGTGGTCTTATACAATATTTGTCCTTCTGCAACTGACTAAATTCACTCAGCATAATGGCCTCCAGATTCCTCCATGTTACGATTCATAGATTCATCGTTGTTCTTTATTGTTGCATAGAATTCCATTGTGTGAATATACCATAATTTGTTTATCCATTCTTCCATTGATGGGCACCTAGGTTGTTTCCATCTTTTTGCTATCGTGAACAGTGCTGCAATGAACATAGGTGTGCATGTATCTGTTTGTGTGACAGCTCTTATTTCTCTAGGATATATTCCAAGGAGCAAGATTGCTGGATTGTATGGTACTTCTATTTCTAGCTTTTTAAGGAAGCGCCAAACCGATTTCCAAAGAGGTTGTACCATTTTACATTCCCACCAACAGTGTCTAAGTGTTCCAGTCTCTCCACAACCTCTCCAACATTTATTATTTTGTGTTTTTTGGATTAATACGGCAACTGTTTTTTATAGAAAGACAAACACATGTTTTTTGGCACTGGGGAGGGTGTACACACCAACTTTCCTCTCTTTGCATCTCTGAGTCTCTTTTCATCCTACTCTAAACCATTGTGTTAAAACCAGCCTTGACTGTTTCTTTCTTTTCCAGAGTTAGATATCAGTATTTTCTTTTTTGTTTTTTTTTTTTACCCTCTTGTCAATTGTTTTCCTGTTGAAAAGAAGGGTAATTGATAGACCCTTGCTGAGTTTCCTAAACTGGCCCAAATCAACTTTGGTTGCTGCTGTGAAATGGGGTAGAAGATGGAGGCAGGCAAGTAAAATCACTTGTTTTTTTATTAATTCCATTTGCAATTTGATTTAATGTTAAGTTGTATGTGTGTTTTCAGTTGAATTGTGTTCATCAGGATGATTTAAATATTGCTTGATTTGATTCCAAATTAAAGTACTTGATAAAGTGGTCCTGTGATTTTTCCATCACTTTCTTTCTGCATCCATACAGTTTGGCATTCTACCAAGGCTTCTACACTGCCTCATCCTGATCTCATGTGGACAAGTGATTAGAGATATGCGACAATGTGATTAGAAATGTTGGAGTTCTCCAAGTTTAAGAGTGCTTCAGTCATAGACATAATTATTAGTGTAATAAAACCAGGAAGAGTCTATTTGAGATTCACCTCCTTTTAGTATCCAAGGGATTTGAGATGATATTTCAGCTTTGGTTCATTTTCCTTTCTGCATTTATTATTCCATTATTATAAAATGTCACTTTGCCTGTAAAATATTTTGCCTTGCTGCCAAATGTTATTTGGTTCAGCTTTGAAGTTGGGAGCATTTGTGGCTGAACATGCCAGTCTGTGCCAAAGGAATTTTCCAAGCTATAGTGTTTGTTAGTTTCATAAATACTCACACTATTTTTAAGGTAGCTTGAGAACAAACATTCCCTTAAAAAAACAAAACAAAGGAAAACATACTTATGCAAAAGACACACACTCACAGTTGGACTCAGGTCTGATGGGAACACTCCTTTTCATATAAACTGAACTTTAAAAATTGTTATTAGAATTGATCTGGGTGGAAGAAAAAAGACAAAACATCTACGTCATTCATGGGACAGTGAGTCACCAGAGAGAATAGCAAACTACTTGAAGCAAAAGGAAAAAGTTCTTTAAAAGCTTTGACACGCATGAGATGATTCAGTTTTGCCACATTATCTTGGTCTGCTCCACTTTCCCACCCACCATTTCTGTTTCAGTGACCTTTTCCTTATCATCCATCTTTCAAAACTGTCATCAAAATTTCCAGCTGCTTCCCTGGCATGTAAAACACCAGCTGATCTGGTGGAAGCGCCAACGGTTGCCCTCTCTTCCTACAACTCCTTCCTTAACACAAAGTCTTCATTAAATTATTCCTCTCCATCTAGTGTGATGAGGGGCAGCCAGTCATCGGACTATGTCCTCTTCCTTAGTCTTTATAGGGGAATCGATTAAAATACTGACGTTCCTGGGATGAGAACCAGGTGTTGAAGAAAAAAACAAGAAGAGAACTGGCTAATTGATATATTCGGTATATATTTTAGTTCATGTTTACAAGGGACAAGTATGACCGGATAAATGAGCATTCCTCCTACAATCTATCAGATTGCTTTTATCATAAAATGAGTCCTTTTATTGCTGATGTTTGCAGCACACCCCTTATACACACAAGAATAAGTATGAATTACTTTTTAAGAAAGCCAATGATTCTTAAAATAATCCAGTGTTAAAGGTTTTTTTTTTTTTTTTTGGTCAGTAAATGAGATAACTTACCATTGCTTCCATAGACATAAGCACTTCTGGTAAAACTGTAACAGATTTTGCTTATTTTTATAGAAGAAGCTTTACTCTGATGAAGTATTTCCTTGCTAAATTCATCCTGGGTGGAATTCCTACCTTTCTCACAGCTCTTGAACATATTGCTTTGACTACCCTTTGCGATGTCTCACAATGACCTGTCAGCTTTCAGTAAAGACAACAGACGAACACCGATGATTTACGGTGAGCGCCACACTGATCTGTAGTTAATGGACTGTCTCCAGTTCAGACTTCCTGGTTGCCAACCAGCTTGCTTCCTGTGGCATTAGACATTGTTCTCTATGTCTGGATAATTGTACTTTAAGGAGCAATGTTACTGGATGTATGAAGGTTTATGCAAAAGAAAGAACCAGTGGAGAAAGGAGAAACCCAAGTTAGGTGTATTCAACAGGTTTTACATTTTTGGTTAATCAATTTCTCAATGAAAAGCACTAAGATGTGAAGGTTTGGGCTTAAAAAGCATTTCACTTGGTCATTACCAAAGCCCAGACCCAACCTTTGTTTTATAGGGTGGAGACTGGTAGATGTTAGAAGAAAGAAGGGGAGATATGTGATGCCAACTGAAAGAAGGGAGAGAAGTTGAGAGGATTTTAATATCACAAAAAATATGTCAAGTGCAAAATAATGGGCGCATGGATGACTGCTCAATGAGCCTGCTCCTGCACTGACATCATTCCCTAATGCATTAAACTTTGGGGAAAGAAGGGAAGGTGAGGAGAGGGGATAACAAGTTTTTCAGGTGATCTCAGCCAGGAGAAAATACAGTAACTTTTCACTTGAGTTCAGATGCCAAGACGCAACAGACCTCCCCAACATAGTCACACAGACAGCAGGAGAACACCCCCACATCCTTTATGGCAGTTTGCAAAGGTGGTTTTTGTATTAGGTCCAATTGTCTTGATGAATAGTGGAGCTGATAAAAACCTCCTGGCAAGGAACTTGCAGTAATTGAATAGATCCCCAGGCTGGCTGCCATTCGGAGGTATAGTCCCAGATGCCCGCTTGGCAGGGCCGCTGGAGCTGCACACCAGGCCAGAAGGGCCTTCCTGCCCCAGAGTTTGACTCTGCAGTCTCACAGTAAAGGAGTCTCATTTCCCCGTTTTACAAGAACGATCTCATTCAGCCTTCAGTGTGCTGGCAATCCGCTGAGCTTGGCTCACTCCAATTCTCTTGCGCGTAGAATAGACTGTGATTTAATGTGGATTTTCATTTCTGCCTCAACAGGATGGGTTTCCTGCATGAATCACCTTTTTTGTGATTTTACCTTGAGCCACTTAGCCATGTAATAAACGGTCTTTAGAGGCAAGAGATAAATCGTCTGCCCCTTTGATTCACCAATTCTACAGACCCAAAACAGCCACACTTATTTAGCAATCTATTCTCAGAGACACCAACGTGGCTTTTGGTAGGCTGACAGCAGAACACAGATGGGCAGTTTGGGGGCCATCTATGAAATGGCTCGTGTGAGAATTTCTTGTATTCCGTGCTCCATCGTTTTTCCTCTCAAATTCTGTTTTATATCTTCTTCCACTTCCGAATTCCTGCTGTATATATGGCTCTCTGTTTTCCAGGTTTCAGCCTCTCTCCTAACGCCACTTTTTTTTTTTATAAATCCTATTCCTTTCTATTTCTTTTTTAAAGTACTGGTTGCCACCCACTAAACTGATTTCACAATCCACGGGAAGGGACAGTGACTCAAGGCTTGAATTGCTAATCCAGTCCAAACACCTTTCCACACCCCCAATTTGCAGATGGAAACACTGAGGCCCAAAGAAGGACAGTGCTGTTCCCAAAATCATACTTCAAGTGGCTGAGAGAATCCAGATTGGAATCAGGCTTTCTGCCTTCCTGCCCCAGTGTTTTCTCACAAGTGCCACAAAAATGAAGGGACAAGTGGTTCTAATTCAAGGGGATGAGGAGAAGAAAGCCTGTCCCCGAGGACCAGGGAGGGGCTAGAGCTGGGTCCCTGGCATTTTCTGATGACAGCACCTCACCCCACTTTTAACAGGTTCTTCTGAATAATGCCTGGGACAAACCTCCTTTATTTGGTATAGCATTTCTGGTCAGAATGGCCCAAAGTTACTTCCAGGGACTTTCAGGATTAAGCAAAGATTGCATTTTAGGCAGGTGCCTTCAGAACAAATCTTAAAAATTTTTCTTTTTACCTCCACCAGCCCTTCAGATCAGTGTCTTATTTCCAAAACTGCTCCTAGTTGCTAAAGACGGTTTACAAAGTGTGTTAGTTGCCATCTTGTTGGCTCCAATTCATGGTGACCTTATGTATAACAGATTGTTAGTATGTTTGAGTCCAATTGTTGAGGCTATTGTGGTGATCCATCTTATGGAGGGTTTCCCTCCTTCTTGTTAGCCCTCTACTTTACCAAACATTATGTCCTTTTCTAGCAATTGGGCTTTCTTGATGGCATGTCCAAAGTAAGTGAGTCAATTACCAAGATGGCTGTGTGAGCATCCTGTCTGACCACAAGTCACCTGCACCCTCGAGGCTCTGCTCTGGGCTGGCCTTGCTTGTCAGTACAAGGTTGCTTTTCTTTGTTCTGTATTGCCCTACTTTCTCTATTGTGCTCTCTCCCTACTGGGATTTGGCACTGATATATCAGTTGATATCCAGAGACAGCAGCCTGATGAGGAGCAGAGCTAGTTCCTTCCTGCTGCTGAAGCACTGTGACTCTGTATTATGCTGTCTCCTGGTGAGCTGGTTTTGCTCAGAAAGATTAGCACCCCCTGGAGGTAGTGCAGATTCTTCCTCAACAGGATGGTTTTTCTTCTGATGAGGCTTCTTAGGGACAACCTGGCCCTCAGATAGATCCTGGGGAAAGGCAGAAGATTGACCCTGTACAGCAGGTCCAAAGATATGCTCCATTCCTTGTATGTTAACATCTGGTGCCTGTCTCACCTCAGTGCTTCTTCAAATTGATGCTGAATTCTCCAAGAGGAAACTTGATTGGATGTAAGTCATCAACTGCAAAAAATCCCAAGTTCATTTCCCTGGCAAGATGAAAACTTGGCATTGTTTTACAACTTTTTATTTTGAAATAATTATAGACTCACAAGAAGTTGCAGAAATAGCAAAGGGAGAGGCCCCATGTTCCTATTACCTTGCTTCCCCCAATGGTAACATCTTACGTAACTATTAACACAACCAAGAATCTAGCAACTTTTTCTCTGCAAGGGAGAATGGGCATTAAAACCCCTCAGATGCACACTTAGTATTTGGAGTTATGGTCCACTCTTTGATTAAAGAGTCATTATAAATTAGCCATGTGTGGTTCGACATGGACCCTCAATGCATCCTGGAAAAGAAGGATCCCAGCAAAAACCATTCCAGACCACCTTGAGCTCTATTTCCACACAGCAAGAGGTTCTGTACAAAAGCTGGTGAGTCACGCAGGAAAAGGGGCTTTCAGAAATAAAGGTGTTCTTGAATGTTAAATAGGCAAAGGTTGTATTATATATATTTTTACAACAATAAGAAAAATAATTCTTGGAGAAAAAAAAGTTCTTGGCTAATTGGGTTGCCCCTGGCATCTTTTTGTAGGATCCAATTCCCCAGATATTTTTAACACTATGTTGGCTTAATGAAACGTGGGAAGAATGGAAGAGAAAGCCTTATTAATAACCAGGTACCTAGAAGGTGCCTCAGAAGAAAGGCTTGGCAATCTACTCCCAAAAGATCACAACCATTGAAAAGCCTATGGAGGGCAGTCTACTCTGAAACACATGGGGTCACCGTGAGTCTGAATGGTCTTGATGGCAATTCATTTGGTTTTTGATTTTACCTAGGGTGGATTAGCAAAATCTGGTTGACATGTGTTTTTCACATAGGGAGTTAGGAGCTCCCACAGGCCATGATTTAATTCCTAGCGCTGCTCCTTACCAGCAGGTTGACTAGGAGCAAGTTACTTGACTGCTCTAAGTTTCAGTTTTCTTACCCATAAAATGGGGAGAACAATAGTGCCTGAGGAGTAAATGTAAATTGATTAGAAACTCTCAGGCATACAGTAAGTGCTCAATAAATTTTAGCTGTTTTTATTAATAATTATCTCTGATCAGTGTATCTGGGAGATAATTTTATTCTATTCAGTTTCTTGGACTCATTTGCAAGGTCGGTCCAGGTAATTTTTGAAATATCTTCTAGCCTTATGGTAAGAAAAGTAGGTGGCAGAGAATGGCCATTCATTACAGCTAGAAAACCATTTTGTTATCCATTGCAGTTATTATTTTTAAATAGTAACTGCTTAACATCCCATAATAAATTATAAAACACTATGTAACTGCCAGGTTATTAACTGTGATGACTATGATGATTGATGGCAAGTTATTTGCATCCTAAAATTGTGTAAAATTGTATCAAAGAACAGTTGCAGGATTTTAAAGTCTGAAGTTAATATAACCTAAAAACAAAAACCTTAGGCCCATATAACTAGTGTAAAGTTAATATAATTATACACATAGTTACTTGGACGTTAATTTCTTCAAAAATGTAAGAGACCATTGGAATTGCATATAACAATTAGTCCAATATAGACATGTAAAGAAACAGTAATTACTTGTTTTCGTTGGTTGTAAAAAGTGGATGTATCTGTTGCCATGGTTCCCTGTGTCTTGCTTATAATTGTTAAGTTTTCTTCTCTTGTCAGTTAAAGACTAGTTTACTAACCAATAGAAAATCAACTGTTTTCAACATCAGCCCTACATTAGTTAATAATTAATTAATTAATCACTGAAAATTTCATGTAAATAATTTTAGACTTAGATATTAGAGTGGATGAGAAGCTTTGTATTGTCTCCCTAAAACACGTTTATGCTTCTTTTTTAACAGAATATTTCATCCCCAATTGTGTTGGCTCAAATTAGTAGGATTAAAAACTAGTGGTTTATCTCAAGTTTTTTTGTGAAGAATTATCAGCTAATAGCACTGGCAAAATGAAAGGGGCCCGAATTGTGGCATTTGGGGGATTTTGTTGCCAGATAATGCGAAGCTTTGTAAGCAAAGACTGCTCTGAGTGATCTAGCACAGAAGGCAGATGGCTCCGATTGGAAACACTTCCTCTTAGGCTTTAAATTTCAAAGGTAACACCTCATGAGTAACTCTGCCTTTTGGCTTCTTGTACTGAGAACCAACCCAAGTGAATTCTGGTGCAAGAAAGAGGGGACTCGAGTTGGTGAAACCGGAGCGGAAAGTCTAAAACCAAAACCCAGTCTTTAGAATCAAATTTTCATTAGCCATGTGTATCTATGCTTTCTTTGTCCTCCTTCCCTTTTTTTGGACAGAGGATGACGTTTCTGCCTTGAAATTTCTATGAATTGTGTTTTCAGAGTACCCAAAATTTTAGAACATATTTGTTTCCATTTTGATTGTGACAAAGCATTCTCAGACAAATAGAAGAAATCCATGGCTGGGTTTCTTCTGGGTAGAGTAGATTGGTTGATACATCAGGGAAGGGAATAATTTCTAGAAATATAAAACAGGAGAAATTTTCAGCTAAAATATTGATCTAGTCTCTGGATATGGAACTACTTTCTAAGTATAAAAGCGGTAGAAGGAATCACAAAGACAAATGTCAATATATTTGACTGCTTAAAATTGAAGAGATGTCTCATGTCCAAAACATCGTATAACACAATTAAGTGCCAGACAGAAACAATAGTTAGCCACCAATAATTAGCACAAAAGATTAATATTTTTAATGTCTAATGAGTTTATGTAAAACAATTCACATAGGATGAACAATGACTTAACAACTATATCAGCAAAACACGCAAAGTAGCTAGTATTAAAATAATGAAACTTAAAAACAATGAAGAGATAGCCTTTTCTCCTATTGAATTAGCAAAAAATTAAAACACTGTATATATGGTGTACTGTTCAATGCTGGCAAAAATTCATGCAGTACAGCTCTGGAGTGCTGGGTCCAAAACCTGGTTGTGTGACCTTGGGAAAGTTACATAACCTCTTGATACCTCAGTTTCTCAGTTGTAAAATAGGTATGAAATAATACCTACTTGATATTGTTATGGATAGAGTTAAATGAAATAACAAAAATAAAGCACTTAGCATGGTGCCTGGCATGTAATAAGACCTAAAAAAATAGTAGCTTCTATTGGCTACTATTATAGTCTCATACACTACTGGTAGAAGCTTAATATTCTACAAATTTAAGTAAAATTGAACAGCAATATGGCAATACTTAATCAAAAGCCTTAAAAATAGACTCTATTTTTAGGAAACTACTCCAAGGAAGTAATCTTATATGTGCACAAACATGTATAAAGATGGTCATAATGATAAAATATTCCAAATGACCTACATGTTCAACAGTAGAGAAATGAATTTAAATGTATTAACTCTATGGTAGAACACAGCGTGGCTATTAAGATTATGTTTTTTAAAGAAGTTTTAATGACATGGCATATGCTCAGGAAACAACGTTAAATTTAAAAAGTGTACTATAATATTATATGTAGAATATCTCAATTGTGTAAAAACATAAACATAGAAAACCATCAAGGAAACACACAAACATTTTCATAGCTCTTATTTCTAGGCAGTAAGATCATGGGTATTTTTTAAAATATACTTTTCTGTGGTTACTTTTTCTACAGTGAACCTGTACTACTTCTTCTACAATTCAGGTGAAAGCTGAATTCAGAAAAGATGATTTGGGACAGAGACAGCGTAGTGGAACATGTAACTTGTTCCTCTTAAAATTTAAAATGTTTTCAAAGACGTGTGAGAGGAAATAAGAGCAAAGAAATCTGTGAGCAAAAGACACAAGCATAACCACATTTATATTTTTATCTCACGTATCCTAATACAAAGGAGTCGCTGGGTGGTGGGAATGGTTATGCGTCCAGCTACTAACCAAGAGGCTGGCGGTTGGAATCCATCAGAAGAAAGGCATAGCGATCTACTTGAAAACCCTATGGAGCAGTTCTGTTCTGAAACACATGGGGGCGCCAAGAATCAGAATTGACTGGACGGCAACTGGTTTGGTTTTGGTTATCGTGATACATGATAACTTAGTTTCTACCCACAAGTGAGTTTCCGATGGTAACTCAGGCCAAATCAATCAGTCAATCAACAATGTTGGTCGTGGACCTACTATGTGCCTGGCAATGGGCCATACGAAAAATACGGTGTTGAGCAAAGCAAGCTACATCTTGAATCTCATGGAGGTCACAGTTGAACGACTATTTAGCAATTCTGGATAAACGTCTCGACAAATGAATTCAGGCCCTCATATATTCAGAAACTTGAAATTTTACTGGAGTTGTTTTTCAATTAAAAAATAAATAAAATCCTATTTTTAAAAATTATCCATTAATAGGAATATTTTTTAGAACCAAAAAGAAAAAGCAAGACTTTCCAAGTGTCTCAGATGCTGGTGTAGTAGACGTGGCTGAAGGAAATATTTAGCATGGGTCTTAGCGAGGGAGTTGATGTTGGAGAACCCCAGCGCTGCCAGCTGTGCTCCAGGTCACACAGAATGCCATTGTTTGTTCTTGGAAACTGTTGCTTTTGTTCACCAACTCCCCCACCCTGCCTGAGACAGAACAGACAAACAGTTACAATCCTGGTGTACTGTTCCTTTGTAAAGTACCATTATTCCTTCTTTGGCTGGCGTGTCTACCATTTAATGGCCTTGATAAAGATAATTAAGCAGTGAAAATAACTCAAAGAAAACAGACACAAATGAAGCCTTTTCCCAAAATGGAAGAATGAGCCCCTTTCTCACTGTTCCCCACATTAAATACACACTCACAGATATGCATATATACGTGTATATATACATTTGCATGTATAATAATACAGATAAGCTTTTTGATAAGTGACAACTCTGAAGCACATTTAGGCATTTTTATTTTAAGAGGGAAAATAGAGACACTACATTATTTTTACATGAAAAATAAAATAATTAAGAAGCTTTATATAACGTGAGGGGCTCACAAAGCTTTGCTGTAAATGTTATGATTATAACAATAAGTATAAATAGATTAGAAAGGCTTGTTTGAAATAACAGTTCCACTATCCACGATTCAACCACCTGCAGTCTCACCTTTTGGGAAAACCATCAAGAGCGAGAAAATAATTAAAAAGTATAGTCAGGATAAGCCAGTTAAATCAGTTGACATGGAGTCAATTCCAACTCATGGCGACCCCACGTGTTTCAGAATAGAACTGCACCCCATAGAGTTTGCAATGGCTGTGATATTTTGGAAGTAGATTGTCTGGGCTTTCTTTGAGGTGCCTCTGGGTGGATTCGAACTACCAACCTTTTGGTTAGTGGCCAAGCACTTAACTGTTTGTACCACTCAAAGCCTCTATAGCCAGGATCAACATCACAATGGACCTGCCACTTTACTAGTGCCGTAACCCCTTGCTCCACTGGCCCCTTAGCTCCTTACCCTGTACACATCTTTTTTTTACATTTATTATTATTATTATTATTTTTTACTGTGATTCTGGTGAAAGTTTACAGAGCAAAGCGGTTTCTCATTCAAAAATTTTTACACAAATGATTTCATGGCATTGGCTGCAATACTGCATTGTGTCAGCACTCTTCCCCTTTCCCTTTCCACCCCGGGTTCACCATGTCCATTCATCCAGTTTTCCTGTCCCCTCCTGCCTTCTTGTCTTTGCTCCTGGGCAGGTGTTGCCCATTTGATCTTGTATACTTGATTGATCTAAGAAGCATGTTACTCTATGTGTTATTGTTTGTCTTATCACAAAAACAAACAAACAAAAAACAGACCTGTTGCCATCTAGTCGATTCTGACTCAGAGACCCTATAGGACAGAGTAGAACTGCCCCATAGGGTTTCCAAGGAGCTGCTGGAGGATTCAAACTGTTGACCTTTTGGTTAGTAGCCAGGCTCTTAACCACTGTGCCACCAGGGCTTCATTTATCTTGTAGGCCTACCTAATCTATGGCTGGAAGGTGAATGTCGGGAGTGGCTTCAAGTCTGAGTTAGAAGGGTGTCCAGGGGCCATAGTCTCAGGGGTTCCTCCAGTCTCTGTCAGACCAGAAAGCCTGGTCTTTTTTGTGAATTTGATAATTTGTGCTACATTTTTTTCCACCTCTAGCTGGGACCCTCTGTTGTAACCCAGTCGGAGAGGTCGGTAGTGGTAGCCAGGCACCATCTAGTCCTTCTGGTCTCAGGGTCGTGTAGGCCGTGGTTCATGTGGTCCATTAGTCCTTTGGACTAATTGCTCCCTTGGGTCTTTAGTTTTTTCCCTCTCCTTTGCTCCGGACTAGAAGAGACCGATAGTTGTATCTTAAATGGCCGCTCGCAAGCTTTTAAGACCCCAGATGCTATTCACCAAAGTAGGGTGTAGAACATTGTCTGTAAGAACGATGTTGTGCCAATAGACATAGATATCCCTCCAGTCTACAGACCTTTCCTTCAAGCCTGGGGACTTCATCCTGTGAGTTGTTTAGTTATGTCTAACAGGTTTCCCCGACTGTGTCACTTGTGTGCTCTATCGTCTGTATCGATATACCAGGAGCACCTACAGTCACGTATTTAGAAATTTCCACCTCTGAACCTGTATCTGCCGGTGGGTGTGTTCCCGTACCCTCTCCCTCACCTCTTGGCATATTTATCTATTTATCTGTGTATCAATTTATAGATTGTTGATTCTATTGTTGCAGGACTGTCTATGATACAGTAGTTACTTACCATAAACCACCAAACCTGTTGCCATCAAGATGATTCTGACTCCCAGCGACTCTGTACGACAGGGTAGAACTGCCCTGTAGGGTTTCCAAGGAGCTGCTGGTGGATTTGAACTGCTGACCTTTTGGTTAGCAGCCTGTGTGGTTAGTTAACCACCACGCCACCAGGGCTCCCAGTAGTTACCATAGTTGTCCTTTATTCTTGTGTTCCTTTCAGTGTCCTCTCTTGCGTTGGTCAGGTTGTGCTGACTTCTCCCATATCATGTATTGCCTTTCCCTTCACCAATATTAACTCATGTCCACTATCTCTTTGGCAATTTTCCCTCCCTCCCCCTTCCATTCCTGGTAACCATCAGAGTCTTTTTTTTTTTCCTGTGTGTAAACCTGTTACTTTATAAAAGCAGTCTCATACAATATTTGTCTTTTTTGATTGACTTATTTCACTCAGCATAATGCCATCCAGATTCATCCATGTTGTGAGATGTCTCCAAGATTCATTATTAATTTTTGTTGTTGCATACTATTCCATTGTGTGTACGTACCACAGTTTGTTAAGCCATTAACCTATTGATGGGCACATAGGTTGCTTCCACCTTTTTGCTATTGTGAATAATGCTGCAGTGAACATGGGTGTGCATATGTCTATTTGTGTCATAGCTCTTATTTCTTTAGGGTATATACCTGAAGTGAGATTGCTGGATCACATGATATTTCTATTTCTAACTTTTTGAGAAAGTGCCATACCATTTTCCGTAGTGATTGTACTATTTTACATTTCCATCAGCAGTGTATAAGCGTTCCAATCTCCGTACATCCTCACCAACATTTGTTATTTTCTGTTGTTTTGATTAGTGCCAGTAATATTGGGGTGAGACGGCATCTCATTGCAGTTTTGATTTGCATCTCTCTAATTGCTAATGATCGTGAGCATTTCTTCATATGTTTGTTAGGAGTCCGAACGTCTTCTTTGGTGAAGTGTCTGTTCATTTCCTTTGCCTATTTATTAGTTGAATTATTTGTCTTTTTTTTGTTGAGACGTTGAAGTTCACTATAAATTTTAGAGATTAGACCCTTGTCGGATATGTCATTGCTAATTTTTCCCCCCAATCCATAGGTTCTCTTTTTACTCTCTTGGAGAAGTCTTTTGTTGAGTATAACTGTTTAATTTTTAGAAGGTCCCATTGATCTAGTTCATTTTCTTCTGTATGTGAATTTTTAGTTATGCTTGGTAATCTATTTATGCTATATATTAGCACCCCTAGCACGTCCCGAATTTTTCCTCCATGATCTTCGTAGTTTTAGGTTTTATATTTAGGCCTCTGATCCATTTTGAGTTAGTTTTTGTGTATGATGGGAGATATAGATCCTGTTTCATTTTTCTACAGATAGATATCTAATTTTGCCAGCACCATTTGTTGAAGAGACTGTCTCTTCTGCATTCAATAACCTTTGGTCCTTTGTGGAAGATCAGCTGTCCATAGGTGGATGGATTTACATTTGGATTCTCAATTCTGTTCCATTGGTCTATGTGTCTGTTGTTGTACTAGTACCAAGCTGTTTTGACTACAGTAGCTGTATAGTAGGTTCTGAGATCAGGTAGTGTGAGGCCTCCTACTTTGTTCTTCCTTTTTAATAAGGTTATACTTATTCACGGCCTCTTTCCCTTCCATATAAAGTTAGTAATTAGTTTTGCCATCTTGGTGAAGAATGCTGTTGAGATTTGGATCAGGATTGTATTATATCTATATATCGCTTTGGGTAGTATTGACATTTTCACAACATTAAGTCTTCCTGTCCAAGAGCATGATATGTTTTTCCATTTATGTAGGTCTCTTTGTTTTCTCCCAGAAGTGTTTTGTAGTTTTCTTTGTATAAGTCTTTTACAACCCTGGTTAGATTTATTCCTATGTCTTTTATCTTATGGGGAGCTATTGTAAATGGTATTGTTTTCCTGATATCTTTTTCACAGTGCTTTTTGTTGATGTAGAGGAATCTAACTGATTTTTGAATGTTAATCTTGTGTCCTGTCACTTTGTTGAATGCTTGTATTAGTTCCAATAGCTTTCTTGTGGAGTCCCTAGGATTGTCTATGTATAGAAGCAAATCATCTGCCAATAGGTATAGTTTTACTTCTTCCTTACCAATTTGGATGTCCTTCATTTCCTTTTCTTGCTTTATTGCTCTCGCTAAGGCTTCTAATACAGTGTTGAATAAAGGGCGTCCTCGTTTGGTGCCCATTCTCAGGGGGAATGCTTTCAGATTCTCTCCGTTGAGGATCCCATACACATTTTTAACAAACAAAACATCAGCCTTCCAAATCCACTGTAGATTAGAGACAAAAGAGATCTTCTCTATTGCTTGGATATGTCAATAGAAACATGAAATAACAATTGAAAGAAGGCGTGGCGGGGGTGGAGATCAGAAAATTCTAAAAATGTAAGTGTAACAATTCAAACAGCAAAGTTGCCTGGATTTAGGTACTGTCCAAAAAAACAAAACCTGTTGCCATCAAGTCAATTCCAACTCATAGAACTGTCCCATAGGGTTTCCAAGGAGCGCCTGGTGGATTTGAACTGCCAGACTTTTTGTTAGCAACTGTACTGTAGGGGCAAAAAATCCTCCAGCATCTCTTTGGGGGCTAAAGACATCATTGCTTTCAAATGCTGTACAGAATACATTTTCACCAAGATTGCTTTAAGTCTTAAAAAAAAGTTGAATTTTATTTTGTGTATTCAGTTGAAGTTAGAGTGGTGAGAAATACATTTTAGAATATTGTCCATTTAAAACAATTGAGTTTAAAGGATAAAGATTTTGACTCTATAAAAAATTCTGGTATATATATAAAAATAACAAACAAACAAACAAACAAACAAAAACCCAAAGTGAAAAACTCATTCCAGGGAGTTCTAGCACATGCACACACACACACTCACTCACACATATACACATATTTCTATACAATAATTATCTGAGCTTCAGGAAGATGGTGTCCTCTGTGACTCAAACTGCGAAAAAACACTAAAATGCTTTGGATAAAAGCATAAAAGTTTTTTGAAAATATCCACAGGGAATAAGCAATACATTTCTTTAAACTCCCGAGATCAGTGTAATTACTTCAAAAGACAGATCAATGTGATTCGACCTTTGAATACTAAGTATAAATACTACCCATTCCTCCCAGAAGAGACTCACTTCATTACATTCTATAAAATATAGTTTTCCCATGCTGTCAAGCTCAAGCTACTTTCCCAATATCCTATTACTTATCAAGTTGAATCTGCCACTCTGACTTTCCTTGGAGTGATAGTTGCTCAGCAAAAATTGATCAGGAGATTTTTATAGTGAAACCTATGGCCACTGACCTTCAAGATAAAAGCTATCAGAAGCTGGGGAGCAGGGGCTGGGAATAGAACTTGTCAACTGACTAGGGTTTCTTGCCAGAAAGATTTACAGCTATCTAAATCTGGTTTTCAAAGTTTTGTATAAGTATCAAGTGGTGTATATATTAAGAAAACAGATCTGGGGCCCCCACTGTATCCCCCAGGGTAAAGCAGCAAGGCTAGAGTGTAGCCTAGGAATCTGCATTTAACAGGTACTCCTCTTGTAGGTGACTCAGTCTTGGGGTACCGCTCTTTAGAGGTATCCCCTGCTCTATTTGAACAGGCTTTCCTTTTCTCTCCTGCTGTTTTTCAGTTTGTCTTTTAATCAAACACATTGGAATTCTGATATATACGATAGTTACTTCTTTTTTTAAAGTTCAAAATTATCGTCTCCTTTTCTTTTGACCTTGATATAAAGTTGCTATGAATTGGAATTGACTCTCTGGTTTGGTTTGGTTTTTGGAATGCCAGTGTATTGACATTAGATAGTTTTCTTGGCCTTGAGTACACCACTTAGCGTGAAGAGAGGTAATTGCAGGTTCTTTTGGGAAAATGCAAAATGCTTTTGAATGCTTCTACAACAGTAGGGAGGTTTGTCACCCAGAATTTTTTGTCCCATATTTTCAAGAGATACAGGCTATTTATAATTTACTTAGGGCACATTTAAATCCTAAGTATTTAGCAAAAATATATTTAATCAGCTACTTAAGAATGACTTGTTATTGCTGGAATATTTTACTTTATTGTTAAAATTTCTTAAATAATTAGACTGCCATTTAGTCATTTTTTATATGATACGTATATATTTTATAATACACTGGGCACACTTGTATAGTCAGCATGTTCAGCACATCTATTTTTTGCATATTACAGTTAAGCCTATTTTGTAGGACTTAGGACAGAATATTAATCATCTGAATTATGACCAAAGTTTAGAGTTGAATCTTTGCATTTGGGATAAGATGTTGGTCAGACAGATGATTTGTTCTGTGCATGATCAGCATTAAAACTCCCAACTCTGACATGGTTCCTTTTCCTTAGCAACAACTTGTTTGGTGATGTGACATGCTGTGGTTTTAAAAATGGGGCTGCCTTTATAAGGAAATCAAAGAAATTACTGCTTTAGAAGTTTACTTGACAAGTGACACCAGGCAGAAAACTTAATTTTATGCTGAATATGAAGCCACCAACATAAATGGATAGTGTAGCATTTCCTGTGCTACGATTTTGTGAATAAAATAGGACAAGGCAAATTCTGTCCTTTTTTTTACCTCAAAATGTAAATTTGGAGTGCATTTTGGTATACATTCCCTAAACTCTGCCATAATTTAAAAAAATTAAATAGAATACATATGATAAATATGATAGTATAAATAAACTCGGTGAAATCCATCAATGAAGTCCTCCCCCGTCCTCCCTCCTGTTCCTGAGGCATCATCATCATCTCTCCTAAGTTGTTGTGATTAACTGACGCCCATGAGCATAACTGTTGTCACAGATGGGTGCTACTCAAAACAGTTAGCAATCCATTTACACATGCACCAAAAGGATAAAACATTATTCATTTAACTAAAAGAACTGCCAGTGAAAGCAGAGGGAAAGTCTTTGCAGTGGAAAAGATAAGATGGATAGTCCCCCAGAAGAGCACCATTGGGAATGTCCATTGCTTCTGGAAGTGATATAGTAAGAGAGCCACCCACTCCAAAAGGGATTTCCCCTCATCACTGAATGCCATCTAAATGTGACCAGTCTGCCATCTGAGGGAGAGATCCTACCTGGTTGGTTGTTTCCCAGTCCTGGTTAGTATAATTTATGCAACATTTCTCAAAACCTGTGTCCATAGAACTCTATTTACCCCAGATATTCATAGATGTACTTGAAACTATAGTTTCATGGTCAAATAACTCTTGGAACCACCATGTTCAATAATGTCAGCAACTTTCATCTGGTAGGATATCTCAGAGTATTTAATTTCATTTATCTGTGAAAACTTCTTTCTGTTCATGAGACCACTACTTCCAAGAACTTGCTTAGGAAATGTTGGCTTCGTGGATTCTTTTAACTCAGAAGGATTTTAGACACGTGAACGCATGTGATGTGCATGTATGTACTGAACATGAATTTTGAAAAGTTAAACAAGTATTCCCAATTTCTGTAATTTAATACATAGTTTACTGTTAATTTGAGAATAGTGTTTTTTTAATATTTTTAATTACCCATTTATACAATGAAATACTCATTTCGTGATGAAATTTTAAATAAGAATTGCCAAACCATCCTCTTCCATCATTCTGATTCTATCTTAGTAGCATCTTACACCCACATGAGTTAGCTGTGCTCGCTTTAAGGGATACACTACCCAACACGTGGTCTCTGTCCTCAAGTCCTCAGCTGGGTGGGAGTGAAAACAGACATGTGAAGGAGAGTTTTAACATAATTCAGAGAAGAAGAAGTTTTTGAGCTACTTCTACAAATTATCTGGGAGACTGGGAGAGTAGAAATTCCTTTATGGTCATGGACAGTGGATCTTGGAGGAGATAACGCTTCAGCTGAATATTGAAGGAAAAATGCTGTTGTTAGGTGCCATCGAGTTAGCCCTATGTACAACAGAATGAAACACTGCCCCAGTCTGCATCCTCACAATTGTTGCTATGTTTCAGCCCATTTTTGCAGCCACTGTGTCAATCCATCTCCTTGAGGGTCTTCCTCTTTCTCACTGACCCTCTACTTTACCAAGCATGATGTCCTTCTCCAGGGACTGATCCCTCCTGATAACATGTACAAAGTATGTGAGACATAGTCTTGCCATCCTTGCTTCTAAGGAGCATTCTGGCCTTACTTCTTCCAATACAGATTTGTTCATTCTTTTGACAGTCCATGGCGTATTCAATATTCTTCATCAACACCACAATTCAAAGGCGTCAATTCTTCAGTCTTCCTTATTCATTATCCAGCTCTCACATGCATATGAGGCGATTGAAAACACCATGGCTTGGGTCAGGTGCTTCTCAGTGAAGGATAAATAGAAGCTGGTAATAGAAAGAATTGAGTTAAGCAGGGCATGTACTTTAGGCAAAGGTATAGCACAAGGCATAGAGGAGCATGTAATACAGTAGGTGGCAAGTTTTGTTTTAATAGGAAAGAGAAGAGGGAAGATGAAGCTGGCGAGGTAGAGAGGGGCCAGGTCTTGGAAGCAATTTGGACACAGTGGTTTTCAAATATTGTGACACATCAGAATCAACTAGAACTTGTGATTCAGTATGTCTGGGTTGGGCCAGGGGAGTCTATATATCTAACAAGCTCTTCAGGTGATTCCACTCAGCATGAAATAATTGTGCACCATTTCTATAAGTTGCTCAAGGGTTTTGAGGGAGTAATGTGGTTACACTGCATCTTACACAGAAAGCCTCATTAGTTTAAAAATATTGTCATTGCTCACTGTGTTATTGTTAATTGCTGTCGAGTCAGTTCTGATTCGTGGTGACACCATGTGTGCAGAGTAGAACTTCTCCATACGGTTTTCAGGGCTGTGATATTTTGGAAGCAGATTGCCAGACCTGTCTTCCAAGGCACCTCTGGTTGTGTTCTAACCACCAACCTTTTGGCTAGTAGTTGAGCACTTAACCATTTGTGCCACCCAGGGACCTACCATTGCTCATGACAGAAAGAAAATAAAAACAGGACATGACCCTATCATTCACCCTTCAAATTCATTTCCCAAAGATGATCAATCTTAATTATATGACCTAAATAATAATGTAAGTAGTATATATAAACCCTAGTGCCTTCGAGTAGATTCTGACTCATGGCGACCGCATGTGTGATCTGCTCCATAGGGTTTTCTTGGCTGTAGTCTTTATGGAAGCAGCTCTCCAGGCATTTCTTCCACTGCCACTGGGTTGGTTCGAACAACCAACCTTTAGGTTAGTAGTTAAGTGCAAACAGCGCCTCCTAGGGATCGCATAATCTGCTTACTTCAGTATATTTTTTAGCACAGGAAACTTTCAAAAAGTTGTGCGTTTGATTATTGATCCGTTCCATTGAAAACTTCGGCACCATCACCATCACCACCACTCCCATTGCTACCACTATTAGCTTCATCCACTTTCTAAGCATTACACTATGCTTTTGATTTACATGATACTACTTAATTTGTAATACAACCAAGGGAGAGAAGATATTTTTTATCTCCATATTTCACTTGCAGAAAAGTGAAGATCAGAGTGATTAAGTAATTTGCCCAAGTTAATACTACTAGCAGATTTGAACCAAAGTCTTCTTGCATCCTAATGAAGATGAATTTTCAAAATAATTTTTATTGGTTCCTGCAGAAAACCGTTTCCAGAAATCTATGATTTCTTTGAATATTCAGATATTTCTTTTCTCTGATCTGTACTTTTTTTTAACTTTAGCTGTTTATTTACCCTTTTTCTATTTATTCATCTCAAATTAAAAGTGGCCTGGTGTTCAATAACACAGTGTGTGCAATGTCCATGGCCCTATTGTTTATTCATTTGGTTCTTCATCACATACCACACAGTTTTATGGCAGAATTCCTAGGCCTAGAGGGCTTTCATTTAGGGCATTTCTGCTGACTTGAAATTCCCTGATACTCTGAGCAAATGGAGAAAATTAAAACCTATAATCCCTGGGATGTCCCGTTACCAACACTGGTCCTCTGCCCTAATCTTTAGCATCTCAGTGAATGATAACTCCCAGAATGCAGTGCACCCAAATTGTTCTGGATGTTACAGTTTCTGGCTAGATGGAGAAAGGAAAGGTAAACTTGAAAGTGGCCAATTCTATTCTGGTTATCTCAAAAGCAAAACAAAACAAAATAACAACAATACTATTCAAGCATTAGAAAAATGGTTGAATGGAAAAGAGTCTAAATTAGGAGGTTGAAATTGAGGAAAGTGAAGGAGAGCTGCCTGTAGTCTAGAATGGAAGTCTCTATTATTTTCAGAGGCAAAGCATAGATTACCCACCTGATTTTTTTTCAGTTGGTTGCCTTTGGAGTTAGAGGAAATTCCTTCCAGATTCTGGCAGCAGTCCTTTTTTTTAATTGTATTGTGACTGTCTTAAAAAAAAAAATCTTTATATGTATTTTAGTAGGAAATAGGAGAGGCTGTGTCAGGGGCTGCTAGCCAGATGAGATTTTTAACTGATTCTTTTGAAAACTTGAAACACATAATGGAATCCTGGTGTTATTTATCTCTTTGAAAATGAGCACAGTTAGTTACTTGACAATTTCCACATGAAAAGCTTAATTTTTAGAAGCATGTTAAAAAAGAATCACAGTGCATAGAATACTTTATTCAGATGCTTGTATTTTGTTGCAATAATTTTGAAGTTAGTATGAGTCGCTACGTTGATGGATTGCTTAATTTTATTTCAGGTAGGACTCTAAGGTTGGGGTGGACTCTATAAAAGGCAGGGATTTTTTTTTTTCTCTCCCTAGGGATGGTGGTGTCTATTTTATGGAATCTTGGTTAAATTAACATATAAATGTCATGCTCAACTAACGATTACCTGCCCCAAAGCGAACATACATAACAACCAATTGTTAGCCAGTTTCTGGCCGTAAAGATGCCAGAGAATGCAGGGTAGACGGAGAGGTTGGCATATCTGGTTTGAGCTATGAAAATAACAGGGCCAAAAGTAATGAGCACACTACCTACTCTAATGGCGAACATTCGCATTGTGCAAGAGCACCATGCACAAGGACGTCCTTAAGTAGCTTTGTTTTATTTCATCAAGGTCTCTGGCTCTTAACTTGACCCCAGTTTATAGCAGCTTTGTCTACAAAACTATGGCATTTACTTCAGTTGTGGCTACTTGTGTGCCCAACGGGTCATATCAGCTTGGCATTCCCTGAGGTGAATACATACATATTTTTTAAGTTTTCAAGTTGAATCATCATCCCTTTTCTCTCTACTTAAAAGAATAAAATGTCACCTTATTAACAAGACCCTTCACTTGAAAACCATTTAATCTAACACAAATGAGCCTTATAAACCAAGTGAGTTTTCAACCTACCTAGATCTGATTTAGTTCTTCTTAAGAAACCTGTAAGTTAGACATTATTATTATCACTTTTATTTTATAGGTGAGGAAACCGAGGGCCAGAATATTCCAGTCCCTTGGGCGGTGGAGCGCAAGAGGTAAGCAACGTTTCTGTGATGCCAGCAGAGGTCTTGGGGCTGCTAGATTGGGGCTCTTTGCACTATTCCATTGGTTGAGTATCTCTTGCTAGGACTTTTCTTCTGAGTTGGAAAAGGCTTCCTTTGTCTTAGCTTATACAGTAAGAGCTTAGAAAATATCATTAAAAAAAAACTTTATAAAATCTACCCAGCAATATTATAGCAAGTTTGTTTAATATGTACGGGGGAAAAGGGTCTTAATGCTCTCACCCAAATTAGATTCTCATAATGTTTACCTACTTAAATCTAGCCTTTTCATTGATACATTTTAGTAATTGCTATTAGTAGAAGCAACCAGTCTTTTTTATAAGTATATACGTTAAAATTTTGTTTTACTATGGGAAAAATATATATAACAAGACTCATGTAAAAAAATTATACATGTAACTGTACAAAACTGTATATGTAAAAATATTCAAACTTTTTTTTTTTCACACGGACAAAGCTTTATTGAGAAAAAGTAGCTCGCAAGCCGAGACAAAGAGGGACAAAACAACGCTAGCCTTTGCCTCCCCGAATAAAGGATTGGCTAGGGCTTGTAAAGGTTTTTAGGCGGGAAAAGGGATCATCTTTATTCATGAAAGAGGTGGGGTTATGAAGATTAGGTGCGCACACAGGTAATTCCAGATGAGACCCGTAACAACGGCTCCTGGGACTGGATGGGAGGACTTACTGTGGTGTGCCGCGCCTGATCAGTTCCCCCGTGGTGCCGGCTCGATTTCTGTCATGGGTCTGTCGGTCACCTTGTGGATGTCTGTGCATGCTC
Organism: Trichechus manatus latirostris; assembly: GCF_000243295.1. Lineage (NCBI taxonomy): Eukaryota > Metazoa > Chordata > Mammalia > Sirenia > Trichechidae > Trichechus > Trichechus manatus. The sequence continues at coordinate 549,288 of NW_004444073.1, read as the reverse complement.
CAGGGACAAGATCGGGCGGGTTCTTCTGAAAAAACATCTTAACAAGAAAGTACATTGAGAGTTGGGTGGGTTTTCTTTCATTATTGCATGTTCCAAGTTAATGGGTTTTGTGTCATTAGTTAAGCATATGTTCTCAGTTCAGGGTCCTTTGCCCAGGGGCTCAGTCCCTTTTTCCCTTCCCTATCTCATTCTCCCCTGAGAGATTTCATACTCATAATTCTTTATGAGGGTGTAGGGGTGGAGGTCGCTTCTTCCGTAACTTCTTCAAGCTGACACTGGGTTGTTGCCCTGCCTAGCAGTGTAGAAATCTCTCCCTATCTGGTCTAAATTTTGTTGGGGCTATTGGACTCAGACCCGGGAATGGGCTGGAACTGTTGCATCATTGTTAATTTGACTTGGAACTGCTGGAGTTGAGATGACATAAACTTAACCAGCGCTTTGAGCAAGCAGGGACCAAATAAAAGTGGTAGAAGGATAGTTACTGCGGGTCCTAAAAGAGGAAGGAACCAGGTTATGGGAGGTAAATATCCTTTGATTTGATTCCAAATATTGTTACCCATTTGCATATGGGCTGTCCTTCACCACTCAGCTTGTTTAATGATCCTCTGAGCCCAGAGTTCTACTTCCCAGAAACATTAACGTACATGCAGCAGGAAGTGTCTTCGACTGTTCAGCCAGGAAGTACTCCAATGCGATTCAGTGGCCCATGACTACATTGGCCAACGAGTCCAGGGATCTCTGTAAGGCTAATAGACTTTGTCCTGAATTGGTACTGACTACTTGGACAACACTGGATAGATTTTGGACTTGAGCATTGGTGTAACCACACCCACCGTTAATCCAGCAAGTGCTCCAGTCAAGGCCGTGATCCCTAATGCTATGAGGGTAATGCGTTCTCTTTTCTTTCGGCTGAGGGCTCCTGGGGAAGCTGGGTTAGTGCTCCCCTGAAAGATTGAAACTGTGTTGTTATTGGGGATTACAAGCCCAACGAAACAATGGTGTTGACCAAGCTTAAATCGAGGCACCCTAATTCCCAAGTCCTGTTGGCTTGGTCTAAGCATGTGCATCAATATCCTTTGGGGGCACACAGGACTGGGTTTCCCAGGCATCCTTTAGAAGTAGGCACCGAGGTATTTGTGCTTCACAACCATCCCGTGAAATCAGATTGGTTTTGGTTGCCCTAAAAGTGGTTGGACCTTTACTAAGCATCAAACTTTTTTAACATGCACAATTCAGTGACATTGATTACGTTCATCATATTGTGCATCTATCACCTATATCTGTTTCCCAATTATTCTGCCACAGTTAACAAAAACAGTGTTCCCCAGGCAAAGACTCCGCCTTCCCCCCTGCCATCTATCCCTGGTAACCACTAAGAAATTTTGATGTCTATACGTTTGCCTATTTCAAGTAAGTGGCATCATACAATATTTGTTCTTTTATAACTGACTTATTTCACTCAGAATAATTTTTCAGATTCATCTATGTTGTAGCAGGTATCAGGGTTGCATTTCTCTTTATGCCAGAGTAATAGTCCATTGTATGTATGTGTCACATTTTGTTTATCCATTCATCTGTTGATGGACATTAAGGCTGTTTCAGTATTTATCTTTTTATAGATAGTTATTAGTTATAATGTATCGAGCACTATGCGGTATCATTAATATCACAGGCAAATAAAATTTTGCTGTACATCATTCAAAAGAGGTTGCAACAGTACATCGACAAGGAACTGCCAGAAATTTAAGCTGGATTCAGAAGAGGACGTGGAACCAGGGATCTCACTGCTGATGTCAGATGGATCCTGGCTGAAAGCAGAGAATGCCAGAAAGATGTTTACCTGTGTTTTATTGACTATGCTAAGGCATTCAACTGTGTGGATCATAACAAGTTATGGATAATATTGCAGAGAATGGGAATTCCAGAACACTTAATTGTGCTCACAAGGAACCTCTACAGAGATCAAGAGGCAGTTGTTTAGACAGAACAAGGGGATACTTCCTGGTTTAAAGTCAAGAAAGATGTGTGTCAAGGTTGTATCCTTTCACCAAACCTATTCAATCTGTATGCTGAGCAAATAATCCGAGAAGCTGGACTATATGAAGAAGAATGGGGCATTGGGATTGGAGGAAGACTCATTAACAGACTGCATTATGCAGATGACACGACCTTGCTTGCTGAAAGAGAAGAGGACTTGAAACACTTACTGATGAAGATCAAAGACTACAGCCTTCAGTATGGATTACACCTCAACATAAAGAAAACAAAAATCCTCACAACTGGACCCGTACATCATGATAAATGGAGAATAGATTGAAGTTGTCAAGTATTTCATTTTACTTGGATCCACAATCAATGTCCCTGGAAGCAGCAATCAAGAAATCAAAAGATGCATTGCACTGGGCACATCTGCTGCAAAAGACCTCTTTAAGGTGTTGAAAAGCAAAGATGTCACCTTGAAGACTAAAGTGTGCCTGACCCAAGCTATGGTGTTTTTAATAGCCTCATATGCATGTGAAAGCTGGACAATGAATAAGGAAGACCGAAGAATTGATGCCTTTGAATTGTGGTGGAGAAGAATATTGAATATACTACGGACTGCCTAAAGAACAAACAAATCTGTTTTGGAAGAGGTACAACAAGAATGCTCCTTAGAAGCAAGGACGGTGAGATTACATCTCACATACTTTGGATATGTTATCAGGAGGGATCAGTCCCTGGAGAAGGACATCATGCTTGGTAAAGTAGGGGTCAGCGAAAAAGAGGAAGACCCTCAATGAGATGGACTGACACAGTGGCTGCAACAATGGTCTCAAGCATACAAGGATTGTGACGATGGCGCAGGACCAGGCAATGTTTCATTCTGTTGTGCGTAGGGTTGCTATGAGTCGGAATCGACTCGACAGCACCTAACAACCTAACGACAAAGCCGGTACCCACGCAGAGATGGCTTGGAAGATAGGCCTGATGATCTGCTTCTGAAAGTTGACAGCCTTGAAAACCCTGTGCAGCACGCATGGGATTGCCATGAATCAGAATCAACTCAAAGGCAACTAAGAACAATATCCTGATACCAGTAACTGTGATCAGTTGTTTCATATTTTATCCCACTCAGTTTTGCCAGCTCTTTAAGGTAGATGTCAGTATTTTGCAAATTAAAACCTTGAAATTTAGAATGGTTGAATGACTTGACATTTAACATAGCTAATTAGCAGAGTGAGGATGGGAGCCTGACCTTTCTTTAAAATTATAATTTAGTAACAATATATGATTCAATTGCACGGTCCTTCTGTAGTACACCTGATGCCTTTGCTGGACCATTAGCTTGCTTCCAGGTTTTTACTACAGTAAAACCTGTGAAAGCTGGAACCTGTGTAAGGTAGAAACCTGCCAGAGAAGGAAAATGCAAATATTTTCCACTAAAAGGAGTGGTAGAAAAGTGATAAGACTGTTTCCTGTCAAAAGTAGAAAACTTGCAAGACCCAGAAAAACAAGACAGTTCTATTGAGTTCCAGCTCTCACAGGTTTCACTGTATAATAAATAACAGAACCTGGAAGTGATTTTGAATATAGCTTTTTCCACTATTTGGATTACTGCCTTAAGATAGAGTCTCCGAATGTGGGCCTTAAAATCAAACATTATGGATAGTTTAGTGGTTCCTCCTACACATTACCAAACTGCTTTGCAAAAGTGTTTTTCCAGTTTGTGCTGCAGCCACTGTTGAATTCACTCTATACTTTGCTTATGTCCCACTTTTCTCCTAAAGCCTTTTTTGAGTGTTGTGGCTATAAAACAAACTGGAAGTATCCTTGGGGAGGTTTAAAACAACACTTCCCAGGGAGCTGCCTAATGGCAGGGGGCTAGTGAAATATGGGCGGCATGGCTGGCACTCAGGAAGGTAATGGTCTACCTGCAAAGGATCTAAAGACAAAGATGATGCCTAAATGCATGTAATAGGATAGTATAATCCTCCCATTGTATCCTTCCCCGATCAAGTTCATGTTTGGGCTTTACAAACCGAAAGGGCATAAATATGACAATGGTTCAGAAGAAAGCTGCCATTAAGGAATCATAAGTGATGCTTATGTGTCAAGATTCAAAGAAGAGAAATGGTTCAGCTGGGAAGCATCCTTGCAGTCTTCAGGTGACATGAGGAAGGAGATCAGGTTTTCTGGAAGAAGGATGCACTAGAAAGGGCACAGTTTTTTTTTTTTTATTGTACTTTAGATGAAGGTTTACAGAACAAATGGTTTCTCATTAAACAGTCAGTACACATATTGTTTTATGACATTGGTTAACAACTCCAGGACATGTCAACACTCTCCCTTCTTGACCTTGGAGGACGCTTTTTTTGGTGAAAATATACATAGCCAAAGTTACACCATTTCAAAAGTTTCTACACGTACACTTCAGCGACATTGATTACATTCTTCCAGTTGTGCTGCTATTCTCACTATCCTTTTCCAAATTACTCCATCACCATTATCTTCAACTCACTGCCCCCAGGCTTCCCATCAAATCTTTTGAGTTGCTGTTGTCAATTTGATCTCACATAGATAATTCTTTTTTTTTTTTTTTTGGTACCTTAGATGAAGGTTTATAGAATGAATAGTTTCTCATTAAACAGTTAGTACACATATTGGCCTATGACAATGGTTAGCAATGCCACGACATGTCAGCGCTCCCTTCTCAACCTTGGGTTCCCTATCACCAGCTTTCTTGTACCCTCCTGCCTTCTAGTCCTTGTTCCTGGACTGCTGTGCCTCATTAGTCCCATTTTGTTTTATGGGGCTGTCTAATCCCCAGCTAAACGGTGAACCTCAGGAGAGGGACAGATTTTTGAGTCAGAGCAGCCTAGCTTTGAGCCTCAATGCATTCACCTACTCCCTGTGTGAACTTGGGTAAATACTGATCTCCCTGGGTCTCAGTTTCCAGTTCTGTATTATGGGGATAATATCCATGTCAAAGAGCTGGTGGAAGGATGAAATGAGATAATGTGGTCAAGTATCCACACTAGGAGGACACTCACCAAATTCAGGATGGTGGCTTCTCTGTGGGGGGTGAGGTGGGGAGGAGAGTGGGACTGAGGAGGGTAGCAAACGGAGCTTCACCTTTGATGAGAGGATTTTATGTCTTTTATAGAAACTCAAAAAGCTCTGAAGCAGGCATAAGAAAATGTTGTCATTTGTTAATCTGGAGAGGGTGCTTGTTATATTATTTGCTGCACTTCTTTTGTATTTATTTATTTTTAATTAAGAGTATCTGCACAGAAGAAAAGAGAGGAACAGATCACAATAGATTACAATAGAATATAATATGTAAGAGGTAAGGCAAAGTAGGAGCCCTGGTGGCACAGTGGTTAAGAGCTCGGCTGCTAACCACAAGGTCAGTAGTTTAAATCCACCAGCCGCTCCTTGGGAACCCTATGGGGCAGTTCTTCTCTGTCCTATAGGTCGCTATGAATCAGAATCGACTCAATGGCAATGGGCTGGTTGGTTGGTTGGTTGTGTGTATACTGGGTCCTAAAGTAAACTGTGTGTCACAATAAAAAAAAATAATTGGAAGTTAGAATAAAAAAAGAAATAGTGCCTGGAACGTAGAGAACACTCAACACAGATTAAGATTCTTTTCCAAATCCCTCATTAGAATCTGAAGGACTTCTCTCTATTGTGATGACTTGAAGTAGGACCCAAGGAAACAAATCCCAGTCGCAAGTCTGAAGGAGAGTGGAATGTTCCTCTGGAAAGCTGAGCACCCTCTCCCATGGTGGAGTTCAGCACTGACAAGTTCATTCTCCCCTGTGTGAACTGAATAAACACATGTGTTTTTACACTGCCTTCTTTAGCTTTAATACTTTGAGAGCGTCCAGGGAGAGTTGTTTCTTTGAGATCTATGTCTACAGCCAGGTACCATTTTCTGTATGGGCCTTGCTACCATAGACAATTGTTTACATTTTAATTACTGTAGCATGCAATCCCGCCAATGTATGTGTCACCATGATTTCCATATTGGAGCTCTCCCTTCCCCACAATGATGTTTATTTAGTCTATACAGTTTGTTTAGATTCTCCTCATGGAAATGATGGATTTAGGGTTATGAGAGTAACTCTTACGGCGCTCCTAAATGTGGTGTATTCCACATGAAAGCTTCTTTTAAATGGAACAGTCTGCACAGAGGGGATACTGAGTTTAGAACGACATGCACATAGGTTTATGTTGCAACAAATATTCACATAACACAATAATCGAAGCAAACAGAGAGTTTGCAGCCTACTGTTCAGCTGTGTGGTGCTTCTGTTTTGATTTCCTTTTTTCCCATATCTGTTCCCTTCTACTCCTCCCTCACCTTGACTCTGAAGAAAGAAAAGGGAGTGTTTTGGAAACAGAAATTAAAGGAATGAAGCCTATCTTGGTGTGCATTGTTATTTCTATAGAAAAAGTCTCATTGTTCACACATGCCGGCCTTTGTCAGAACAATATTCTTCCACTGCCAGAGAAAAAGAAAAAACAGTTCATTTTTTTTTTTGGCCCAGAATTGAGATGGAAGACACGTGGCTACCAATTCATGCAGGGATACACACCAAGGAGTTTCAGAATGTTTTGGATGTTATAAAATTGCAATTTAACAGCAGACAGAGGTACTTACGGAAATTAGACAGTCTTTCAAATTCATTTATCAGGGTGCTTACAATTCCCATTTCAAGGTAGGTGAAATAATAGTGGATATTTGGGGCTTGAATCATATTCAGTGCATGAAAGAGAAAAGGCTATCCGCATCCAAATTATTGGAATAAATGCCAGAAGGCGAATTGCCTGGGCAGATAACTGCTGCTGCAGCCTCGGTTTTCACTTGAGGCTGAGTGACAGTCCCGGGAGAAGGCAAAGAGAGCTAATTCCCATTGCCATTAAACGAAACCTCCCACCCGAATCCCTGGGCCATCAGCACAGCTCCTAGGAGTCAGAAACAATCCCCAACTCAAATGAGGCAGGGAAGGGCTTGGCTTCCTTCAGGAGAGAAGAGAGAAAACCCCTGTCACTAAAACGCTGCTCTCTTCCTTGAGTATGATTCCCTTGGTGTTTTAAAAATAATAAAACGGCACTATCCTTTAAAGGCAAAAAAGCAATCTCCTCAAGTAGTTATAGTGAACATTTGAAAAAATGTTCTGGCAAATCACGGGTAGGAGCAAATCAAGATATTCTTCATTAGTTAAGGTTGATATGAATGGCAGTACTTTTATGGCATTTTGTTATGGCAACACTGCTCAGCTGGAGGAAAGCAAGCTCCTAAATGCTGGAATCCCATTTACTTTGCAACAGTATTCCAGTGGGGTTTCCACTGAGACGTGGTGCATTCTTAGTGTCCTTTTGCGAACTTCAATAAAATCATCCATGGAGTACTTTGAAAAAAATGCGACGAGTAAATTATATAAAACCAAAATAAAACAAAAAGACTAGTTAAGTCAGAACTCTGTTACCACTAGAGAACCCAACTCCATCGAACAATTATTGTTATTCAATAATTTAAATTATGTGATAATTTAACCAACATACTCAATAGGAGAGTAGTTAATTCTCTCTCTGGTAATGTAGATGCCTTGGAAAAACTTAGACTTAAAAAAAAAAATTATTGTGTTTTAGGTGAAAGTTTACACAGCAAATTCGGTTCCCCTTTAACAATTTTTATACAAATTATTCCTTGCCAATGGTGACAGTTTACACAGTGTCTCAGCATTCTCATTATTTCTGTTCTGTTTGTTCTATTTCCATTGATCTAGTTTCCCTTGCCTTCCTTGCCTTCTCACCTTTGCTTTTGGGAAAATGTTGACCGTTCTAGAGTTAATTGTTTTAGGGAGCACATTACTGATGGGTGATGTTGTTTGTTTTAGAAGCCAATCTATTATTGCTGGAAGATAACCTGCAGAAATAGCTTCAAATCCATTGTCAAAGGTTATTTTAGGACAATAGTCTTGGAAGTTCCTCTAGTCACTATTGGTCCAGGAGGTCTGGCCTTTTTTAGGAATTTGAGTTTTGTTCTACATTTTTCTCCCATTCTATCAGGGACCTTCTTTTGTGTCCCTGGTCAGAACGGTTGGTAGTGGTAGCTGGGCACCATCTAGTTCTTCTGGTCTCAGGTTAGAGAAGGCTGTGGTTTGTGTGGGCTTTTAGTCCCATGGACTAGTTTCTTCTTTGAGGCTTTGATTTCCTTCATTCTCTTTTGCTCCATAGGAGTAGAGACTAATAGTTTTATCTTAGATTGCCACTTGCAAGTTTTTAAGACCCCAGACACTACTCACCACTTTAGAATGTAGAACGTTATTTTATGAACTATGTTATGCCAATTGACAAAGTTGTCCCCTAAGACTATTGTCTCAAGCCTTCTAACCCAGTAAAACCAATTCCGTGAGTTGTTTGCATATGTCTAAGAAGCCTCTGTAACTGTGCTCCCTATGTGGTTTGTTATATATGTGGATATATATGTAGCACACGCAAATGTGTATATACATATGCCTACAGATACACCTATACACACAGGCATTTCTTGAATATCTTGTTCTATATACATATATGCATCCATATCTACCCACGTAACAGCACACATACTTTTTGGTTGCTTTGACTGTTGTTGCAAAATTGTATTACTGTTGTTGCAAAATTGTATATCTTATAGCATCTATTCAAATTCCCCCTTTTTCTTGTGTACTTCTTAGCGTCTTTATTTACCTTGGTCAATTTGTGCTGACTTCACCCCTATTTGGCCTCGTCCTTCCCATCACCAAAAGTAACAAGTGTCTACTGTCTAGGAAGTCATCCTCCTCCCTCTCCCTCCCAACCCTGTTAACCATCAGAGAACTTTGCTTTCTATGTGTGTATCTATTATTGATTTTTTATGATACTGGGACCATATGATATTTGTCTTTTTGTGATTGACTAATTTCATTCAGCATAATGTCCACCAGATTCATTCATGTTAAAAGATGTTTTGCGGACTCCTCATTATTCTTTATAGTTGCATAGTATTCCATTGCATGTATGTACCATAGTTTGTTTATCCATTCATCTGTTGACGAGCACTTAGGTTGTTCCATCTTTCTGCTATTGTTAATAATGCAGAATGAACATAGGTGTGCATACGTCTATTGTGTCACTCCTCTTACACCTCTAGGACAATCAGAGGAGTGGGATTGCTGGATCATAGTGTATTTCTATTTCTAGCTTTTTGAGGAAGCACCATACTGTTAAGACTTTTGCTTTTAAGGACAGCAACATTTAATTAACACAGCAAATTAGAGAAGAGTGGTAAATGATCATAAAACAAAAATTCAGGAGGAAAACGCCACCTTGGCTCTTTTCTGCCCTCTGCTGGGTATTGAATATATAGATCTTTTCTGTACAGGGGAAAAAAAAAAGTGTCTTTCCCTCACGTGGTCCCTGGGTGGTGCAAACAGTTAACGTGCTTGGCTGCTAACAGACAGGTTGGAAGTTGGAGTTCACCCAGAAGAGCCTTGCAAGAAAGGCCTGGTGATCTACTTCTGAAAAATCAGTCATTGAAAACTCTGACACACACAGTTCTACTCTGACACACATGAATGAGGTCACCACCAACAGTCGGAATCAACTCAACAGGAACTGGTTGTCATTCTTTCTAGACGACAGTGTTTAGGTTGGTCTGGATTTGACAAATCTCTTCCGGTGACCTTAGTAGATAAATAGGATGAGAGTGAGTCATGTCCTTATTTTTGAAACTCATAATGAAATATCGAAAGAATATACAGTAAAACCTGCAAAAACCAGAACCTGTATAAGCTGAAAACCTGTCAGTGAAGAACTAAAATATTTTCCACTAAAAAGAGTGATAGAAAAGTGGTAAGACTACACCCTGTCAAAAGCAGAAAAATTCTGAGGCCCGGAAAAATGAGACAGTCTTGTCAAATTCTGCCTCTCAGTTTTCACTGTATAAATGACAGTGAGGACAGATGAAACTTGACAAGTACGCCAATGTTTTTGGACTAGAATATGAAGGAGGAGAAAAGGAGTTAACATAAAGCAGCACAACAGAGATGCAAGCTGTTTAGCAAATCCTGGTATTATGCTTCACCCTCGCAACTCTGTGGTTCTCCTTGTACTCACCTCTGTTCCCACTGAGTGATGAAGAAGATGCTGAGAAGGAAGACCTATCATTTTTCAGAACTCACTATGTGCCAGGCCCTCTGTTAAGTGTTTCACCTTATCCCCTATTTTGGAAAAGAAAAAATTATGAAGACAGTAAAAAGTTAGTAGTTGCCAGGAGTCCAGAGGAAGAGGGGAGGGATTATAGGTGGAACACAGGACATTTTAGGGCAGTAAAACTATTCTGCATGGCACTGTAATGGTGGACACAAGACGTTATGCACTTGTCAAAACCTATAGGACTGTACAACAGCAAGAGTGAACCCTCATGTAAGCTATGGACTTTAATTAATAATGTATCAGTATTGGTTCATCAATTGTAACAAATGTACCACAGAAACGCAAGACGTTAGTAGCAGGACAAACAGTGTGCAGGAGAGAAGAGGTGTATGGGAACTCTCTGTACTTTCTGCATAATTTCTCTGTAAACCTAAAACTGCTCTAAAAATAGTCTATTTCAAAAAAATTAGATTTGAAAGTGGTAAACACAGAGATTGGCACAATTTAAGAGTTCAACAAATATTTGATGCTGTTACTGGTGATGGCGATGATGGTTGTGACTCAGGTTCACACCCAATAAGGACCCTAAAATCAGCATATAAATGACCTTGTTGTTGTTGTTAGCTGCTGTTGAGTTGGCCACCAACTCACGGTGACCCCACACACAACAGAAGGAAACACTTCTCAGTCCTGTGCCATCCCTGTGATTGATTGGGAATCAGGCAGTGTGATCCATAGGGTTTTCATTGTAGATCACCAGGAAGTAGATCACCAGGCCTGCCTTCCTAGTCCATACTAATCTGGAAGTTCTCCTGAAATCTGTTCAGCATCACAGCAATATGCAAGCCTCCACTGACAGACAGGTGGTGACTGCATTTGAGGTGCATTGGCTGGGAATCGAACCCAGGCCTCCCACATGCAAGGCGAGAATTCTACCACTGAACCACAAATGTCCCCTATAGATGTCTTCAACTTGAGTTTAACACAACACTTGCTGATGGTGCTTTTCTAGTGATTTAGAGTTTACAAAGTATTTTCATATACATTATTTTACTGGGTCCTCATGACAGCAAAATGAGGAAGACACGGGACAGAACAATATTCAATCAGCCCTCCAAGTGAGTTGTACAGCGGGGTGGGTTGGGAAGGCTGTAAGGAGGGATGGAGGGTGAGAATTGTGTCTTTTCTGCCCCTGGATTCTTCTGACAGCTTAATAACATCACCAGGTGGTCATGTTTCAAAGTTCATTAAACTTTAAGCTTCGGGACGGTGGGGCTGAATATCTTATACTTCGGATACCCCACACTTGCATTTGCCCAGTACCCCATGCTTACCACAGATACTGAGCTTCACATGGCAGGTGCTCAGTACGTGTTGGGGGCCTGAACTTTGCCACCCTGGCTTTGCCAAGGAACAAGCTCAGTCAAGGGGCTGTCCCAGAACTTCCCTTTCCAAAGCTACTTTTAAAGCATAGAGGGATTTATTCCTCTCTGTCAATCAAGAAAGATCAAAGACTTTCTCTTTCAGAGGCAGTGAAAAATCAGTTCAGAAGATTCCTGGTTTAGTGACATGGGCTTCAGCAAACTCCCTGATCCTTGGTTTCCTCACTTGTAAAATGGAAATAGCATTGTCTATCTTGTTCTTACAAAACTTAGAGACTATGTCTTGGCATAGATTGGGGTGCAATAAATGATAACCATTATATTACAATTGCACCCCCCAAAAAGGGTGTTAGAGAGGTGGAGCAGGAGAGAAATGCGTTTTGTTGTAAAAATATCGTAGGCTGGAGAATATTTACATTTATTTAGGGCCTATCTGGGAGGAGCCCTGGTGGTGTAGTGGTTAAGCGCTCAGCTGCTAACCAAAAGGTCAGTGGTTCAAACTCAGCAGCCATTCCACAGAAGAAAGATGTAGCAGTCTGCTTCCTTAAAGATTTACAGCCTAGGAAACTCTATGGGGCAGTTCTATTCTGTCCTACAGGGCCACTGTAAGTTGGGATTGACTCTCTGAAAACCAACTTCTTGTCTTACAACTAAATCTAGACTACAAAAAAATAAAAAAGACAAAACAAGAGTAATACACCCCACTGAACACACATCTTCCCCAGGCCCAGCGTTAAAGCGATGTGTGTATTTATTGGCAAAGTAAACTGAAGCCACTCTGTTAAACTCCCATCTTGAGTCTTGTGTTCCAAGGACACCTCCACAACTCAGTAATGTAGATCATTCCCTAGGAAACCCAGCAGAAACCTGCGGGCTTGCACTGCTCACGTCCTCTCCATTTATAGCTGACCTAATTTTATCTTTAAGTCAAAGACGCACACACACCCATGCAATTCTATGCACATGCTGATCTCTGACGGCCAGAAGCTGGTGTTCATCCCACCCACCCTGTGGCCAAGCCCACCAGGCTCCAGTGCTGGTTACCCACATCCCTGCCTGGGCAGCTGTAACAATTGGAGGACTTTTTATTCTCTTAGCAGTTGCTCTAGGATTCCTCTTAGGGAGCTCTATCTTCGTTGAGCAAATGCTTTTAAGACCTCCACTTGGGGTAGAAATAGTTTCTAGGGTTGGAGACAGGAGGGCCATGAAAGTGTATAATGGAGGGAGAAGGACTGGCTTTGAGGGAGAAGGTGAGGAAGAGTGGGAGAGGGAGCAGGGAGAGAGCAGAACTCTGTGAGCTTGATAATCCTTTCCCTTGTGCATCTCCAATTTTTTAGTGCATATAATAACAGTAAACGCTTGCTGTGTTTAGATTCTTGTAAAAGACTATGATCTGTTAATTCTTGGTTGCCACCAAGATGACACCAAGGTGAAACCAGGAGAGCAAAGGTGGACAAAAGGTCCTGAAACAGCAAGATTTCGGGAGTGTTGGGTCCATAGGAATTTGCAAAATTTGGAGGAGGGCTTTAAACTATCCCAGGTTCGGATGTTGTTGAGTTCAAGAAAAAGCATTCGTTAACAGGTAGGAATGGAGCTCACTTTCAACCACTTTCACCCTTGCTTACTGTGCACCCCCAGGCGGCCTCCCTGAGTATCATCAAGTTTGCTGCCAGAGCATCACTGAGCATCACACTGAGCCTTTGTTTCTGCCCTTCCCTCTCCTGGGATGCTTTGCCTCCCATTCTTGCATATACCTGAATGTGGCCTTCGCCAAGAAGCCCTCCCCTCTGCCTAATCTGAAATCACAACCACCACCACTATCAACACACCTCCGTTTTAATTTTTTCCTGACTCATTACTCTCGGACATCTATGATTTATTAATTAATATTTTATTGTCAGTCTCTCCCCGCTGGTAGGCATGCTCTCTGGGGGCAGGGCACATACCTGTTGAGCCCACTTCCGTGTCCCCAGCTCCAAGAGCATTGCTGACAATAAGTATTGGTTGAAAGCCTGATGGAGGGTAACAGGTGACATCTGGGTATCACAGGATAGAAACCAGAGTCCCTCCTCAGGACAGCTCAGATTCAGCTGGCTTAGGCTGACACCAACACAATTCTTGAGGGCCGCCTGCTGACCTTGAAGATTTTGTGGTTCTTTTATCCCTTCTCTCATTCTCTACGCTCCTCAACATACATTCTGCTCTTAGAACTTTTGCGACCCTCTTAACCCTTGTCGTCCTATCTGCTCTCACACCTATCCCTGCAATTTGCAAAAACCACGTCATTTCTTCTCTACATCTTATAGACTGTAAGTTGCCCAGAATTTCAAGTTTCAAGTGCCTCCTGCCTCCTGGTTAGGAGTTGAGGGTTTGGAGGTGATCTGGTCTGCGTTTGAATTCTGGCTCTTAGCTGACTACCTGTGAGACCTTGGAAAATTACTTACCATTCTGAGCCTCAGTCTCCAAATCTGTAAACATAGGCATAATTTTAGTGACTTCAAAAGATGAGTGAGATTCTTCCCAGTGTTCCTCCCTGTGTGTGGCACATGGTTGGTGCTGAGTAAGTGACAGCCCATTGTTATCTTTCCGCCCCTGAAGCGTTGCCTACCCACCCCACCCCGGCATGGTGCCTGAAGGGAGAGTTCCAGTACAGGAAAATGGAAGCAAGTGTGACCTGTGTTCATTCAGTGACTTACAACAGTGGCCGTTTTATCGATTCCGACTCATGGTGACCCCATGTGTGTCAGAGTAGAACTGAACTCCATAGGATTTTCTTGTCTGTAATCTTTACAGAAGTAGATTGCCAGGCCTTTCTCCCAAGGCGCTGCTGGGTGGGTTCGAACTGTCTACCTTTTGGTCAGTGGTGTAAGCCGTTTGCCCCACCCAGGGGCCTATTCCATTACTTAAGGTGATTAAAAACCACATTTCCTGCAAATTCTTCCTTAGCACCCTCAAAATCAAGACTGGATTAATAAAAGTTGAAGATCATTTTTCTTTTGGCCAGTGACAAACTTATTTTTTCTACACAACAGTTGCAATGATAATAAAAGTATTTCTGGGTCTCCAGCCTCTGAGGACATGTAGGTACCTATGAATCATGTTATTAGCATTACGCATCCACCTTCTCTTCTGTCTGCCGGGGACACATTTGCAGCTTTACATCCTATTATTGAGTTTCAGGGCTAACTTTTCGTGTGCAAAGTGCTGCAAAGGTTGCCATGATTCCCAAGCCGGAAAAAGCAGTTGACAAATCCACTAAGGTAAGGTACCGCCCACGCTGAAAACTATTTGTGAAGTGGAAACCCTCTCACAGTTTGTGATTCATCCAATGACGCTTTGAGCAAAATGCTGTGTCATAGGTTAGGGGAGGATGTGGTGGGAAAAGATGGGCAAAGGACATGCTCTTTTTGACAATCATGTGTTTGGGGAGGTGCAAGTGGGGGGCACGTAAGTGGGGGGAGTATAACTGTGTGCTTGTCTCAGGAACTCAGGACGGGCTTTGTAAAATGAGCAGAATTTGGTAACTTTGTGTATGGCCTGGGGATACCATGATTAAAATTTCTCAGTCCTAGGGGGAGAGCAAACGTCGTTCCAACACCTAAGAAGTGAGGAGGTGGGAGAGAGAGTGAACGGTGTTGTTCTACTAGTGATTCAAGTTTAGGGCCAAGCCTAGTAGGCTCTTAAATCAGTTTGGGTCTTGGATACCATATGCTCAGAGATATTAAAGCCACTTTTGCAGTTTATTTTTATTGTATTAGGAGCTTGGGTCCATTCTGGAAGAGTAGATTTGGGGTCGGCAAGGTCAAAGTGTTTGGAGTATGATTTAAAAGGGTATTGTTGCAAATATTGCCTGGCTCATCCTCTAGGTGCTTGCCCCTTAGTTCCCGAGAGAGAGGCTTCGAGGGAACTCAACAAACCAGAATCCTTATGAGCCGCTGCCTCTACTCCCATCAGAGAAGCGTAAGGATTTTTGGAAGCGGAGGGATAGGAATTGGAGGTGGCAGCCGCATTAGCTAAGTTCTCTCCATTCTGATGACCTCTTACAGTTTGTTCTTTCAGTCACCGACATGTAATTATGTCAACACCACCAGCAGGGGGCGCTCGTGTTCCCCCACCACAGACATGCAACTGTACAGGCGGAAGCGTTCAAGTGACTTGCTCTTGGTAAAACAATTATATAAGTGCCAGAACATTGAGCAAAGAACTCAGGTCTCAGATCCAGTGTGCAGTGCTTTCTGCAAAGTGACGATGACTTTTTGTCTCCTATTTTAGTCCTACCTTCCTTTTCTGCACACTCAGATCTACCCACCTACCTACCTACCCATCTATCATCTATACATTCATCTACCCACCCACCCTTCTTTCCTTCCTTCCATCGACCCACGCATACCCACCCATCCGTCCATCTATCCATCCATCTAGCTATCATTTATCCATGAAATTCATCCATAGAAATTAGTCTTTTAAACAAGGAAACATTTGACTGGACAACAGCCAAACAGCTACTGCTGGAGAAACATTTCGTTTGAACCACATAAATTCAGGATTTGCTGATAATTCACACAGAGCAGAATATGAGTTACCTGTCAAGATGAAAATCATTAGTGAGAATTCAGTAATAGGGGACAGTTTTAATTTATTAAAAAATCAAATAGCATAAGAACTGTAGACATTGCTGTACTCATACAATTATTTTTTGTTGCTATATACAAACAATTAATGCATTAATACTCTGTCCATTAAAGCTAACTTAGCAGGGTCTCAATTTGGAAACACTTTGTTGATTATTCGTTTGAGTAATTCTATGTACTTGTGTAAAGTACAATGTTATTAAGTTAAAATGAACTTGAGAAGATGGGCTATTGTTAGAAATGAGAATTAAATCAGACTGGAGACTTTATTAACAGATAGCAGGGAAAGATACCCCTAGAGCCCGGGAGATAACACCACTGGGCCTTCAGGAAGACAGAAGGCGTCTCTGCATTAACCCACTCCATCCCAGGTCAGAGGAATTCCAAGGTGAATGGATGGAGTCCGAGGAAGGACATTTAATAAGTCTGAGGACTCGGGTGGAGAATTTGGGGAAACAAGGAAAGAGGTATTGATCCCATATCAGAATGGAAGGTATTCCTTTTCCTCTCTGCAGATGTGCTCTCCTCTCTCTGAAGGACCACTTCCATAAAGGGTGAGGGGCTGCATCCACGTGCAGGCTACCTTCTCTTCCCCCTCCCTGGCATCCAGAGGCCTGACGGTCAGTGTAGGACAACATGCCCTGCTGGACACCATAACTATAGGACAACACTGCAAATTTGTGTGGTGCTCACAGGTTGCACCTGATTTCTAGATAGCCAGGAGGCCATTAGAAAAAGGGCATCAATAACTAATATAGATTGCTCCATAAACATCACGTCCTTCCAATGAGAGCCTGAACACACGTTAGCACGTGGAAAGTAGCTTTTACTGCTTATATGAATCAGACAGCATACATGAGGATAAGTTCCCTCACGATCGGTTCCCCCTCAATAGCTGTCTGGGCAGAGATAACAACTCTTCCTTGCACACACTACTTGGTGCTAGGATGAGGGGCTTAAATGGGACCCTCCGTACTGCCGATCTCCCCCTGGCCAGGTAGGTCCACTTAGGTGGACTGTAAGCGTCTGCTATGTGTGCCCCACCTGTACCATAGCTGAGGAGACTCAGAAAACTTCCTCTCCCAGCGATTTTATACTTGCAGCCTAAGTGACTAATTGTATCTTTTTAACCCCGTTAGCAATCATCCTACTGCATCATGCCCCCCTGACTTCCTGAGGAGGGGCTGTGGTTAGTCCAAAATTGTATCTTTTTAATCTTGCTAACAAACATCAGGCCTCAGTGAGGGTGGTGGTTTCTTCTGAGGCCTAAAGATGCCAGCAGGGAGAGGAAGGGAGAAAACCATGGGCTGGCTTGTCTGAAGGACTTTCTCCTCACATTCATGCGAGGCAATACATGCCTTCCTCTCTTCCACACTTTTCCTTGGCATGTTTTTTCTTGGACTGGCCTTACTTGGGCATTTGAGTAGCAATAATTAGGGGGCCGGGATATGAGACTGGTCCTAAATAAAATACATGGAGAAAGCGTCTCTGCTGGTTTTATCTGTAAGTCTCATAGCTGCCAAATGTCAACAAGACAGCCATTGAGTCATCACTGAGGGTTCCTTACTGGGACCCAGGCTCAAGCTCTAGCTGGTAAAAAGATGGCAGTTCGCCTAGTCTTATGCTGTGTGTGTTGGTCTACGCTATATTAGTTCTCTAATGCTGCATAACAAATGAGCCCAAAACTTAATGGCTCAAAACAATAGATATTTATCATCTAACACCATTTGTGTGGGTCAAAATTCAAGAGCAGCTAAGCTGGGTGGTTCTGGCTCAGGGTCTCTCATGAGGTTGTTGTCATGATTTGGCTGGGACTGCAGTCATCAGAAGGTTTCACAGGGGCTAAAGGATGCCCTTTCAAGATGGCTCCCTCACATGGCTGTTAGCAGGAGTCCTCAGCATCATGCTTGATATTAGCAGGAGCTTTCAGTTCCTCATCACATGGACCTCTCCATAGGGCTGTCTGAGCGTCTTCATGGCATGGCAGCTGGCTTTCCCCCAAGCCAGTGACGAGAGAGAGAGAGAGAGAGAGAGAGAGGGAAATGGAAGCTAGAAGCTGCAAGCTTTTAATTACCTAGGCTTGGAAGTAACACATCATCATTCCCATCATATTCTCTTCATTAGAAGTGAGTCACAATGTCCAGTCAACACTCTCAAGGGGAGGGAGATGAGGCACCACATTTTGAAGGGAGGAGTGTCAAAAAACTTGTGGATATATTTGAAAACCACTACACTTTCCAAAGACTATTAATGCTGACAAATATCTGTGTGTCTTCTGTTATTTTGGGCACAAAACTAACTTATATTTTCCACTAACTTATACTAGGTGGGACTCTGTGGCTGAGATTGACTCCATGGAATATGGGCAGAAGTGAGGCACACCTCTTCCACAAAGAGTTTTGCTGGGCACCCAAAAGCTCATGTTGTCCTCCATTCTTGCTTCGTTTTCCATGGTGACCTTGGAGACAGTATACTGAAGCATCACATACTGGAAGGAGCCTTGAAGTGGCAAGCACAGTCTCTCTGTTGACAGCAATGATCTGTGACCTGAGAAGGCAATAAACTTTTATCATTTTAAGATGAAGATTTCTGGGTTTGTCTCCAATAACAGTGTGACTTATTTACTCTAATAGAATGTCATTTCAGTAGACTTAGAAGAAGGATGCAGAGTGTCTGTGTGTATAACAACTACATAATATTTATATATTAGCATAGAATGTTTTGAAAAAATATAGATGACAATGTTAGCGATGATAATTTGGGGATTTTTTTTAAATTTCTTTTTTGACACTTGTTTTGGGATATTTTCTAATGTTTGCCATAAAAATATAACTGTCATTATCTTTAAAAAAGCAAGATACATATTTTGTAAAAGAAATGAATTATTGCCTTTATTCTTATTTTTACCACTTTTTTTTACTTTTTTTCTCCCCATTTGATGACTTATTTTATTCAACGTTTTGGCATCCAGTCACCAAGATCCAGCATATTCCCTACCCAAGAAGGCTAATTTGCACATCCTTGTTATCAATGACTACCTCACTTTAGATTCTTCCAGACTGTAGGGATTGGAAACAGTAGGTGTCATAAGTTAGAAGACCTGTTGGGACTCCTGCAGCATCGACTGAGCAGGAGGGGAAGCCAGGATCCGATGTCATGTTGGAGAAAGTAGCTCATCTATGAGAAATAGCTTTTTTGGCCCTACTTCGTTGTTGGTTCTGTGCTTACATCTTGTAATCCTTGTTTTTTTTTTTTTTTTCCTCCAGTTCCACACGATCCTGTCACATTTCCTCTTTCATCTCAACCTCCTCAGCCCTGTAGTACCCTGCTCCGGTTTCCTAGTGGTCATACCCTCCATGTCTCTTTGAAGACACCAAGCTAATATCCTTTAAATTTTTTCTTCCTTCCTTTTTTCTTTCTCTGTCCCCTTTCCTTCCTTCTTTCTCTCTTTCTTGTTAGCAAAAGCCAATTTTAGATATATGCTTTCCTGAGTTTTCAGAAAACATTACTTTTTCTTTATGCTGCAGAATATTTTATGAACAATCTCATATTTTTAATTTATTTTTTGATTCCCCATATTGATTAGGAAAAGGTCTTGCTAGGCCAACAGATGTTAGGCTTGGCCTAGAGAGTATCAAAGGGATTCAAAGAGAAACAAGAAATGCATCTGCCGAAGACTGAGTCATTGCGCACGAGCACTGACTTTCTGTTAAGGGTGATGGAAAAGTTTGGAGTTGAATGGTGGTGATGGTTGTACAATACAATGAATGTAGTTAGTGTCACTGAATTGTACATGCAAAAAATGTTAAGACTGCAATTTTTTTTTCAGACAATAAAAAAATTGCAGGGAAGGGGGGAAAGATAGGTACTTACCTTCTGAGCCCACCATCTCAACATTCATCTAGACATTCTAATCACAGTACTGAATACTAACTTCATAACAGAGGAACATACAGAGTATTCTGGGGTGTAAAGGAGGGAGCAAGTAATACTGCCTAAAGGTATCAAGGAAGACTTGAAAAAAAAGGTAAATTTGACAGAGAACTTGAAGAATGGGTTATAATTCTTTCAGCAGAGTAGAAGAGGAAACAGTGCAAAGTCGTGGACATAGAGAAAGCCTGAGAGCGAGTTGCTTGGAACAGTGAGAGTGTAGGGTGATGTCCAAGACAGAGGGGTAGGCAGAAAACAATCGTGAAGGGACTCGTAGGCCATGCTAATGATTTTAGACGGCACTTTGAGCATAAAAAAGGAGCCACTGTAAGGGCCTTTCCATGGGATGCGCTTTAAGTAAGGGGAGAGGGATAAGGGAGGGAGATGTGAAGAATTCTGTGTTTTGAAAAGCCCACAGTGGCAGCAGTGTGGAGGGCATATCAAAGAGGCTGGGACTGTAGATCGGACAGTGTCACATAGTCCCCGGATGATTTTTGGAGACTCATGTGTCCATGGGGCAAGATGCTACCAATTGTTGTGAAAACACTCTTCAACAGAATTTCATTCCAAAGAATCCAACTAATAATTCTTCTTTCCTCTATTTAAAAATAAGTATTTCCATTGTAAGTTGTTGTTGTTGGTTGCCGTCCAGTTGACTCTGACTCGTGGTGACCCCGTGTACAACAGAACGAAACGTTACCCGGTGCTGTGCTATCTTCGTGATTGCTGGTATGCTCAAGTTCGTTGTTATGGCCACTATGTATTTTGAGTACCTTCCAACCTAGGGATTTCACTTCCAGTACTATATCAAGCATTATTCTGTTGTGATCCGTAGGGTTTTCACTGGCTGATTTTTCAAAAGTAGATTTCCAGGCCTTTCTTCCTAGTCTGTCTTAGTCTGGAAGCTCCACTGAAACCTATCCACCATGAGTGACCCTGACGGTATTTGAAATGACTATGGTGTAGCTTCTAGCATCATAGCAACACATAAGCCACCATGGTATGACAAACTGACAGACAGGTAGAGGATTTCTATTATACCGTTGTTGTTAGCTGGCATTGAGTTGGCCCCAGACGCATGGTGACCCCATGCACAATGGAATGAGCTGCTGCTGGGCCTTCTCCATCCATGTGATTGGTGATCCATAGGGTATTCACTGGCTGTTCTCAAAAGTAGACTACCAGGCTTTCTTCCTAATCCAACTTAATCTGGAAGTTCTGCTGAAACCTGTCTGCATTATAGCAACACAGACAGGTGGTGGCTGCCCATGAGATGCATTGGCCAGGAATTGAACATGGAAGGTGGC
Source organism: Trichechus manatus latirostris (assembly GCF_000243295.1). Lineage (NCBI taxonomy): Eukaryota > Metazoa > Chordata > Mammalia > Sirenia > Trichechidae > Trichechus > Trichechus manatus. The sequence goes on along the minus strand of NW_004444073.1, from coordinate 527,871 downwards.
AATTTTGCCACTGAACCACCAAAGTGCCCCTTTTCATTTTATAACACATTAAAAATATCCCTGTGATGTAAAAGACCTATACAAAGAAAACTATAAAACACTACTGCATGAAACCCAAAGGGATCTACATAAATGGAAAAACATACCATGCTCATGGATAGGCAGACTCAACATTGT